>NC_141879.1:701684132-702004132 GCF_056163025.1 Triticum urartu
CTAGTTCAAATAATTTTACACTAGAGTTGAACTAGCTCTATAGCCTAGTACAAATAATTTTACACTAGAGTTGAACTAGCTCTATAAGCTAGTTCAAATAATTTTACACTAGAGTTGAACTAGCTGTGTAGCCTAGTACAAATAATTGTACACTAGAGTTGAACTAGCTGCATAGCCTAGTACAAATAATTTTACACTAGAGTTGAACCAGCTCTATAAGCTAGTTCAAATAATTTTACACTAGAGTTCAACTAGCTGTGTAGCCTAGTACAAATAATTTTACACTAGAGTTGAACTAGCTGCATAGCCTAGTTCAAATAATTGTACACTAGAGTTGAACAAGGTCTATAGCGTAGTACAAATAATTGTACACTAGAGTTGAGCTAGCTCTATAGCGTAGTACAAATAATTTTCCACTAGAGTTGAACAAGGTCTATAGCCTAGTACAAATAATTTTACACTAGAGTTGAACTAGCTCTATAAGCTAGTTCAAATAATTTTACACTAGAGTTGAACTAGCTCTATAGCCTAGTACAAATAATTTTACACTAGAGTTGAACTAGCTCTATAAGCTAGTACAAATAACTTTACACTAGAGTTGAGCTAGCTCTATAGCGTAGTACAAATAATTTTCCACTAGAGTTGAACAAGGTCTATAGCCTAGTACAAATAATTTTACACTAGAGTTGAACTAGCTCTATAAGCTAGTTCAAATAATTTTACACTAGAGTTGAACTAGCTCTATAGCCTAGTACAAATAATTTTACACTAGAGTTGAACTAGCTCTATAAGCTAGTTCAAATTATTTTACACTAGAGTTGAACTAGCTCTAGAGCCTAGTACAAATAATTTTACACTAGAGTTGAACTAGCTCTATAGCCTAGTACAAATAATTTTACACTAGAGTTGAACTAGCTCTATAAGCTAGTTCAAATAATTTTACACTAGAGTTGAACTAGCTGTGTAGCCTAGTACAAATAATTGTACACTAGAGTTGAACTAGCTGCATAGCCTAGTACTAATAATTTTACACTAGAGTTGAACCAGCTCTATAAGCTAGTTCAAATAATTTTACACTAGAGTTCAACTAGCTGTGTAGCCTAGTACAAATAATTTTACACTAGAGTTGAACTAGCTGCGTAGCCTAGTTCAAATAATTGTACACTAGAGTTGAACTAGCTCTATAAGCTAGTACAAATAAGTTTACACTAGAGTTGAACCAGCTCTATAGCCTAGTACAAATAATTTTACACTAGAGTTGAACTAGCTCTATAAGCTAGTTCAAATAATTTTACACTAGAGTTGAACTAGCTCTAGCCTAGTACAAATAATTTTACACTATAGTTGAACTAGCTCTATAGCCTAGTACAAATAATTTTGCACTAGAGTCGAACTAGCTGTATAGCCTAGTACAAATAATTTTACAATAGAGTTGAACTAGCTCTATAAGCTAGTTCAAATAATTTTACACTAGAGTTGTACTAGCTCTATAGCCTAGTACAAATAATTTTACACTAGAGTTTAACTAGCTCTATAAGCTAGTTCAAATAATTTTACACTAGAGTTGAACTAGCTCTATAGCCTAGTACAGATAATTTTACACTAGAGTTGAACTAGCTCTATAAGTTAGTTCAAATAATTTTACACTAGAGTTGAACTAGCTCTATAGCCTAGTACAAATAATTTTACACTAGAGTTGAACTAGCTCTATAAGCTAGTTCAAATAATTTTACACTAGAGTTGAACTAGCTCTATAAGCTAGTACAAGTAATTTTACACTATTGTTGAACTAGCTCTATAGCCTAGTACAAGTAATTTTACACTAGAGTTAAACTAGCTCTATAGCCTAGTACAAATAATTTTACACTATAGTTGAACTAGCTCTATAAGCTAGTTCAAATAATTTTACACTAGAGTTGAACTAGCTGTATAGCCTAGTACAAATAATTTTACACTAGAGTTGAACTAGCTCTATAAGCTAGTACAAATAACTTTACACTAGAGTTGAGCTAGCTCTATAGCGTAGTACAAATAATTTTCCACTAGAGTTGAACAAGGTCTATAGCCTAGTACAAATAATTTTACACTAGAGTTGAACTTGCTCTATAAGCTAGTTCAAATAATTTTACACTAGAGTTGAACTAGCTCTATAGCCTAGTACAAATAATTTTACACTAGAGTTGAACTAGCTCTATAAGCTAGTTCAAATAATTTTACACTAGAGTTGAACTAGCTCTAGAGCCTAGTACAAATAATTTTACACTAGAGTTGAACTAGCTCTATAGCCTAGTACAAATAATTTTACACTATAGTTGAACTAGCTCTATAGCCTAGTACAAATAATTTTACAATAGAGTTGAACCAGCTCTATAAGCTAGTTCAAATAATTTTACACTAGAGTTGAACTAGCTCTATAGCCTAGTACAAATAATTTTACACTAGAGTTGAACTAGCTCTATAAGCTAGTTCAAATAATTTTACACTAGAGTTGAACTAGCTCTATAGCCTAGTACAAATAATTGTACACTAGAGTTGAACTAGCTGCATAGCCTAGTACAAATAATTTTACACTAGAGTTGAACCAGCTCTATAAGCTAGTTCAAATAATTTTACACTAGAGTTCAACTAGCTGTGTAGCCTAGTACAAATAATGTTACACTAGAGTTGAACTAGCTGCATAGCCTAGTTCAAATAATTGTACACTAGAGTTGAACTAGCTCTATAAGCTAGTACAAATAAGTTTACAATAGAGTTGAACCAGCTCTATAGCCTAGTACAAATAATTTTACACTAGAGTTGAACTAGCTCTATAAGCTAGTTCAAATAATTTTACACTAGAGTTGAACTAGCTCTAGCCTAGTACAAATAATTTTACACTATAGTTGAACTAGCTCTATAGCCTAGTACATATAATTTTGCACTAGAGTCGAACTAGCTGTATAGCCTAGTACAAATAATTTTACAATAGAGTTGAACTAGCTCTATAAGCTAGTTCAAATAATTTTACACTAGAGTTGTACTAGCTCTATAGCCTAGTACAAATAATTTTACACTAGAGTTTAACTAGCTCTATAAGCTAGTTTAAATAATTTTACACTAGAGTTGAACTAGCTCTATAGCCTAGTACAGATAATTTTACACTAGAGTTGAACTAGCTCTATAAGCTAGTTCAAATAATTTTACACTAGAGTTGAACTAGCTCTATAGCCTAGTACAAATAATTTTACACTAGAGTTGAACTAGCTCTATACGCTAGTTCAAATAATTTTACACTAGAGTTGAACTAGCTCTATAAGCTAGTACAAGTAATTTTACACTATTGTTGAACTAGCTCTATAGCCTAGTACAAGTAATTTTACACTAGAGTTAAACTAGCTCTATAGCCTAGTACAGATAATTTTACACTATAGTTAAACTAGCTCTATAAGCTAGTTCAAATAATTTTACACTAGAGTTGAACTAGCTGTATAGCCTAGTACAAATAATTTTACACTAGAGTTGAACTAGCTCTATAAGCTAGTACAAATAACTTTACACTAGAGTTGAGCTAGCTCTATAGCGTAGTACAAATAATTTTCCACTAGAGTTGAACAAGGTCTATAGCCTAGTACAAATAATTTTACACTAGAGTTGAACTTGCTCCATAAGCTAGTTCAAATAATTTTACACTAGAGTTGAACTAGCTCTATAGCCTAGTACAAATAATTTTACACTAGAGTTGAACTAGCTCTATAAGCTAGTTCAAATAATTTTACACTAGAGTTGAACTAGCTCTAGAGCCTAGTACAAATAATTTTACACTAGAGTTGAACTAGCTCTATAGCCTAGTACAAATAATTTTACACTATAGTTGAACTAGCTCTATAGCCTAGTACAAATAATTTTACATTAGAGTTGAATCATCTCTATAAGCTAGTTCAAATAATTTTACACTAGAGTTGAACTAGCTCTATAGCCTAGTACAAATAATTTTACACTAGAGTTGAACTAGCTCTATAAGCTAGTTCAAATAATTTTACACTAGAGTTGAACTAGCTCTATAGCCTAGTACAAATAATTGTACACTAGAGTTGTACTAGCTCTATAGCCTAGTACAAATAATTTTACACTATAGTTGAACTAGCTCTATAAGCTAGTTCAAATAATTTTACACTAGAGTTGAACTAGCTCTATAGCCTAGTACAGATAATTTTACACTAGAGTTGAACTAGCTCTATAAGCTAGTTCAAATAATTTTACACTAGAGTTGAACTAGCTCTATAGCCTAGTACAAATAATTTTACACTAGAGTTGAACTAGCTCTATAAGCTAGTTCAAATAATTTTACACTAGAGTTGAACTAGCTCTATAAGCTAGTACAAGTAATTTTACACTATTGTTGAACTAGCTCTATAGCCTAGTACAAGTAATTTTACACTAGAGTTAAACTAGCTCTATAGCCTAGTACAAATAATTTTACACTAGAGTTGAACTAGCTCTATAAGCTAGTTCAAATAATTTTACACTAGAGTTGAACTAGCTGTATAGCCTAGTACAAATAATTTTACACTAGAGTTGAACTAGCTCTATAAGCTAGTTCAAATAACTTTACACTAGAGTTGAGCTAGCTCTATAGCCTAGTACAAATAATTTTCCACTAAAGTTGAACAAGGTCTATAGCCTAGTACAAATAATTTTACACTAGAGTGAAACTAGCTCTATAGCCTAGTACAAATAATTTTACACTAGAGTTGAAATAGGTCTATATGCTAGTTCAAATAATTTTACATTAGAGTTGAACTAGCTGTATAGCCTAGTACAAATAATTTTACACTAGAGTTGAACTAGCTCTATAAGCTAGTACAAATAACTTTACACTAGAGTTGAGCTAGCTCTATAGCGTAGTACAAATAATTTTCCACTAGAGTTGAACAAGGTCTATAGCCTAGTACAAATAATTTTACACTAGAGTTGAACTAGCTCTATAAGCTAGTTCAAATAATTTTACACTAGAGTTGAACTAGCTCTATAGCCTAGTACAAATAATTTTCCACTAGAGTTGAACTAGCTCTATAAGCTAGTTCAAATTATTTTACACTAGACTTGAACTAGCTCTAGAGCCTAGTACAAATAATTTTACACTAGAGTTGAACTAGCTCTATAGCCTAGTACAAATAATTTTACACTATAGTTGAACTAGCTCTATAGCCTAGTACAAATAATTTTACAATAGAGTTGAACCAGCTCTATAAGCTAGTTCAAATAATTTTACACTAGAGTTGAACTAGCTCTATAGCCTAGTACAAATAATTTTACACTAGAGTTGAACTAGCTCTATAAGCTAGTTCAAATAATTTTACACTAGAGTTGAACTAGCTGTATAGCCTAGTACAAATAATTGTACACTAGAGTTGAACTAGCTGCATAGCCTAGTACAAATAATTTTACACTAGAGTTGAACCAGCTCTACAAGCTAGTTCAAATAATTTTACACTAGAGTTCAACTAGCTGTGTAGCCTAGTACAAATAATTTTACA
Source organism: Triticum urartu (assembly GCF_056163025.1). Taxonomy (NCBI): domain Eukaryota; kingdom Viridiplantae; phylum Streptophyta; class Magnoliopsida; order Poales; family Poaceae; genus Triticum; species Triticum urartu. Next base: position 701,689,649 of record NC_141879.1, read on the forward strand.
CTAGAGTTGAACTAGCTGCATAGCCTAGTTCAAATAATTGTACACTAGAGTTGAACTAGCTCTATAAGCTAGTACAAATAAGTTTACACTAGAGTTGAACCAGCTCTATAGCCTAGTACAAATAATTTTACACTAGAGTTGAACTAGCTCTATAAGCTAGTTCAAATAATTTTACACTAGAGTTGAACTAGCTCTAGCCTAGTACAAATAATTTTACACTATAGTTGAACTAGCTCTATAGCCTAGTACAAATAATTTTGCACTAGAGTCGAACTAGCTGTATAGCCTAGTACAAATAATTTTACAATAGAGTTGAACTAGCTCTATAAGCTAGTTCAAATAATTTTACACTAGAGTTGTACTAGCTCTATAGCCTAGTACAAATAATTTTACACTAGAGTTGAACTAGCTCTATACGCTAGTTCAAATAATTTTACACTAGAGTTGAACTAGCTCTATAAGCTAGTACAAGTAATTTTACACTATTGTTGAACTAGCTCTATAGCCTAGTACAAGTAATTTTACACTAGAGTTAAACTAGCTCTATAGCCTAGTACAGATAATTTTACACTATAGTTAAACTAGCTCTATAAGCTAGTTCAAATAATTTTACACTAGAGTTGAACTAGCTGTATAGCCTAGTACAAATAATTTTACACTAGAGTTGAACTAGCTCTATAAGCTAGTACAAATAACTTTACACTAGAGTTGAGCTAGCTCTATAGCGTAGTACAAATAATTTTCCACTAGAGTTGAACAAGGTCTATAGCCTAGTACAAATAATTTTACACTAGAGTTGAACTTGCTCCATAAGCTAGTTCAAATAATTTTACACTAGAGTTGAACTAGCTCTATAGCCTAGTACAAATAATTTTACACTAGAGTTGAACTAGCTCTATAAGCTAGTTCAAATAATTTTACACTAGAGTTGAACTAGCTCTATAGCCTAGTACAAATAATTTTACACTAGAGTTGAACTAGCTCTATACGCTAGTTCAAATAATTTTACACTAGAGTTGAACTAGCTCTATAAGCTAGTACAAGTAATTTTACACTATTGTTGAACTAGCTCTATAGCCTAGTACAAGTAATTTTACACTAGAGTTAAACTAGCTCTATAGCCTAGTACAGATAATTTTACACTATAGTTAAACTAGCTCTATAAGCTAGTTCAAATAATTTTACACTAGAGTTGAACTAGCTGTATAGCCTAGTACAAATAATTTTACACTAGAGTTGAACTAGCTCTATAAGCTAGTACAAATAACTTTACACTAGAGTTGAGCTAGCTCTATAGCGTAGTACAAATAATTTTCCACTAGAGTTGAACAAGGTCTATAGCCTAGTACAAATAATTTTACACTAGAGTTGAACTTGCTCCATAAGCTAGTTCAAATAATTTTACACTAGAGTTGAACTAGCTCTAGAGCCTAGTACAAATAATTTTACACTAGAGTTGAACTAGCTCTATAGCCTAGTACAAATAATTTTACACTATAGTTGAACTAGCTCTATAGCCTAGTACAAATAATTTTACATTAGAGTTGAATCATCTCTATAAGCTAGTTCAAATAATTTTACACTAGAGTTGAACTAGCTCTATAGCCTAGTACAAATAATTTTACACTAGAGTTGAACTAGCTCTATAAGCTAGTTCAAATAATTTTACACTAGAGTTGAACTAGCTCTATAGCCTAGTACAAATAATTGTACACTAGAGTTGTACTAGCTCTATAGCCTAGTACAAATAATTTTACACTAGAGTTGAACTAGCTCTATAGCCTAGTACAGATAATTTTACACTAGAGTTGAACTAGCTCTATAAGCTAGTTCAAATAATTTTACACTAGAGTTGAACTAGCTCTATAGCCTAGTACAAATAATTTTACACTAGAGTTGAACTAGCTCTATAAGCTAGTTCAAATAATTTTACACTAGAGTTGAACTAGCTCTATAAGCTAGTACAAGTAATTTTACACTATTGTTGAACTAGCTCTATAGCCTAGTACAAGTAATTTTACACTAGAGTTAAACTAGCTCTATAGCCTAGTACAAATAATTTTACACTAGAGTTGAACTAGCTCTATAAGCTAGTTCAAATAATTTTACACTAGAGTTGAACTAGCTGTATAGCCTAGTACAAATAATTTTACACTAGAGTTGAACTAGCTCTATAAGCTAGTTCAAATAACTTTACACTAGAGTTGAGCTAGCTCTATAGCCTAGTACAAATAATTTTCCACTAAAGTTGAACAAGGTCTATAGCCTAGTACAAATAATTTTACACTAGAGTGAAACTAGCTCTATAGCCTAGTACAAATAATTTTACACTAGAGTTGAAATAGGTCTATATGCTAGTTCAAATAATTTTACATTAGAGTTGAACTAGCTGTATAGCCTAGTACAAATAATTTTACACTAGAGTTGAACTAGCTCTATAAGCTAGTACAAATAACTTTACACTAGAGTTGAGCTAGCTCTATAGCGTAGTACAAATAATTTTCCACTAGAGTTGAACAAGGTCTATAGCCTAGTACAAATAATTTTACACTAGAGTTGAACTAGCTCTATAAGCTAGTTCAAATAATTTTACACTAGAGTTGAACTAGCTCTATAGCCTAGTACAAATAATTTTCCACTAGAGTTGAACTAGCTCTATAAGCTAGTTCAAATTATTTTACACTAGACTTGAACTAGCTCTAGAGCCTAGTACAAATAATTTTACACTAGAGTTGAACTAGCTCAATAGCCTAGTACAAATAATTTTACACTATAGTTGAACTAGCTCTATAGCCTAGTACAAATAATTTTACAATAGAGTTGAACCAGCTCTATAAGCTAGTTCAAATAATTTTACACTAGAGTTGAACTAGCTCTATAGCCTAGTACAAATAATTTTACACTAGAGTTGAACTAGCTCTATAAGCTAGTTCAAATAATTTTACACTAGAGTTGAACTAGCTGTATAGCCTAGTACAAATAATTGTACACTAGAGTTGAACTAGCTGCATAGCCTAGTACAAATAATTTTACACTAGAGTTGAACCAGCTCTACAAGCTAGTTCAAATAATTTTACACTAGAGTTCAACTAGCTGTGTAGCCTAGTACAAATAATTTTACACTAGAGTTGAACTAGCTGCATAGCCTAGTTCAAATAATTGTACACTAGAGTTGAACTAGCTCTATAAGCTAGTACAAATAAGTTTACACTAGAGTTGAACCAGCTCTATAGCCTAGTACAAATAATTTTACACTAGAGTTGAACTAGCTCTATAAGCTAGTTCAAATAATTTTACACTAGAGTTGAACTAGCTCTAGCCTAGTACAAATAATTTTACACTATAGTTGAACTAGCTCTATAGCCTAGTACAAATAATTTTGCACTAGAGTCGAACTAGCTGTATAGCCTAGTACAAATAATTTTACAATAGAGTTGAACTAGCTCTATAAGCTAGTTCAAATAATTTTACACTAGAGTTGTACTAGCTCTATAGCCTAGTACAAATAATTTTACACTAGAGTTTAACTAGCTCTATAAGCTAGTTCAAATAATTTTACACTAGAGTTGAACTAGCTCTATAGCCTAGTACAGATAATTTTACACTAGAGTTGAACTAGCTCTATAAGCTAGTTCAAATAATTTTACACTAGAGTTGAACTAGCTCTATAGCCTAGTACAAATAATTTTACACTAGAGTTGAACTAGCTCTATAAGCTAGTTCAAATAATTTTACACTAGAGTTGAACTAGCTCTATAGCCTAGTACAAATAATTGTACACTAGAGTTGTACTAGCTCTATAGCCTAGTACAAATAATTTTACACTATAGTTGAACTAGCTCTATAAGCTAGTTCAAATAATTTTACACTAGAGTTGAACTAGCTCTATAGCCTAGTACAGATAATTTTACACTAGAGTTGAACTAGCTCTATAAGCTAGTTCAAATAATTTTACACTAGAGTTGAACTAGCTCTATAGCCTAGTACAAATAATTTTACACTAGAGTTGAACTAGCTCTATAAGCTAGTTCAAATAATTTTACACTAGAGTTGAACTAGCTCTATAAGCTAGTACAAGTAATTTTACACTATTGTTGAACTAGCTCTATAGCCTAGTACAAGTAATTTTACACTAGAGTTAAACTAGCTCTATAGCCTAGTACAAATAATTTTACACTAGAGTTGAACTAGCTCTATAAGCTAGTTCAAATAATTTTACACTAGAGTTGAACTAGCTGTATAGCCTAGTACAAATAATTTTACACTAGAGTTGAACTAGCTCTATAAGCTAGTTCAAATAACTTTACACTAGAGTTGAGCTAGCTCTATAGCCTAGTACAAATAATTTTCCACTAAAGTTGAACAAGGTCTATAGCCTAGTACAAATAATTTTACACTAGAGTGAAACTAGCTCTATAGCCTAGTACAAATAATTTTACACTAGAGTTGAAATAGGTCTATATGCTAGTTCAAATAATTTTACATTAGAGTTGAACTAGCTGTATAGCCTAGTACAAATAATTTTACACTAGAGTTGAACTAGCTCTATAAGCTAGTACAAATAACTTTACACTAGAGTTGAGCTAGCTCTATAGCGTAGTACAAATAATTTTCCACTAGAGTTGAACAAGGTCTATAGCCTAGTACAAATAATTTTACACTAGAGTTGAACTAGCTCTATAAGCTAGTTCAAATAATTTTACACTAGAGTTGAACTAGCTCTATAGCCTAGTACAAATAATTTTCCACTAGAGTTGAACTAGCTCTATAAGCTAGTTCAAATTATTTTACACTAGACTTGAACTAGCTCTAGAGCCTAGTACAAATAATTTTACACTAGAGTTGAACTAGCTCTATAGCCTAGTACAAATAATTTTACACTATAGTTGAACTAGCTCTATAGCCTAGTACAAATAATTTTACAATAGAGTTGAACCAGCTCTATAAGCTAGTTCAAATAATTTTACACTAGAGTTGAACTAGCTCTATAGCCTAGTACAAATAATTTTACACTAGAGTTGAACTAGCTCTATAAGCTAGTTCAAATAATTTTACACTAGAGTTGAACTAGCTGTATAGCCTAGTACAAATAATTGTACACTAGAGTTGAACTAGCTGCATAGCCTAGTACAAATAATTTTACACTAGAGTTGAACCAGCTCTACAAGCTAGTTCAAATAATTTTACACTAGAGTTCAACTAGCTGTGTAGCCTAGTACAAATAATTTTACACTAGAGTTGAACTAGCTGCATAGCCTAGTTCAAATAATTGTACACTAGAGTTGAACTAGCTCTATAAGCTAGTACAAATAAGTTTACACTAGAGTTGAACCAGCTCTATAGCCTAGTACAAATAATTTTACACTAGAGTTGAACTAGCTCTATAAGCTAGTTCAAATAATTTTACACTAGAGTTGAACTAGCTCTAGCCTAGTACAAATAATTTTACACTATAGTTGAACTAGCTCTATAGCCTAGTACAAATAATTTTGCACTAGAGTCGAACTAGCTGTATAGCCTAGTACAAATAATTTTACAATAGAGTTGAACTAGCTCTATAAGCTAGTTCAAATAATTTTACACTAGAGTTGTACTAGCTCTATAGCCTAGTACAAATAATTTTACACTAGAGTTTAACTAGCTCTATAAGCTAGTTCAAATAATTTTACACTAGAGTTGAACTAGCTCTATAGCCTAGTACAGATAATTTTACACTAGAGTTGAACTAGCTCTATAAGCTAGTTCAAATAATTTTACACTAGAGTTGAACTAGCTCTATAGCCTAGTACAAATAATTTTACACTAGAGTTGAACTAGCTCTATAAGCTAGTTCAAATAATTTTACACTAGAGTTGAACTAGCTCTATAAGCTAGTACAAGTAATTTTACACTATTGTTGAACTAGCTCTATAGCCAAGTACAAGTAATTTTACACTAGAGTTAAACTACCTATATAGCCTAGTACAAATAATTTTACACTATAGTTGAACTAGCTCTATAAGCTAGTTCAAATAATTTTACACTAGAGTTGAACTAGCTGTATAGCCTAGTACAAATAATTTTACACTAGAGTTGAACTAGCTCTATAAGCTAGTACAAATAACTTTACACTAGAGTTGAGCTAGCTCTATAGCGTAGTACAAATAATTTTCCACTAGAGTTGAACCAGGTCTATAGCCTAGTACAAATAATTTTACACTAGAGTTGAACTTGCTCTATAAGCTAGTTCAAATAATTTTACACTAGAGTTGAACTAGCTCTATAGCCTAGTACAAATAATTTTACACTAGAGTTGAACTAGCTCTATAAGCTAGTTCAAATAATTTTACACTAGAGTTGAACTAGCTCTAGAGCCTAGTACAAATAATTTTACACTAGAGTTGAACTAGCTCTATAGCCTAGTACAAATAATTTTACACTAGAGTCAAAGTAGCTCTATAAGCTAGTTCAAATAATTTTACACTAGAGTTGAACTAGCCCTATAAGCTAGTTCAAATAATTTTACACTAGAGTTGTACTAGCTCTATAGCCTAGTACAAATAATTTTACACTAGAGTTTAACTAGCTCTATAAGCTAGTTCAAATAATTTTACACTAGAGTTGAACTAGCTCTATAGCCTAGTACAGATAATTTTACACTAGAGTTGAACTAGCTCTATAAGCTAGTTCAAATAATTTTACACTAGAGTTGAACTAGCTCTATAGCCTAGTACACATAATTTTACACTAGAGTTGAACTAGCTCTATAAGCTAGTTCAAATAATTTTACACTAGAGATGAACTAGCTCTATAACCTAGTACAAGTAATTTTACACTATTGTTGAACTAGCTCTATAGCATAGTACACGTAATTTTACACTAGAGTTAAACTAGCTCTATAGCCTAGTACAAATAATTTTACACTAGAGTTGAACTAGCTCTATAAGCTAGTTCAGATAATTTTACACTAGAGTTGAACTAGCTATATAGCCTAGTACAAATAATTTTACACTAGAGTTGAACTAGCTCTATAAGCTAGTACAAATAACTTTACACTAGAGTTGAGCTAGCTCTATAGCGTAGTACAAATAATTTTCTACTAGAGTTGAACAAGGTCCATAGCCTCGTACAAATAATTTTACACTAGAGTTGAACTTGCTCTATAAGCTAGTTCAAATAATTTTACACTAGAGTTGAACTAGCTCTATAAGCTAGTTCAAATAAATTTACACTACAGTTCAACTAGCTGTATAGCCTAGTACAAATAATTTTACACTAGAGTTGAACTAGCTCTATAAGCTAGTTCAAATAATTTTACACTAGAGTTGAACTAGCTCTATAGCCTAGTACAAATAAGTTTACACTAGAGTTGAACTAGCTCTATAAGCTAGTTTAAATAATTTTATACTAGAGTTGAACCAGCTCTATAGCCTAGTATAAATAATTTTACACTAGAGTTGAACTAGCTGTATAAGCTAGTTCAAATAATTTTACACTAGAGTTTAGCTAGCTCTATAGCCTAGTACAAATAATTTTACACTAGAGTTGAACTAGCTCTATAGCCTAGTACAAATAATTTTACACTAGAGTTGAACTAGCTCTATAGCCTAGTACACATAATTTTACACTAGAGTTGAACTAGCTCTATAAGCTAGTTCAAACAATTTTACAGTAGAGTTGAACTAGCTCTATAAGCAAGTACAAGTAATTTTACACTAGAGTTGAACTAGCTCTATAGCCAAGTACAAATAATTTTATACTAGAGCTGAACTAGCTCTATAAGCTAGTTCAAATAATTTTACACTAGAGTTGAACTAGCTATATAGCCTAGTAAAAATAATTTTACACTAGAGTTGAACCAGCTCTATAAGCTGGTTCAAATAATTTTACACTAGAGTTGAACTAGCTCTATAGCCTAGTAAAAATAAGTTTACACTAGAGTTGAACTAGCTCTATAAGCTAGTTCAAATAATTTTACACTAGAGTTGAACTAGCTCTATAGCCTAGTACAAATAATTTTACACTAGAGTTAAACTAGCTCAATAGCCTAGTACAAATAATTTTACACTAGAGTTGAACTAGCTCTATAAGCTAGTTCAAATAATTTTACACTAGAGTTGAACTAGCTGTATAGCCTAGTACAAATAATTTTACACTAGAGTTGAACTAGCTCTACAAGCTAGTACAAATAACTTTACACTAGAGTTGAACTAGCTCTATAGCCTAGTACAAATAATTTTCCACTAAAGTTGAACAAGGTCTATAGCCTAGTACAAATAATTTTACAGTAGAGTTGAACTAGCTCAATAAGCTAGTTCAAATAATTTTACACTAGAGTTGAACTAGCTCTATAGCCTAGTACAAATAATTTTACAATAGAGTTGAACTAGCTCTATAAGCTAGTTCAAATAATTTTACACTAGAGTTGAACTAGCTCTATAGCCTAGTACAAATAATTTTACACTATAGTTAAACTAGCTCTATAGCCTAGTACAAATAATTTTGCAATAGAGTTGAACCAGCTCTATAAGCTAGTTCAAATAATTTTACACTAGAGTTCAACTAGCTGTATAACCTAGTACAAATAATTTTACACTAGAGTTGAACTAGCTCTATAAGCTAGTTCAAATAATTTTACACTAGAGTTGAACTAGCTCTATAGCCAAGTACAAATAATTTTACACTAGAGTTGAACTAGCTCTATAAGCTAGTTCAAATAATTTTACACTAGAGTTGAACTAGCTCTATAGCATAGTTCAAATAAGTTTACACTAGAGTTGAACTAGCTCTATAAGCTAGTTCAAATAATTTTACACTAGAGTTGAACTAGCTCTATAGCCTAGTACAAATAATTTTACACTAGAGTTGAACTAGCTCTATAAGCTAGTTCAAATAATTTTACACTAGAGTTGAACTAGCTGTATAGCCTAGTACAAATAATTTTACACTAGAGTTGAACTAGCTCTACAAGCTAGTACAAATAACTTTACACTAGAGTTGAACTAGCTCTATAGCCTAGTACAAATAATTTTCCACTAAAGTTGAACAAGGTCTATAGCCTAGTTCAAATAATTTTACAGTAGAGTTGAACTAGCTCTATAAGCTAGTTCAAATAATTTTACACTAGAGTTGAACTAGCTCTATAGCCTAGTACAAATAATTTTACACTAGAGTTGAACTAGCTCTATAAGCTAGTTCAAATAATTTTACACTAGAGTTGAACTAGCTCTATAGCCTAGTATAAATAATTTTACACTATAGTTAAACTAGCTCTATAGCCTAGTACAAATAATTTTGCAATAGAGTTGAACCAGCTCTATAAGCTAGTTCAAATAATTTTACACTAGAGTTCAACTAGCTGTATAACCTAGTACAAATAATTTTACACTAGAGTTGAACTAGCTCTATAAGCTAGTTCAAATAATTTTACACTAGAGTTGAACTAGCTCTATAGCATAGTTCAAATAAGTTTACACTAGAGTTGAACTAGCTCTATAAGCTAGTTCAAATAATTTTACACTAGAGTTGAACCAGCTCTATAGCCTAGTACAAATAATTTTACACTAGAGTTGAACTAGCTCTATAAGCTAGTTCAAATAATTTTACACTAGAGTTTAACTAGCTGTATAGCCTAGTACAAATAATTTTACACTAGAGTTGAACTAGCTCTACAAGCTAGTACAAATAACTTTACACTAGAGTTGAACTAGCTCTATAGCCTAGTACAAATAATTTTCCACTAAAGTTGAACAAGGTCTATAGCCTAGTTCAAATAATTTTACAGTAGAGTTGAACTAGCTCTATAAGCTAGTTCAAATAATTTTACACTAGAGTTGAACTAGCTCTATAGCCTAGTACAAATAATTTTACACTAGAGTTGAACTAGCTCTATAAGCTAGTTCAAATAATTTTACACTAGAGTTGAACTAGCTCTATAGCCTAGTATAAATAATTTTACACTATAGTTAAACTAGCTCTATAGCCTAGTACAAATAATTTTACAATAGAGTTGAACCAGCTGTATAAGCTAGTTCAAATAATTTTACACTAGAGTTGAACTAGCTCTATAGCATAGTACAAATAATTGTACACTAGAGTTGAACTAGCTGCATAGCCTAGTACAAATAATTTTACACTAGAGTTGAACTAGCTCTATAAGCTAGTTCAAATAATTTTACACTAGAGTTCAACTAGCTGTATAGCCTAGTACAAGTAATTTTACACTAGAGTTGAACTAGCTCTATAAGCTAGTTCAAATAATTTTACACTAGAGTTGAACTAGCTCTATAGCCTAGTACAAATAATTTTACACTAGAGTTGAACTAGCTCTATAAGCTAGTTCAAATAATTTTACACTAGAGTTGAACTAGCTCTATAGCCTAGTATAAATAATTTTACACTATAGTTAAACTAGCTCTATAGCCTAGTACAAATAATTTTGCAATAGAGTTGAACCAGCTCTATAAGCTAGTTCAAATAATTTTACACTAGAGTTCAACTAGCTGTATAACCTAGTACAAATAATTTTACACTAGAGTTGAACTAGCTCTATAAGCTAGTTCAAATAATTTTACACTAGAGTTGAACTAGCTCTATAAGCTAGTTCAAATAATTTTACACTAGAGTTGAACCAGCTCTATAGCCTAGTACAAATAATTTTACACTAGAGTTGAACTAGCTCTATAAGCTAGTTCAAATAATTTTACACTAGAGTTGAACTAGCTGTATAGCCTAGTACAAATAATTTTACACTAGAGTTGAACTAGCTCTACAAGCTAGTACAAATAACTTTACACTAGAGTTGAACTAGCTCTATAGCCTAGTACAAATAATTTTCCACTAAAGTTGAACAAGGTCTATAGCCTAGTTCAAATAATTTTACAGTAGAGTTGAACTAGCTCTATAAGCTAGTTCAAATAATTTTACACTAGAGTTGAACTAGCTCTATAGCCTAGTACAAATAATTTTACACTAGAGTTGAACTAGCTCTATAAGCTAGTTCAAATAATTTTACACTAGAGTTGAACTAGCTCTATAGCCTAGTATAAATAATTTTACACTATAGTTAAACTAGCTCTATAGCCTAGTACAAATAATTTTGCAATAGAGTTGAACCAGCTCTATAAGCTAGTTCAAATAATTTTACACTAGAGTTCAACTAGCTGTATAACCTAGTACAAATAATTTTACACTAGAGTTGAACTAGCTCTATAAGCTAGTTCAAATAATTTTACACTAGAGTTGAACTAGCTCTATAGCATAGTTCAAATAAGTTTACACTAGAGTTGAACTAGCTCTATAAGCTAGTTCAAATAATTTTACACTAGAGTTGAACCAGCTCTATAGCCTAGTACAAATAATTTTACACTAGAGTTGAACTAGCTCTATAAGCTAGTTCAAATAATTTTACACTAGAGTTGAACTAGCTGTATAGCCTAGTACAAATAATTTTACACTAGAGTTGAACTAGCTCTACAAGCTAGTACAAATAACTTTACACTAGAGTTGAACTAGCTCTATGGCCTAGTACAAATAATTTTCCACTAAAGTTGAACAAGGTCTATAGCCTAGTTCAAATAATTTTACAGTAGAGTTGAACTAGCTCTATAAGCTAGTTCAAATAATTTTACACTAGAGTTGAACTAGCTCTATAGCCTAGTACAAATAATTTTACACTAGAGTTGAACTAGCTCTATAAGCTAGTTCAAATAATTTTACACTAGAGTTGAACTAGCTCTATAGCCTAGTATAAATAATTTTACACTATAGTTAAACTAGCTCTATAGCCTAGTACAAATAATTTTACAATAGAGTTGAACCAGCTGTATAAGCTAGTTCAAATAATTTTACACTAGAGTTGAACTAGCTCTATAGCATAGTACAAATAATTGTACACTAGAGTTGAACTAGCTGCATAGCCTAGTACAAATAATTTTACACTAGAGTTGAACTAGCTCTATAAGCTAGTTCAAATAATTTTACACTAGAGTTCGACTAGCTGTATAGCCTAGTACAAGTAATTTTACACTAGAGTTGAACTAGCTCTATAAGCTAGTTCAAATAATTTTACACTAGAGTTGAACTAGCTCTATAGCATAGTTCAAATAAGTTTTCACTAAAGTTGAACTAGCTCTATAAGCTAGTTCAAATAATTTTACACTAGAGTTGAACCAGCTCTATAGCCTAGTACAAATAATTTTACACTAGAGTTGAACTAGCTCAATAAGCTAGTTCAAATAATTTTACAATAGAGTTTAACTAGCTATAGCCTAGTACAAATAATGTGACACTAGAGTTGAACTAGCTCTATAGCCTAGTACAAATAATTTTACAATAGAGTTGAACTAGCTCTATAAGCTAGTTCATATAATTTTACACTAGAGTTGAACTAGCTCTATAGCCTTGTACAAATAATTTTACACTAGAGTTGAACTAGCTCTATAAGCTAGTACAAATAATTTTACACTAGAGTTGAACTAGCTCTATAGCCTAGTAAAAATTATTTTACACTAGAGTTGAACTAGCTCCACAGCTTAGTACAAATAATTTTACACTAGAGTTGAACTAGCTCTATAAGCTAGTTCAAATAAATTTACACTACAGTTCAACTAGCTGTATAGCCTAGTACAAATAATTTTACCCTAGAGTTGAACTAGCTCTATAAGCTAGTTCAAATAATTTTACATTAGAGTTGAACGAGCTCTATAGCCTAGTACAAATAAGTTTACACTAGAGTTGAACTAGCTCTATAAGCTAGTTTAAATAATTTTAGACTAGAGTTGAACCAGCTCTATAGCCTAGTATAAATAATTTTACACTAGAGCTGAACTAGCTGTATAAGCTAGTTCAAATAATTTTACACTAGAGTTTAGCTAGCTCTATAGCCTAGTACAAATAATTTTACACTAGAGTTGAACTAGCTCTATAGCCTAGTACAAATAATTTTACACTAGAGTTGAACTAGCTCTATAAGCTAGTTCAAATAATTCTACACTAGAGTTGAACTAGCTGTATAGCCTAGTATAAATAATTTTACACTAGAGTTGAACTAGCTCTATAAGCTAGTTCAAATAATTTTACACTAGAGTTGAACTAGCTGTATAGCCTAGTACAAATAATTTTACACTAGAGTTGAACTAGCTCTATAAGCTATTTCAAATAATTTTACACTAGAGTTGAACTAGCTATATAGCCTAGTACAAATAATTTTGCACTAGAGTTGAACTAGCTCTATAAGCTAGTTCAAATAATTTTACACTAGAGTTGAACTAGCTCTATAGCCTAGTACAAATAATTTTACACTAGAGTTGAACTAGCTCTATAGCCAAGTACAAATAATTTTACACTAGAGTTTAACTAGCTCTATAAGCTAGTTCAAATAATTTTACACTGGAGTTGAACTAGCTGTATAGCCTAGTACAAATAATTTTACACTAGAGTTGAACTAGCTCTATAAGCTAGTTCAAATAATTTTACACTAGAGTTGAACTAGCTCTATAGCCTAGTACAAATAAGTTTACACTAGAGGTGAACTAGCTCTATAAGCTAGTACAAATAATTTTACACTAGAGTGGAACTAGCTCTCTAAGCTAGTTCAAATAATTTTACACTACAGTTTAACTAGGTCTATAAGCTAGTTCAAATAATTTTACACTAGAGTTGTACTAGCTGTATGGCCTAGTATAAATAATTTTATACTAGAGTTGAACTAGCTCTATAAGCTAGTACAAATAACTTTACACTAGAGTTGAACTACCTCTATAGCCTAGTACAAATAATTTTACACTAGAGTTGAACAAGGTCTATAGCCTAGTACAAATAATTTTACACTAGAGTTGAACTAGCTCTATAGCCTAGTACAAATAGCTTTACACTAGAGTTGAACTAGCTCTATAGCCTAGTACAAATAATTTTACATTAGAGTTGAACTAGCTCTATAGCCTAGTACAAATAATTTTACACTAGAGTTGAACTAGCTCTATAGCCTAGTACAAATAATTTTACACTAGAGTTGAACTAGCTCTATAAGCTAGTTCAAATAATTTTACACTAGAGTTTAGCTAGCTCTATAGCCTAGTACAAATAATTTTACACTAGAGTTGAACTAGCTCTATAGCCTAGTACAAATAATTTTACACTAGAGTTGAACTAGCTCTATAAGCTAGTTCAAATAATTCTACACTAGAGTTGAACTAGCTGTATAGCCTAGTATAAATAATTTTACACTAGAGTTGAACTAGCTCTATAGCCTAGTACAAATAATTTTACACTAGAGTTGAACTAGCTGTATAGCCTAGTACAAATAATTTTACACTAGAGTTGAACTAGCTCTATAAGCTATTTCAAATAATTTTACACTAGAGTTGAACTAGCTATATAGCCTAGTACAAATAATTTTGCACTAGAGTTGAACTAGCTCTATAAGCTAGTTCAAATAATTTTACACTAGAGTTGAACTAGCTCTATAGCCTAGTACAAATAATTTTACACTAGAGTTGAACTAGCTCTATAGCCAAGTACAAATAATTTTATACTAGAGTTTAACTAGCTCTATAAGCTAGTTCAAATAATTTTACACTGGAGTTGAACTAGCTGTATAGCCTAGTACAAATAATTTTACACTAGAGTTGAACTAGCTCTATAAGCTAGTTCAAATAATTTTACACTAGAGTTGAACTAGCTCTATAGCCTAGTACAAATAAGTTTACACTAGAGGTGAACTAGCTCTATAAGCTAGTACAAATAATTTTACACTAGAGTGGAACTAGCTCTCTAAGCTAGTACAAATAATTTTACACTAGAGTTGAACTAGCTCTATAAGCTAGTTCAAATAATTCTACACTAGAGTTGAACTAGCTGTATAGCCTAGTATAAATAATTTTACACTAGAGTTGAACTAGCTCTATAAGCTAGTTCAAATAATTTTACACTAGAGTTGAACTAGCTGTATAGCCTAGTACAAATAATTTTACACTAGAGTTGACCTAGCTCTATAAGCTATTTCAAATAATTTTACACTAGAGTTGAACTAGCTATATAGCCTAGTACAAATAATTTTGCACTAGAGTTGAACTAGCTCTATAAGCTAGTTCAAATAATTTTACACTAGAGTTGAACTAGCTCTATAGCCTAGTACAAATAATTTTACACTAGAGTTGAACTAGCTCTATAGCCAAGTACAAATAATTTTACACTAGAGTTTAACTAGCTCTATAAGCTAGTTCAAATAATTTTACACTGGAGTTGAACTAGCTGTATAGCCTAGTACAAATAATTTTACACTAGAGTTGAACTAGCTCTATAAGCTAGTTCAAATAATTTTACACTAGAGTTGAACTAGCTCTATAGCCTAGTACAAATAAGTTTACACTAGAGGTGAACTAGCTCTATAAGCTAGTACAAATAATTTTACACTAGAGTGGAACTAGCTCTCTAAGCTAGTTCAAATAATTTTACACTACAGTTTAACTAGGTCTATAAGCTAGTTCAAATAATTTTACACTAGAGTTGTACTAGCTGTATGGCCTAGTATAAATAATTTTATACTAGAGTTGAACTAGCTCTATAAGCTAGTACAAATAACTTTACACTAGAGTTGAACTACCTCTATAGCCTAGTACAAATAATTTTACACTAGAGTTGAACAAGGTCTATAGCCTAGTACAAATAATTTTACACTAGAGTTGAACTAGCTCTATAGCCTAGTACAAATAGCTTTACACTAGAGTTGAACTAGCTCTATAGCCTAGTACAAATAATTTTACATTAGAGTTGAACTAGCTCTATAGCCTAGTACAAATAATTTTACACTAGAGTTGAACTAGCTCTATAGCCTAGTACAAATAATTTTACACTAGAGTTGAACTAGCTCTATAAGCTAGTTCAAATAATTTTACACTAGAGTTTAGCTAGCTCTATAGCCTAGTACAAATAATTTTACACTAGAGTTGAACTAGCTCTATAGCCTAGTACAAATAATTTTACACTAGAGTTGAACTAGCTCTATAAGCTAGTTCAAATAATTCTACACTAGAGTTGAACTAGCTGTATAGCCTAGTATAAATAATTTTACACTAGAGTTGAACTAGCTCTATAGCCTAGTACAAATAATTTTACACTAGAGTTGAACTAGCTGTATAGCCTAGTACAAATAATTTTACACTAGAGTTGAACTAGCTCTATAAGCTATTTCAAATAATTTTACACTAGAGTTGAACTAGCTATATAGCCTAGTACAAATAATTTTGCACTAGAGTTGAACTAGCTCTATAAGCTAGTTCAAATAATTTTACACTAGAGTTGAACTAGCTCTATAGCCTAGTACAAATAATTTTACACTAGAGTTGAACTAGCTCTATAGCCAAGTACAAATAATTTTATACTAGAGTTTAACTAGCTCTATAAGCTAGTTCAAATAATTTTACACTGGAGTTGAACTAGCTGTATAGCCTAGTACAAATAATTTTACACTAGAGTTGAACTAGCTCTATAAGCTAGTTCAAATAATTTTACACTAGAGTTGAACTAGCTCTATAGCCTAGTACAAATAAGTTTACACTAGAGGTGAACTAGCTCTATAAGCTAGTACAAATAATTTTACACTAGAGTGGAACTAGCTCTCTAAGCTAGTACAAATAATTTTACACTAGAGTTGAACTAGCTCTATAAGCTAGTTCAAATAATTCTACACTAGAGTTGAACTAGCTGTATAGCCTAGTATAAATAATTTTACACTAGAGTTGAACTAGCTCTATAAGCTAGTTCAAATAATTTTACACTAGAGTTGAACTAGCTGTATAGCCTAGTACAAATAATTTTACACTAGAGTTGACCTAGCTCTATAAGCTATTTCAAATAATTTTACACTAGAGTTGAACTAGCTATATAGCCTAGTACAAATAATTTTGCACTAGAGTTGAACTAGCTCTATAAGCTAGTTCAAATAATTTTACACTAGAGTTGAACTAGCTCTATAGCCTAGTACAAATAATTTTACACTAGAGTTGAACTAGCTCTATAGCCAAGTACAAATAATTTTACACTAGAGTTTAACTAGCTCTATAAGCTAGTTCAAATAATTTTACACTGGAGTTGAACTAGCTGTATAGCCTAGTACAAATAATTTTACACTAGAGTTGAACTAGCTCTATAAGCTAGTTCAAATAATTTTACACTAGAGTTGAACTAGCTCTATAGCCTAGTACAAATAAGTTTACACTAGAGGTGAACTAGCTCTATAAGCTAGTACAAATAATTTTACACTAGAGTGGAACTAGCTCTCTAAGCTAGTTCAAATAATTTTACACTACAGTTTAACTAGGTCTATAAGCTAGTTCAAATAATTTTACACTAGAGTTGTACTAGCTGTATGGCCTAGTATAAATAATTTTATACTAGAGTTGAACTAGCTCTATAAGCTAGTACAAATAACTTTACACTAGAGTTGAACTACCTCTATAGCCTAGTACAAATAATTTTACACTAGAGTTGAACAAGGTCTATAGCCTAGTACAAATAATTTTACACTAGAGTTGAACTAGCTCTATAGCCTAGTACAAATAGCTTTACACTAGAGTTGAACTAGCTCTATAGCCTAGTACAAATAATTTTACATTAGAGTTGAACTAGCTCTATAGCCTAGTACAAATAATTTTACACTAGAATTGAACTAGCTCTATAGCCTAGTACAAATAATTTTACACTAGAGTTGAACTAGCTCTATAAGCTAGTTCAAATAATTTTACACTAGAGTTTAGCTAGCTCTATAGCCTAGTACAAATAATTTTACACTAGAGTTGAACTAGCTCTATAGCCTAGTACAAATAATTTTACACTAGAGTTGAACTAGCTCTATAAGCTAGTTCAAATAATTCTACACTAGAGTTGAACTAGCTGTATAGCCTAGTATAAATAATTTTACACTAGAGTTGAACTAGCTCTATAAGCTAGTTCAAATAATTTTACACTAGAGTTGAACTAGCTGTATAGCCTAGTACAAATAATTTTACACTAGAGTTGAACTAGCTCTATAAGCTATTTCAAATAATTTTACACTAGAGTTGAACTAGCTATATAGCCTAGTACAAATAATTTTGCACTAGAGTTGAACTAGCTCTATAAGCTAGTTCAAATAATTTTACACTAGAGTTGAACCAGCTCTATAGCCTAGTACACATAATTTTACACTAGAGTTGAACTAGCTCTATAGCCAAGTACAAATAATTTTATACTAGAGTTTAACTAGCTCTATAAGCTAGTTCAAATAATTTTACACTGGAGTTGAACTAGCTGTATAGCCTAGTACAAATAATTTTACACTAGAGTTGAACTAGCTCTATAAGCTAGTTCAAATAATTTTACACTAGAGTTGAACTAGCTCTATAGCCTAGTACAAATAAGTTTACACTAGAGGTGAACTAGCTCTATAAGCTAGTACAAATAATTTTACACTAGAGTGGAACTAGCTCTCTAAGCTAGTTCAAATAATTTTACACTACAGTTTAACTAGGTCTATAAGCTAGTTCAAATAATTTTACACTAGAGTTGTACTAGCTGTATGGCCTAGTATAAATAATTTTATACTAGAGTTGAACTAGCTCTATAAGCTAGTACAAATAACTTTACACTAGAGTTGAACTACCTCTATAGCCTAGTACAAATAATTTTACACAAGAGTTGAACAAGGTCTATAGCCTAGTACAAATAATTTTACACTAGAGTTGAACTAGCTCTATAGCCTAGTACAAATAGCTTTACACTAGAGTTGAACTAGCTCTATAGCCTAGTACAAATAATTTTACATTAGAGTTGAACTAGCTCTATAGCCTAGTACAAATAATTTTACACTAGAGTTGAACTAGCTCCATAGATTAGTACAAATAACTTTACACTAGAGTTGAACTAGCTCTATAGCCTAGTAAAAATTATTTTACACTAGAGTTGAACTAGCTCCATAGATTAGTACAAATAATTTTACACTAGAGTTGAACTAGCTCTATAAGCTAGTTCAAATAAATTTACACTAGAGTTCAACTAGCTGTATAGCCTAGTACAAATAATTTTACACTAGAGTTGAACTAGCTCTATTAGCTAGTTCAAATAATTTTACACTAGAGTTGAACTAGCTCTATAGCCTAGTACAAATAAGTTTACACTAGAGTTGAACTAGCTCTATAAGCTAGTTTAAATAATTTTACACTAGAGTTGAACCAGCTCTATAGCCTAGTATAAATAATTTTACACTAGAGTTGAACTAGCTGTATAAGCTAGTTCAAATAATTTTACACTAGAGTTTAGCTAGCTCTATAGCCTAGTACAAATAATTTTACACTAGAGTTGAACTAGCTCTATAGCCTAGTACAAATAATTTTACACTAGAGTTGAACTAGCTCTATAAGCTAGTTCAAATAATTTTACACTAGAGTTGAACTAGCTCTATAGCCTAGTACAAATAATTTTACACTAGAGTTGAACTAGCTCTATAAGCTAGTTCAAATAATTTTACACTAGAGTTGAACTAGCTGTATAGCCTAGTACAAATAATTTTACACTAGAGTTGAACTAGATCTATAAGCTAGTTCAAATAATTTTACACTAGAGTTGAACTAGCTGTATAGCCTAGTACAAATAATTTTACACTAGAGTTGAACTAGCTCTATAAGCTATTTCAAATAATTTTACACTAGAGTTGAACTAGCTATATAGCCTAGTACAAATAATTTTACACTAGAGTTGAACTAGCTCTATAAGCTAGTACAAATAATTTTACATTAGAGTTGAACAAGGACTATAGCCTAGTACAAATAATTTTACACTAGAGTTGAACTAGCTCTATAAGCTAGTTCAAATAATTTTACACTAGAGTTGAACTAGCTCTATAGCCTAGTACAAATAATTTTACGCTAGAGTTGAACTAGCTCTATAAGCTAGTTCTAATAATTTTACACTAGAGTTGAACTAGCTCTATAGCCTAGTACAAATAATTTCACACTAGAGTTGAACTAGCTCTATAAGCTAGTTCAAATAATTTTACAGTAGAATTGAACTAGCTCTATAAGCAAGTACAAGTAATTTTACACTATTGTTGAAATTGCTCTATAGCCTAGTACAAATAATTTTACACTAGAGTTGAACTAGCTCTATAGCCAAGTACAAATAATTTTATACTAGAGCTGAACTAGCTCTATAAGCTAGTTCAAATAATTTTACACTAGAGTTGAACTAGCTATATAGCCTAGTAAAAATAATTTTACACTAGAGTTGAACTAGCTCTATAAGCTGGTTCAAATAATTTTACACTAGAGTTGAACTAGCTCTATAGCCTAGTAAAAATAAGTTTACACTAGAGTTGAACTAGCTCTACAAGCTAGTTCAAATAATTTTACACTAGAGTTGAACTAGCTCTATAGACTAGTACAAATAATTTTACACTAGAGTTAAACTAGCTCTATAGCCTAGTACAAATAATTTTACACTACAGTTGAACTAGCTCTATAAGCTAGTTCAAATAATTTTACACTAGAGTTGAACTAGCTGTATAGCCTAGTACAAATAATTTTACACTAGAGTTGAACTAGCTCTACATGCTAGTACAAATAACTTTACACTAGAGTTGAACTAGCTCTATAGCCTAGTACAAATAATTTTCCACTAAAGTTGAACAAGGTCTATAGCCTAGTACAAATAATTTTACAGTAGAGTTGAACTAGCTCAATAAGCTAGTTCAAATAATTTTACACTAGAGTTGAACTAGCTCTATAGCCTAGTACAAATAATTTTACAATAGAGTTGAACTAGCTCTATAAGCTAGTTCAAATAATTTTACACTAGAGTTGAACTAGCTCTATAGCGTAGTACAAATAATTTTACACTATAGTTAAACTAGCTCTATAGCCTAGTACAAATAATTTTGCAATAGAGTTGAACCAGCTCTATAAGCTAGTTCAAATAATTTTACACTAGAGTTCAACTAGCTGTATAACCTAGTACAAATAATTTTACACTAGAGTTGAACTAGCTCTATAAGCTAGTTCAAATAATTTTACACTAGAGTTGAACTAGCTCTATAGCCAAGTACAAATAATTTTACACTAGAGTTGAACTAGCTCTATAAGCTAGTTCAAATAATTTTACACTAGAGTTGAACTAGCTCTATAGCATAGTTCAAATAAGTTTACACTAGAGTTGAACTAGCTCTATAAGCTAGTTCAAATAATTTTACACTAGAGTTGAACCAGCTCTATAGCCTAGTACAAATAATTTTACACTAGAGTTGAACTAGCTCTATAAGCTAGTTCAAATAATTTTACACTAGAGTTGAACTAGCTGTATAGCCTAGTACAAATAATTTTACACTAGAGTTGAACTAGCTCTACAAGCTAGTACAAATAACTTTACACTAGAGTTGAACTAGCTCTATAGCCTAGTACAAATAATTTTCCACTAAAGTTGAACAAGGTCTATAGCCTAGTACAAATAATTTTACAGTAGAGTTGAACTAGCTCTATAAGCTAGTTCAAATAATTTTACACTAGAGTTGAACTAGCTCTATAGCCTAGTACAAATAATTTTACACTAGAGTTGAACTAGCTCTATAAGCTAGTTCAAATAATTTTACAGTAGAGTTGAACTAGCTCTATAAGCAAGTACAAGTAATTTTACACTATTGTTGAAATTGCTCTATAGCCTAGTACAAATAATTTTACACTAGAGTTGAACTAGCTCTATAGCCAAGTACAAATAATTTTATACTAGAGCTGAACTAGCTCTATAAGCTAGTTCAAATAATTTTACACTAGAGTTGAACTAGCTATATAGCCTAGTAAAAATAATTTTACACTAGAGTTGAACTAGCTCTATAAGCTGGTTCAAATAATTTTACACTAGAGTTGAACTAGCTCTATAGCCTAGTAAAAATAAGTTTACACTAGAGTTGAACTAGCTCTACAAGCTAGTTCAAATAATTTTACACTAGAGTTGAACTAGCTCTATAGACTAGTACAAATAATTTTACACTAGAGTTAAACTAGCTCTATAGCCTAGTACAAATAATTTTACACTACAGTTGAACTAGCTCTATAAGCTAGTTCAAATAATTTTACACTAGAGTTGAACTAGCTGTATAGCCTAGTACAAATAATTTTACACTAGAGTTGAACTAGCTCTACATGCTAGTACAAATAACTTTACACTAGAGTTGAACTAGCTCTATAGCCTAGTACAAATAATTTTCCACTAAAGTTGAACAAGGTCTATAGCCTAGTACAAATAATTTTACAGTAGAGTTGAACTAGCTCAATAAGCTAGTTCAAATAATTTTACACTAGAGTTGAACTAGCTCTATAGCCTAGTACAAATAATTTTACAATAGAGTTGAACTAGCTCTATAAGCTAGTTCAAATAATTTTACACTAGAGTTGAACTAGCTCTATAGCCTAGTACAAATAATTTTACACTATAGTTAAACTAGCTCTATAGCCTAGTACAAATAATTTTGCAATAGAGTTGAACCAGCTCTATAAGCTAGTTCAAATAATTTTACACTAGAGTTCAACTAGCTGTATAACCTAGTACAAATAATTTTACACTAGAGTTGAACTAGCTCTATAAGCTAGTTCAAATAATTTTACACTAGAGTTGAACTAGCTCTATAGCCAAGTACAAATAATTTTACAATAGAGTTGAACTAGCTCTATAAGCTAGTTCAAATAATTTTACACTAGAGTTGAACTAGCTCTATAGCATAGTTCAAATAAGTTTACACTAGAGTTGAACTAGCTCTATAAGCTAGTTCAAATAATTTTACACTACAGTTGAACTAGCTCTATAAGCTAGTTCAAATAATTTTACACTAGAGTTGAACTAGCTGTATAGCCTAGTACAAATAATTTTACACTAGAGTTGAACTAGCTCTACAAGCTAGTACAAATAACTTTACACTAGAGTTGAACTAGCTCTATAGCCTAGTACAAATAATTTTCCACTAAAGTTGAACAAGGTCTATAGCCTAGTACAAATAATTTTACAGTAGAGTTGAACTAGCTCTATAAGCTAGTTCAAATAATTTTACACTAGAGTTGAACTAGCTCTATAGCCTAGTACAAATAATTTTACACTAGAGTTGAACTAGCTCTATAAGCTAGTTCAAATAATTTTACACTAGAGTTGAACTAGCTCTATAGCCTAGTATAAATAATTTTACACTATAGTTAAACTAGCTCTATAGCCTAGTACAAATAATTTTACAATAGAGTTGAACCAGCTGTATAAGCTAGTTCAAATAATTTTACACTAGAGTTGAACTAGCTCTATAGCATAGTACAAATAATTGTACACTAGAGTTGAACTAGCTGCATAGCCTAGTACAAATAATTTTACACTAGAGTTGAACTAGCTCTATAAGCTAGTTCAAATAATTTTACACTAGAGTTCAACTAGCTGTATAGCCTAGTACAAGTAATTTTACACTAGAGTTGAACTAGCTCTATAAGCTAGTTCAAATAATTTTACACTAGAGTTGAACTAGCTCTATAGCATAGTTCAAATAAGTTTTCACTAGAGTTGAACTAGCTCTATAAGCTAGTTCAAATAATTTTACACCAGAGTTGAACCAGCTCTATAGCCTAGTACAAATAATTTTACACTAGAGTTGAACTAGCTCAATAAGCTAGTTCAAATAATTTTACAATAGAGTTTAACTAGCTATAGCCTAGTACAAATAATGTTACACTAGAGTTGAACTAGCTCTATAGCCTAGTACAAATAATTTTACAATAGAGTTGAACTAGCTCTATAAGCTAGTTCATATAATTTTACACTAGAGTTGAACTAGCTCTATAGCCTAGTACAAATAATTTTACCCTAGAGTTGAACTAGCTCTATAAGCTAGTACAAATAATTTTACACTAGAGTTGAACTAGCTCTATAGCCTAGTAAAAATTATTTTACACTAGAGTTGAACTAGCTCCACAGCTTAGTACAAATAATTTTACACTAGAGTTGAACTAGCTCTATAAGCTAGTTCAAATAAATTTACACTACAGTTCAACTAGCTGTATAGCCTAGTACAAATAATTTTACACTAGAGTTGAACTAGCTCTATAAGCTAGTTCAAATAATTTTACATTAGAGTTGAACTAGCTCTATAGCCTAGTAGAAATAAGATTACACTAGAGTTGAACTAGCTCTATAAGCTAGTTTAAATAATTTTATACTAGAGTTGAACCAGCTCTATAGCCTAGTATAAATAATTTTACACTAGAGTTGAACTAGCTGTATAAGCTAGTTCAAATAATTTTACACTAGAGTTTAGCTAGCTCTATAGCCTAGTACAAATAATTTTACACTAGAGTTGAACTAGCTCTATAGCCTAGTACAAATAATTTTACACTAGAGTTGAACTAGCTCTATAAGCTAGTTCAAATAATTCTACACTAGAGTTGAACTAGCTGTATAGCCTAGTACAAATAATTTTACACTAGAGTTGAACTAGCTCTATAAGCTAGTTCAAATAATTTTACACTAGAGTTGAACTAGCTGTATAGCCTAGTACAAATAATTTTACACTAGAGTTGAACTAGCTCTATAAGCTATTTCAAATAATTTTACACTAGAGTTGAACTAGCTATATAGCCTAGTACAAATAATTTTGCACTAGAGTTGAACTAGCTCTATAAGCTAGTTCAAATAATTTTACACTAGAGTTGAACTAGCTCTATAGCCTAGTACAAATAATTTTACACTAGAGTTGGACTAGCTCTATGAGCTAGTTCAAATAATTTTACACTAGAGTTGAACTAGCTCTATAGCCTAGTACAAAGAATTGTACACTAGAGTTGAACTAGCTCTATAAGCTAGTACAAGTAATTTTGCACTATAGTTGAACTAGCTCTATAGCCTAGTACAAATAATTTTACACTAGAGTTGAACTAGCTCTATAGCCAAGTACAAATAATTTTACACTAGAGTTTAACTAGCTCTATAAGCTAGTTCAAATAATTTTACACTGGAGTTGAACTAGCTGTATAGCCTAGTACAAATAATTTTACACTAGAGTTGAACTAGCTCTATAAGCTAGTTCAAATAATTTTACACTAGAGTTGAACTAGCTCTATAGCCTAGTACAAATAAGTTTACACTAGAGGTGAACTAGCTCTATAAGCTAGTACAAATAATTTTACACTAGAGTGGAACTAGCTCTCTAAGCTAGTTCAAATAATTTTACACTACAGTTTAACTAGGTCTATAAGCTAGTTCAAATAATTTTACACTAGAGTTGTACTAGCTGTATGGCCTAGTATAAATAATTTTATACTAGAGTTGAACTAGCTCTATAAGCTAGTACAAATAACTTTACACTAGAGTTGAACTACCTCTATAGCCTAGTACAAATAATTTTACACTAGAGTTGAACAAGGTCTATAGGCTAGTACAAATAATTTTACACTAGAGTTGAACTAGCTCTATAGCCTAGTACAAATAGCTTTACACTAGAGTTGAACTAGCTCTATAGCCTAGTACAAATAATTTTATATTAGAGTTGAACTAGCTCTATAGCCTAGTACAAATAATTTTACACTAGAGTTGAACTAGCTCTATAGCCTAGTAAAAATTATTTTACACTAGAGTTGAACTAGCTCCATAGATTAGTACAAATAATTTTACACTTGAGTTGAACTAGCTCTATAAGCTAGTTCAAATAATTTTACACTAGAGTTGAACTAGCTCTATAGCCTAGTACAAATAAGTTTACACTAGAGTTGAACTAGCTCTATAAGCTAGTTTAAATAATTTTACACTAGAGTTGAACCAGCTCTATAGCCTAGTATAAATAATTTTACACTAAAGTTGAACTAGCTGTATAAGCTAGTTCAAATAATTTTACACTAGAGTTTAGCTAGCTCTATAGCCTAGTACAAATAATTTTACACTAGAGTTGAACTAGCTCTATAGCCTAGTACAAATAATTTTACACTAGAGTTGAACTAGCTCTATAAGCTAGTTCAAATAATTTTACACTAGAGTTGAACTAGCTCTATAGCCTAGTACAAATAATTTTACACTAGAGTTGAACTAGCTCTATAAGCTAGTTCAAATAATTTTACACTAGAGTTGAACTAGCTGTATAGCCTAGTACAAATAATTTTACACTAGAGTTGAACTAGATCTATAAGCTAGTTCAAATAATTTTACACTAGAGTTGAACTAGCTGTATAGCCTAGTACAAATAATTTTACACTAGAGTTGAACTAGCTCTATAAGCTATTTCAAATAATTTTACACTAGAGTTGAACTAGCTATATAGCCTAGTACAAATAATTTTACACTAGAGTTGAACTAGCTCTATAAGCTAGTTCAAATAATTTTACACTAGAGTTGAACTAGCTCTATAGCCTAGTACAAATAATTTTACACTAGAGTTGAACTAGCTCTATAAGCTAGTTCAAATAATTTTACACTAGAGTTGAACTAGCTCTATAGCCTAGTACAAAGAATTTTACACTAGAGTTGAACTAGCTCTATAAGCTAGTACAAGTAATTTTGCACTATAGTTGAACTA
This sequence comes from Triticum urartu, assembly GCF_056163025.1. Lineage (NCBI taxonomy): Eukaryota > Viridiplantae > Streptophyta > Magnoliopsida > Poales > Poaceae > Triticum > Triticum urartu. The sequence goes on from NC_141879.1 coordinate 701,716,185, forward strand.
GCTCTATAGCTTAGTACAAATAATTTTACACTAGAGTTGAACTAGCTCTATAGCCAAGTACAAATAATTTTACACTAGAGTTGAACTAGCTCTATAAGCTAGTTCAAATAATTTTACACTAGAGTTGAACTAGCTGTATAGCCTAGTACAAATAATTTTACACTAGAGTTGAACTAGGTCTATAAGCTAGTTCAAATAATTTTACACTAGAGTTGAACTAGCTCTATAGCCTAGTACAAATAATTTTACACTAGAGTTGAACTAGCTCTATAAGCTATTTCAAATAATTTTACACTAGAGTTGAACTAGCTATATAGCCTAGTACAAATAATTTTACACTAGAGTTGAACTAGCTCTATAAGCTAGTTCAAATAATTTTACACTAGAGTTGAACTAGCTCTATAGCCTAGTACAAATAATTTTACACTAGAGTTGAACTAGCTCTATAAGCTAGTTCAAATAATTTTACACTAGAGTTGAACTAGCTCTATAGCCTAGTACAAAGAATTTTACACTAGAGTTGAACTAGCTCTATAAGCTAGTACAAGTAATTTTGCACTATAGCTGAACTAGCTCTATAGCCTAGTACAAATAATTTTACACTAGAGTTGAACTAGCTCTGTAGCCTAGTACAAAGAATTTTACACTAGAGTTGAACTAGCTCTATAAGCTAGTACAAGTAATTTTGCACTATAGCTGAACTAGCTCTATAGCCTAGTACAAATAATTTTACACTAGAGTTGAACTAGCTCTATAGCCAAGTACAAATAATTTTACACTAGAGTTGAACTAGCTCGATAAGCTAGTTCAAATAATTTTACACTGGAGTTGAACTAGCTGTATAGCCTAGTACAAATAATTTTACACTAGAGTTGAACTAGCTCTATAAGCTAGTTCAAATAATTTTACACTAGAGTTGAACTAGCTCTATAGCCTAGTACAAATAAGTTTACACTAGAGGTGAACTAGCTCTATAAGCTAGTACAAATAATTTTACACTAGAGTGGAACTAGCTCTCTAAGCTAGTTCAAATAATTTTACACTACAGTTTAACTAGGTCTATAAGCGAGTTCAAATAATTTTACACTAGAGTTGTACTAGCTGTATGGCCTAGTATAAATAATTTTATACTAGAGTTGAACTAGCTCTATAAGCTAGTACAAATAACTTTACACTAGAGTTGAACTACCTCTATAGCCTAGTACAAATAATTTTACACTAGAGTTGAACAAGGTCTATAGCCTAGTACAAATAATTTTACACTAGAGTTGAACTAGCTCTATAGCCTAGTACAAATAGCTTTACACTAAAGTTGAACTAGCTCTATAGCCTAGTACAAATAATTTTACATTAGAGTTGAACTAGCTCTATAGCCTAGTACAAATAATTTTACACTAGAGTTGAACTAGCTCTATAAGCTAGTACAAATAATTTTATACTAGAGTTGAACTAGCTCTATAGCCTAGTAAAAATTATTTTACACTAGAGTTGAACTAGCTCCATAGATTAGTACAAATAATTTTACACTAGAGTTGAACTAGCTCTATAAGCTAGTTCAAATAAATTTACACTAGAGTTCAACTAGCTGTATAGCCTAGTACAAATAATTTTACACTAGAGTTGAACTAGCTCTATAAGCTAGTTCAAATAATTTTACACTAGAGTTGAACTAGCTCTATAGCCTAGTACAAATAAGTTTACACTAGAGTTGAACTAGCTCTATAAGCTAGTTTAAATAATTTTACACTAGAGTTGAACCAGCTCTATAGCCTAGTATAAATAATTTTACACTAGAGTTGAACTAGCTGTATAAGCTAGTTCAAATAATTTTACACTAGAGTTTAGCTAGCTCTATAGCCTAGTACAAATAATTTTACACTAGAGTTGAACTAGCTCTATAAGCTAGTTCAAATAATTTTACACTAGAGTTGAACTAGCTCTATAGCCTAGTACAAATAATTTTACACTAGAGTTGAACTAGCTCTATAAGCTAGTTCAAATAATTTTACACTAGGGTTGAACCAGCTCTATAGCCTAGTATAAATAATTTTACACTAGAGTTGAACTAGCTGTATAAGCTAGTTCAAATAATTTTACACTAGAGTTTAGCTAGCTCTATAGCCTAGTACAAATAATTTTACACTAGAGTTGAACTAGCTCTATAGCCTAGTACAAATAATTTTACACTAGAGTTGAACTAGCTCTATAAGCTAGTTCAAATAATTTTACACTAGAGTTGAACTAGCTATATAGCCTAGTACAAATAATTTTACACTAGAGTTGAACTAGCTCTATAAGCTAGTTCAAATAATTTTACACTAGAGTTGAACTAGCTCTATAGCCTAGTACAAATAATTTTACACTAGAGTTGAACTAGCTCTATAAGCTAGTTCAAATAATTTTACACTAGAGTTGAACTAACTCTATAGCCTAGTACAAAGAATTTTACACTAGAGTTGAACTAGCTCTATAAGCTAGTACAAGTAATTTTGCACTATAGTTGAACTAGCTCTATAGCCTAGTACAAATAATTTTACACTAGAGTTGAACTAGCTCTATAGCCAAGTACAAATAAATTTACACTAGAGTTGAACTAGCTCTATAAGCTAGTTCAAATAATTTTACGCTGGAGTTGAGCTAGCTGTATAGCCTAGTACAAATAAGTTTACACTAGAGTTGAACTAGCTCTATAGCCTAGTACAAATAAGTTTACACTAGAGTTGAACTAGCTCTATAGCCTAGTACAAATAAGTTTACACTAGAGTGGAACTAGCTCTGTAAGCTAGTTCAAATAATTTTACACTACAGTTTAACTAGGTCTATAAGCTAGTTCAAATAATTTTACACTAGAGTTGTACTAGCTGTATAGCCTAGTATAAATAATTTTATACTAGAGTTGAACTAGCTCTATAAGCTAGTACAAATAACTTTACACTAGAGTTGAACTAGCTCTATAGCCTAGTACAAATAATTTTACACTAGAGTTGAACAAGGTCTATAGCCTAGTACAAATAATTTTACACTAGAGTTGAACTAGCTCTATAGCCTAGTACAAATAGCTTTACACTAGAGTTGAACTAGCTCTATAGCCTAGTACAAATAATTTTCACTAGAGTTGAACTAGCTCTATAAGCTAGTTAAAATAATTTTACCCTACAATTGAACTAGCTCTATAAGCTAGTAGAAATAATTTTACACTAGAGTTGAACTAGCTGTATAGCCTAGTACAAATAATTTTACACTAGAGTTGAACTAGCTGTATAGCCTAGTACAAATAATTTTACACTAGAGTTGAACTAGCTCTATAAGCTATTTCAAATAATTTTACACTAGAGTTGAACTAGCTATATAGCCTAGTACAAATAATTTTGCACTAGAGTTGAACTAGCTCTATAAGCTAGTTCAAATAATTTTACACTAGAGTTGAACTAGCTCTATAGCCTAGTACAAATAATTTTACACTAGAGTTGAACTAGCTCTATAGCCAAGTACAAATAATTTTATACTAGAGTTTAACTAGCTCTATAAGCTAGTTCAAATAATTTTACACTGGAGTTGAACTAGCTGTATAGCCTAGTACAAATAATTTTACACTAGAGTTGAACTAGCTCTATAAGCTAGTTCAAATAATTTTACACTAGAGTTGAACTAGCTCTATAGCCTAGTACAAATAAGTTTACACTAGAGGTGAACTAGCTCTATAAGCTAGTACAAATAATTTTACACTAGAGTGGAACTAGCTCTCTAAGCTAGTACAAATAATTTTACACTAGAGTTGAACTAGCTCTATAAGCTAGTTCAAATAATTCTACACTAGAGTTGAACTAGATGTATAGCCTAGTATAAATAATTTTACACTAGAGTTGAACTAGCTCTATAAGCTAGTTCAAATAATTTTACACTAGAGTTGAACTAGCTGTATAGCCTAGTACAAATAATTTTACACTAGAGTTGAACTAGCTCTATAAGCTATTTCAAATAATTTTACACTAGAGTTGAACTAGCTATATAGCCTAGTACAAATAATTTTGCACTAGAGTTGAACTAGCTCTATAAGCTAGTTCAAATAATTTTACACTAGAGTTGAACTAGCTCTATAGCCTAGTACAAATAATTTTACACTAGAGTTGAACTAGCTCTATAGCCAAGTACAAATAATTTTACACTAGAGTTTAACTAGCTCTATAAGCTAGTTCAAATAATTTTACACTGGAGTTGAACTAGCTGTATAGCCTAGTACAAATAATTTTACACTAGAGTTGAACTAGCTCTATAAGCTAGTTCAAATAATTTTACACTAGAGTTGAACTAGCTCTATAGCCTAGTACAAATAAGTTTACACTAGAGGTGAACTAGCTCTATAAGCTAGTACAAATAATTTTACACTAGAGTGGAACTAGCTCTCTAAGCTAGTTCAAATAATTTTACACTACAGTTTAACTAGGTCTATAAGCTAGTTCAAATAATTTTACACTAGAGTTGTACTAGCTGTATGGCCTAGTATAAATAATTTTATACTAGAGTTGAACTAGCTCTATAAGCTAGTACAAATAACTTTACACTAGAGTTGAACTACCTCTATAGCCTAGTACAAATAATTTTACACTAGAGTTGAACAAGGTCTATAGCCTAGTACAAATAATTTTACACTAGAGTTGAACTAGCTCTATAGCCTAGTACAAATAGCTTTACACTAGAGTTGAACTAGCTCTATAGCCTAGTACAAATAATTTTACATTAGAGTTGAACTAGCTCTATAGCCTAGTACAAATAATTTTACACTAGAGTTGAACTAGCTCTATAGCCTAGTACAAATAATTTTACACTAGAGTTGAACTAGCTCTATAAGCTAGTTCAAATAATTTTACACTAGAGTTTAGCTAGCTCTATAGCCTAGTACAAATAATTTTACACTAGAGTTGAACTAGCTCTATAGCCTAGTACAAATAATTTTACACTAGAGTTGAACTAGCTCTATAAGCTAGTTCAAATAATTCTACACTAGAGTTGAACTAGCTGTATAGCCTAGTATAAATAATTTTACACTAGAGTTGAACTAGCTCTATAAGCTAGTTCAAATAATTTTACACTAGAGTTGAACTAGCTGTATAGCCTAGTACAAATAATTTTACACTAGAGTTGAACTAGCTCTATAAGCTATTTCAAATAATTTTACACTAGAGTTGAACTAGCTATATAGCCTAGTACAAATAATTTTGCACTAGAGTTGAACTAGCTCTATAAGCTAGTTCAAATAATTTTACACTAGAGTTGAACCAGCTCTATAGCCTAGTACACATAATTTTACACTAGAGTTGAACTAGCTCTATAGCCAAGTACAAATAATTTTATACTAGAGTTTAACTAGCTCTATAAGCTAGTTCAAATAATTTTACACTGGAGTTGAACTAGCTGTATAGCCTAGTACAAATAATTTTACACTAGAGTTGAACTAGCTCTATAAGCTAGTTCAAATAATTTTACACTAGAGTTGAACTAGCTCTATAGCCTAGTACAAATAAGTTTACACTAGAGGTGAACTAGCTCTATAAGCTAGTACAAATAATTTTACACTAGAGTGGAACTAGCTCTCTAAGCTAGTTCAAATAATTTTACACTACAGTTTAACTAGGTCTATAAGCTAGTTCAAATAATTTTACACTAGAGTTGTACTAGCTGTATGGCCTAGTATAAATAATTTTATACTAGAGTTGAACTAGCTCTATAAGCTAGTACAAATAACTTTACACTAGAGTTGAACTACCTCTATAGCCTAGTACAAATAATTTTACACAAGAGTTGAACAAGGTCTATAGCCTAGTACAAATAATTTTACACTAGAGTTGAACTAGCTCTATAGCCTAGTACAAATAGCTTTACACTAGAGTTGAACTAGCTCTATAGCCTAGTACAAATAATTTTACATTAGAGTTGAACTAGCTCTATAGCCTAGTACAAATAATTTTACACTAGAGTTGAACTAGCTCTATAGCCTAGTAAAAATTATTTTACACTAGAGTTGAACTAGCTCCATAGATTAGTACAAATAATTTTACACTAGAGTTGAACTAGCTCTATAAGCTAGTTCAAATAAATTTACACTAGAGTTCAACTAGCTGTATAGCCTAGTACAAATAATTTTACACTAGAGTTGAACTAGCTCTATTAGCTAGTTCAAATAATTTTACACTAGAGTTGAACTAGCTCTATAGCCTAGTACAAATAAGTTTACACTAGAGTTGAACTAGCTCTATAAGCTAGTTTAAATAATTTTACACTAGAGTTGAACCAGCTCTATAGCCTAGTATAAATAATTTTACACTAGAGTTGAACTAGCTGTATAAGCTAGTTCAAATAATTTTACACTAGAGTTTAGCTAGCTCTATAGCCTAGTACAAATAATTTTACACTAGAGTTGAACTAGCTCTATAGCCTAGTACAAATAATTTTACACTAGAGTTGAACTAGCTCTATAAGCTAGTTCAAATAATTTTACACTAGAGTTGAACTAGCTCTATAGCCTAGTACAAATAATTTTACACTAGAGTTGAACTAGCTCTATAAGCTAGTTCAAATAATTTTACACTAGAGTTGAACTAGCTGTATAGCCTAGTACAAATAATTTTACACTAGAGTTGAACTAGATCTATAAGCTAGTTCAAATAATTTTACACTAGAGTTGAACTAGCTGTATAGCCTAGTACAAATAATTTTACACTAGAGTTGAACTAGCTCTATAAGCTATTTCAAATAATTTTACACTAGAGTTGAACTAGCTATATAGCCTAGTACAAATAATTTTACACTAGAGTTGAACTAGCTCTATAAGCTAGTACAAATAATTTTACATTAGAGTTGAACAAGGACTATAGCCTAGTACAAATAATTTTACACTAGAGTTGAACTAGCTCTATAAGCTAGTTCAAATAATTTTACACTAGAGTTGAACTAGCTCTATAGCCTAGTACAAATAATTTTACGCTAGAGTTGAACTAGCTCTATAAGCTAGTTCTAATAATTTTACACTAGAGTTGAACTAGCTCTATAGCCTAGTACAAATAATTTCACACTAGAGTTGAACTAGCTCTATAAGCTAGTTCAAATAATTTTACAGTAGAGTTGAACTAGCTCTATAAGCAAGTACAAGTAATTTTACACTATTGTTGAAATTGCTCTATAGCCTAGTACAAATAATTTTACACTAGAGTTGAACTAGCTCTATAGCCAAGTACAAATAATTTTATACTAGAGCTGAACTAGCTCTATAAGCTAGTTCAAATAATTTTACACTAGAGTTGAACTAGCTATATAGCCTAGTAAAAATAATTTTACACTAGAGTTGAACTAGCTCTATAAGCTGGTTCAAATAATTTTACACTAGAGTTGAACTAGCTCTATAGCCTAGTAAAAATAAGTTTACACTAGAGTTGAACTAGCTCTACAAGCTAGTTCAAATAATTTTACACTAGAGTTGAACTAGCTCTATAGACTAGTACAAATAATTTTACACTAGAGTTAAACTAGCTCTATAGCCTAGTACAAATAATTTTACACTACAGTTGAACTAGCTCTATAAGCTAGTTCAAATAATTTTACACTAGAGTTGAACTAGCTGTATAGCCTAGTACAAATAATTTTACACTAGAGTTGAACTAGCTCTACATGCTAGTACAAATAACTTTACACTAGAGTTGAACTAGCTCTATAGCCTAGTACAAATAATTTTCCACTAAAGTTGAACAAGGTCTATAGCCTAGTACAAATAATTTTACAGTAGAGTTGAACTAGCTCAATAAGCTAGTTCAAATAATTTTACACTAGAGTTGAACTAGCTCTATAGCCTAGTACAAATAATTTTACAATAGAGTTGAACTAGCTCTATAAGCTAGTTCAAATAATTTTACACTAGAGTTGAACTAGCTCTATAGCCTAGTACAAATAATTTTACACTATAGTTAAACTAGCTCTATAGCCTAGTACAAATAATTTTGCAATAGAGTTGAACCAGCTCTATAAGCTAGTTCAAATAATTTTACACTAGAGTTCAACTAGCTGTATAACCTAGTACAAATAATTTTACACTAGAGTTGAACTAGCTCTATAAGCTAGTTCAAATAATTTTACACTAGAGTTGAACTAGCTCTATAGCCAAGTACAAATAATTTTACACTAGAGTTGAACTAGCTCTATAAGCTAGTTCAAATAATTTTACACTAGAGTTGAACTAGCTCTATAGCATAGTTCAAATAAGTTTACACTAGAGTTGAACTAGCTCTATAAGCTAGTTCAAATAATTTTACACTAGAGTTGAACCAGCTCTATAGCCTAGTACAAATAATTTTACACTAGAGTTGAACTAGCTCTATAAGCTAGTTGAAATAATTTTACACTAGAGTTGAACTAGCTGTATAGCCTAGTACAAATAATTTTACACTAGAGTTGAACTAGCTCTACAAGCTAGTACAAATAACTTTACACTAGAGTTGAACTAGCTCTATAGCCTAGTACAAATAATTTTCCACTAAAGTTGAACAAGGTCTATAGCCTAGTACAAATAATTTTACAGTAGAGTTGAACTAGCTCTATAAGCTAGTTCAAATAATTTTACACTAGAGTTGAACTAGCTCTATAGCCTAGTACAAATAATTTTACACTAGAGTTGAACTAGCTCTATAAGCTAGTTCAAATAATTTTACAGTAGAGTTGAACTAGCTCTATAAGCAAGTACAAGTAATTTTACACTATTGTTGAAATTGCTCTATAGCCTAGTACAAATAATTTTACACTAGAGTTGAACTAGCTCTATAGCCAAGTACAAGTAATTTTATACTAGAGCTGAACTAGCTCTATAAGCTAGTTCAAATAATTTTACACTAGAGTTGAACTAGCTATATAGCCTAGTAAAAATAATTTTACACTAGAGTTGAACTAGCTCTATAAGCTGGTTCAAATAATTTTACACTAGAGTTGAACTAGCTCTATAGCCTAGTAAAAATAAGTTTACACTAGAGTTGAACTAGCTCTACAAGCTAGTTCAAATAATTTTACACTAGAGTTGAACTAGCTCTATAGACTAGTACAAATAATTTTACACTAGAGTTAAACTAGCTCTATAGCCTAGTACAAATAATTTTACACTACAGTTGAACTAGCTCTATAAGCTAGTTCAAATAATTTTACACTAGAGTTGAACTAGCTGTATAGCCTAGTACAAATAATTTTACACTAGAGTTGAACTAGCTCTACATGCTAGTACAAATAACTTTACACTAGAGTTGAACTAGCTCTATAGCCTAGTACAAATAATTTTCCACTAAAGTTGAACAAGGTCTATAGCCTAGTACAAATAATTTTACAGTAGAGTTGAACTAGCTCAATAAGCTAGTTCAAATAATTTTACACTAGAGTTGAACTAGCTCTATAGCCTAGTACAAATAATTTTACAATAGAGTTGAACTAGCTCTATAAGCTAGTTCAAATAATTTTACACTAGAGTTGAACTAGCTCTATAGCCTGGTACAAATAATTTTACACTATAGTTAAACTAGCTCTATAGCCTAGTACAAATAATTTTGCAATAGAGTTGAACCAGCTCTATAAGCTAGTTCAAATAATTTTACACTAGAGTTCAACTAGCTGTATAACCTAGTACAAATAATTTTACACTAGAGTTGAACTAGCTCTATAAGCTAGTTCAAATAATTTTACACTAGAGTTGAACTAGCTCTATAGCCAAGTACAAATAATTTTACACTAGAGTTGAACTAGCTCTATAAGCTAGTTCAAATAATTTTACACTAGAGTTGAACTAGCTCTATAGCATAGTTCAAATAAGTTTACACTAGAGTTGAACTAGCTCTATAAGCTAGTTCAAATAATTTTACACTAGAGTTGAACCAGCTCTATAGCCTAGTACAAATAATTTTACACTAGAGTTGAACTAGCTCTATAAGCTAGTTCAAATAATTTTACACTAGAGTTGAACTAGCTGTATAGCCTAGTACAAATAATTTTACACTAGAGTTGAACTAGCTCTACAAGCTAGTACAAATAACTTTACACTAGAGTTGAACTAGCTCTATAGCCTAGTACAAATAATTTTCCACTAAAGTTGAACAAGGTCTATAGCCTAGTACAAATAATTTTACAGTAGAGTTGAACTAGCTCTATAAGCTAGTTCAAATAATTTTACACTAGAGTTGAACTAGCTCTATAGACTAGTACAAATAATTTTACACTAGAGTTGAACTAGCTCTATAAGCTAGTTCAAATAATTTTACACTAGAGTTGAACTAGCTCTATAGCCTAGTATAAATAATTTTACACTATAGTTAAACTAGATCTATAGCCTAGTACAAATAATTTTACAATAGAGTTGAACCAGCTGTATAAGCTAGTTCAAATAATTTTACACTAGAGTTGAACTAGCTCTATAGCATAGTACAAATAATTGTACACTAGAGTTGAACTAGCTGCATAGCCTAGTACAAATAATTTTACACTAGAGTTGAACTAGCTCTATAAGCTAGTTCAAATAATTTTACACTAGAGTTCAACTAGCTGTATAGCCTAGTACAAGTAATTTTACACTAGAGTTGAACTAGCTCTATAAGCTAGTTCAAATAATTTTACACTAAAGTTGAACTAGCTCTATAGCATAGTTCAAATAAGTTTTCACTAGAGTTGAACTAGCTCTATAAGCTAGTTCAAATAATTTTACACCAGAGTTGAACCAGCTCTATAGCCTAGTACAAATAATTTTACACTAGAGTTCAACTAGCTCAATAAGCTAGTTCAAATAATTTTACAATAGAGTTTAACTAGCTATAGCCTAGTACAAATAATGTTACACTAGAGTTGAACTAGCTCTATAGCCTAGTACAAATAATTTTACAATAGAGTTGAACTAGCTCTATAAGCTAGTTCATATAATTTTACACTAGAGTTGAACTAGCTCTATAGCCTAGTACAAATAATTTTACCCTAGAGTTGAACTAGCTCTATAAGCTAGTACAAATAATTTTACACTAGAGTTGAACTAGCTCTATAGCCTAGTAAAAATTATTTTACACTAGAGTTGAACTAGCTCCACAGCTTAGTACAAATAATTTTACACTAGAGTTGAACTAGCTCTATAAGCTAGTTCAAATAAATTTACACTACAGTTCAACTAGCTGTATAGCCTAGTACAAATAATTTTACACTAGAGTTGAACTAGCTCTATAAGCTAGTTCAAATAATTTTACATTAGAGTTGAACTAGCTCTATAGCCTAGTAGAAATAAGATTACACTAGAGTTGAACTAGCTCTATAAGCTAGTTTAAATAATTTTATACTAGAGTTGAACCAGCTCTATAGCCTAGTATAAATAATTTTACACTAGAGTTGAACTAGCTGTATAAGCTAGTTCAAATAATTTTACACTAGAGTTTAGCTAGCTCTATAGCCTAGTACAAATAATTTTACACTAGAGTTGAACTAGCTCTATAGCCTAGTACAAATAATTTTACACTAGAGTTGAACTAGCTCTATAAGCTAGTTCAAATAATTCTACACTAGAGTTGAACTAGCTGTATAGCCTAGTACAAATAATTTTACACTAGAGTTGAACTAGCTCTATAAGCTAGTTCAAATAATTTTACACTAGAGTTGAACTAGCTGTATAGCCTAGTACAAATAATTTTACACTAGAGTTGAACTAGCTCTATAAGCTATTTCAAATAATTTTACACTAGAGTTGAACTAGCTATATAGCCTAGTACAAATAATTTTGCACTAGAGTTGAACTAGCTCTATAAGCTAGTTCAAATAATTTTACACTAGAGTTGAACTAGCTCTATAGCCTAGTACAAATAATTTTACACTAGAGTTGGACTAGCTCTATGAGCTAGTTCAAATAATTTTACACTAGAGTTGAACTAGCTCTATAGCCTAGTACAAAGAATTGTACACTAGAGTTGAACTAGCTCTATAAGCTAGTACAAGTAATTTTGCACTATAGTTGAACTAGCTCTATAGCCTAGTACAAATAATTTTACACTAGAGTTGAACTAGCTCTATAGCCAAGTACAAATAATTTTACACTAGAGTTTAACTAGCTCTATAAGCTAGTTCAAATAATTTTACACTGGAGTTGAACTAGCTGTATAGCCTAGTACAAATAATTTTACACTAGAGTTGAACTAGCTCTATAAGCTAGTTCAAATAATTTTACACTAGAGTTGAACTAGCTCTATAGCCTAGTACAAATAAGTTTACACTAGAGGTGAACTAGCTCTATAAGCTAGTACAAATAATTTTACACTAGAGTGGAACTAGCTCTCTAAGCTAGTTCAAATAATTTTACACTACAGTTTAACTAGGTCTATAAGCTAGTTCAAATAATTTTACACTAGAGTTGTACTAGCTGTATGGCCTAGTATAAATAATTTAATACTAGAGTTGAACTAGCACTATAAGCTAGTACAAATAACTTTACACTAGAGTTGAACTACCTCTATAGCCTAGTACAAATAATTTTACACTAGAGTTGAACAAGGTCTATAGCCTAGTACAAATAATTTTACACTAGAGTTGAACTAGCTCTATAGCCTAGTACAAATAGCTCTACACTAGAGTTGAACTAGCTCTATAGCCTAGTACAAATAATTTTATATTAGAGTTGAACTAGCTCTATAGCCTAGTACAAATAATTTTACACTAGAGTTGAACTAGCTCTATAGCCTAGTAAAAATTATTTTACACTAGAGTTGAACTAGCTCCATAGATTAGTACAAATAATTTTACACTTGAGTTGAACTAGCTCTATAAGCTAGTTCAAATAATTTTACACTAGAGTTGAACTAGCTCTATAGCCTAGTACAAATAAGTTTACACTAGAGTTGAACTAGCTCTATAAGCTAGTTTAAATAATTTTACACTAGAGTTGAACCAGCTCTATAGCCTAGTATAAATAATTTTACACTAAAGTTGAACTAGCTGTATAAGCTAGTTCAAATAATTTTACACTAGAGTTTAGCTAGCTCTATAGCCTAGTACAAATAATTTTACACTAGAGTTGAACTAGCTCTATAGCCTAGTACAAATAATTTTACACTAGAGTTGAACTAGCTCTATAAGCTAGTTCAAATAATTTTACACTAGAGTTGAACTAGCTCTATAGCCTAGTACAAATAATTTTACACTAGAGTTGAACTAGCTCTATAAGCTAGTTCAAATAATTTTACACTAGAGTTGAACTAGCTGTATAGCCTAGTACAAATAATTTTACACTAGAGTTGAACTAGATCTATAAGCTAGTTCAAATAATTTTACACTAGAGTTGAACTAGCTGTATAGCCTAGTACAAATAATTTTACACTAGAGTTGAACTAGCTCTATAAGCTATTTCAAATAATTTTACACTAGAGTTGAACTAGCTATATAGCCTAGTACAAATAATTTTACACTAGAGTTGAACTAGCTCTATAAGCTAGTTCAAATAATTTTACACTAGAGTTGAACTAGCTCTATAGCCTAGTACAAATAATTTTACACTAGAGTTGAACTAGCTCTATAAGCTAGTTCAAATAATTTTACACTAGAGTTGAACTAGCTCTATAGCCTAGTACAAAGAATTTTACACTAGAGTTGAACTAGCTCTATAAGCTAGTACAAGTAATTTTGCACTATTGTTGAACTAGCTCTATAGCTTAGTACAAATAATTTTACACTAGAGTTGAACTAGCTCTATAGCCAAGTACAAATAATTTTACACTAGAGTTGAACTAGCTCTATAAGCTAGTTCAAATAATTTTACACTAGAGTTGAACTAGCTGTATAGCCTAGTACAAATAATTTTACACTAGAGTTGAACTAGCTCTATAAGCTAGTTCAAATAATTTTACACTAGAGTTGAACTAGCTCTATAGCCTAGTACAAATAATTTTACACTAGAGTTGAACTAGCTCTATAAGCTATTTCAAATAATTTTACACTAGAGTTGAACTAGCTATATAGCCTAGTACAAATAATTTTACACTAGAGTTGAACTAGCTCTATAAGCTAGTTCAAATAATTTTACACTAGAGTTGAACTAGCTCTATAGCCTAGTACAAATAATTTTACACTAGAGTTGAACTAGCTCTATAAGCTAGTTCAAATAATTTTACACTAGAGTTGAACTAGCTCTATAGCCTAGTACAAAGAATTTTACACTAGAGTTGAACTAGCTCTATAAGCTAGTACAAGTAATTTTGCACTATAGCTGAACTAGCTCTATAGCCTAGTACAAATAATTTTACACTAGAGTTGAACTAGCTCTATAGCCAAGTACAAATAATTTTACACTAGAGTTGAACTAGCTCGATAAGCTAGTTCAAATAATTTTACACTGGAGTTGAACTAGCTGTATAGCCTAGTACAAATAATTTTACACTAGAGTTGAACTAGCTCTATAAGCTAGTTCAAATAATTTTACACTAGAGTTGAACTAGCTCTATAGCCTAGTACAAATAAGTTTACACTAGAGGTGAACTAGCTCTATAAGCTAGTACAAATAATTTTACACTAGAGTGGAACTAGCTCTCTAAGCTAGTTCAAATAATTTTACACTACAGTTTAACTAGGTCTATAAGCGAGTTCAAATAATTTTACACCAGAGTTGTACTAGCTGTATGGCCTAGTATAAATAATTTTATACTAGAGTTGAACTAGCTCTATAAGCTAGTACAAATAACTTTACACTAGAGTTGAACTACCTCTATAGCCTAGTATAAATAATTTTACACTAGAGTTGAACAAGGTCTATAGCCTAGTACAAATAATTTTACACTAGAGTTGAACTAGCTCTATAGCCTAGTACAAATAGCTTTACACTAAAGTTGAACTAGCTCTATAGCCTAGTACAAATAATTTTACATTAGAGTTGAACTAGCTCTATAGCCTAGTACAAATAATTTTACACTAGAGTTGAACTAGCTCTATAAGCTAGTACAAATAATTTTATACTAGAGTTGAACTAGCTCTATAGCCTAGTAAAAATTATTTTACACTAGAGTTGAACTAGCTCCATAGATTAGTACAAATAATTTTACACTAGAGTTGAACTAGCTCTATAAGCTAGTTCAAATAAATTTACACTAGAGTTCAACTAGCTGTATAGCCTAGTACAAATAATTTTACACTAGAGTTGAACTAGCTCTATAAGCTAGTTCAAATAATTTTACACTAGAGTTGAACTAGCTCTATAGCCTAGTACAAATAAGTTTACACTAGAGTTGAACTAGCTCTATAAGCTAGTTTAAATAATTTTACACTAGAGTTGAACCAGCTCTATAGCCTAGTATAAATAATTTTACACTAGAGTTGAACTAGCTGTATAAGCTAGTTCAAATAATTTTACACTAGAGTTTAGCTAGCTCTATAGCCTAGTACAAATAATTTTACACTAGAGTTGAACTAGCTCTATAAGCTAGATCAAATAATTTTACACTAGAGTTGAACTAGCTCTATAGCCTAGTACAAATAATTTTACACTAGAGTTGAACTAGCTCTATAAGCTAGTTCAAATAATTTTACACTAGGGTTGAACCAGCTCTATAGCCTAGTATAAATAATTTTACACTAGAGTTGAACTAGCTGTATAAGCTAGTTCAAATAATTTTACACTAGAGTTTAGCTAGCTCTATAGCCTAGTACAAATAATTTTACACTAGAGTTGAACTAGCTCTATAGCCTAGTACAAATAATTTTACACTAGAGTTGAACTAGCTCTATAAGCTAGTTCAAATAATTTTACACTAGAGTTGAACTAGCTATATAGCCTAGTACAAATAATTTTACACTAGAGTTGAACTAGCTCTATAAGCTAGTTCAAATAATTTTACACTAGAGTTGAACTAGCTCTATAGCCTAGTACAAATAATTTTACACTAGAGTTGAACTAGCTCTATAAGCTAGTTCAAATAATTTTACACTAGAGTTGAACTAACTCTATAGCCTCGTACAAAGAATTTTACACTAGAGTTGAACTAGCTCTATAAGCTAGTACAAGTAATTTTGCACTATAGTTGAACTAGCTCTATAGCCTAGTACAAATAATTTTACACTAGAGTTGAACTAGCTCTATAGCCAAGTACAAATAAATTTACACTAGAGTTGAACTAGCTCTATAAGCTAGTTCAAATAATTTTACGCTGGAGTTGAGCTAGCTGTATAGCCTAGTACAAATAAGTTTACACTAGAGTTGAACTAGCTCTATAGCCTAGTACAAATAAGTTTACACTAGAGTTGAACTAGCTCTATAGCCTAGTACAAATAAGTTTACACTAGAGTGGAACTAGCTCTGTAAGCTAGTTCAAATAATTTTACACTACAGTTTAACTAGGTCTATAAGCTAGTTCAAATAATTTTACACTAGAGTTGTACTAGCTGTATAGCCTAGTATAAATAATTTTATACTAGAGTTGAACTAGCTCTATAAGCTAGTACAAATAACTTTACACTAGAGTTGAACTAGCTCTATAGCCTAGTACAAATAATTTTACACTAGAGTTGAACAAGGTCTATAGCCTAGTACAAATAATTTTACACTAGAGTTGAACTAGCTCTATAGCCTAGTACAAATAGCTTTACACTAGAGTTGAACTAGCTCTATAGCCTAGTACAAATAATTTTACATTAGAGTTGAACTAGCTCTATAGCCTAGTACAAATAATTTTACACTAGAGTTGAACTAGCTCTATAAGCTAGTTTAAATAATTTTACACTAGAGTTGAACCAGCTCCATAGCCTAGTATAAATAATTTTACACTAGAGTTGAACTAGCTGTATAAGCTAGTTCAAATAATTTTACACTAGAGTTGAACCAGCTCTATAGCCTAGTATAAATAATTTTACACTAGAGTTGAACTAGCTGTATAAGCTAGTTCAAATAATTGTACACTACAGTTTAGCTAGCTCTATAGCCTAGTACAAATAATTTTACACTAGAGTTGAACTAGCTCTATAGCCTAGTACAAATAATTTTACACTAGAGTTGAACTAGCTCTATAAGCTAGTTCAAATAATTTTACACTAGAGTTGAACTAGCTCTATAGCCTAGTACAAATAATTTTACACTAGAGTTGAACTAGCTCTATAAGCTAGTTCAAATAATTTTACACTAGAGTTGAACTAGCTCTATAGCCTAGTACAAATAATTTTACACTAGAGTTGAACTAGCTCTATAAGCTAGTTCAATTAATTTTACACTAGAGTTGAACTACCTCTATAGCCTAGTACAAATAATTTTACACTATAGTTGAACTAGCTCTATAAGCTAGTTCAAATAATTTTACACTAGAGTTGAACTAGCTCTATTGCCTAGTACAAATAATTTTACACTAGAGTTGAACTAGCTCTATAAGCTAGTACAAGTAATTTTGCACTATAGTTGAACTAGCTCTATAGCCTAGTACAAATAATTTTACACTAGAGTTGAACTAGCTCTATAGCCAAGTACAAATAATTTTACACTAGAGTTGAACTAGCTCTATAACCTAGTTCAAATAATTTTACACTGGAGTTGAACTAGCTGTATAGCCTAGTACAAATAATTTTACACTAGAGTTGAACTAGCTCTATAAGCTAGTTCAAATAATTTTACACTAGAGTTGAACTAGCTCTATGGCCTAGTACAAATAAGTTTACACTAGAGTTGAACTAGCTCTATAATCTAGTACAAATAATTTTACACTAGAGTGGAACTAGCTCTCTAAGCTAGTTCAAATAATTTTACACTACCGTTGAACTAGGTCTATAAGCTAGTTCAAATAATTTTACACTAGAGTTGTACCAGCTATATAGCCTAGTACAAATAATTTTACACTAGAGTTGAACTAGCTCTATAGCCAAGTACAAATAACTTTACACTAGAGTTGAACAAGCTCTATAGCCTAGTACAAATAATTTTACACTAGAGTTGAACAAGGTCTATAGCCTAGTACAACTAATTTTACAATAGAGTTGAACTAGCTCTATAGCCTAGTACAAATAGCTTTACACTAGAGTTGAACTAGCTCTATAGCCTAGTAAAAATTATTTTACACTAGAGTTGAACTAGCCCCATAGCCTAGTACAAATAATTTTACACTAGAGTTGAACTAGCTGTATAGCCTAGTACAAATAATTTTACACTAGAGTTGAACTAGCTCTATAAGCTAGTACAAATAATTATACACTAGAGTTGAACTAGCTCTATAAGCTAGTACAAATAATTTTACACTAGAGTTGAACAAGGTCTATAGCCTAGTACAAATAATTTTACACTAGAGTTGAACTAGCTCTATAAGCTAGTTCAAATAATTTTACACTAGAGTTCAACTAGCTCTATAGCCTAGTACAAATAATTTTACGCTAGAGTTGAACTAGCTCTATAAGCTAGTTCTAATAATTTTACACTAGAGTTGAACTAGCTCTATAGCCTAGTACAAATAATTTTACACTAGAGTTGAACTAGCTCTGTAGCCTAGTAGAAATAATTTTACACTAGAGTTGAACTAGCTCTATAGCCTAGTACAAATAATTTTACACTAGAGTTGACCTAGCTCTATAAGCTAGTTCAAATAATTTTACATTAGAGTTGAACTAGCTCGATAGCGTAGTACAAATAATTTTACAATAGAGTTGAACCAGCTCTATAAGCTAGTTCAAATAATTTTACACTAGAGTTGAACCAGCTCTATAGCCTACTACAAATAAGTTTACACGAGAGTTGAACTAGCTCTATAAGCTAGTACAAATAATTTTACACTAGAGTGCAACTAGCTCTCTAAGCTAGTTCAAATAATTTTACACTACAGTTTAACTAGGTCTATAAGCTAGTTTAAATAATTTTACACTAGAGTTGTACTAGCTGTATAGCCTAGTATAAATAATTTTATACTAGAGTTGAACTAGCTCTATAAGCTAGTACAAATAACTTTACACTAGAGTTGAACTAGCTCTATAGCCTATTACAAATAATTTTACACTAAAGTTGAACAAGGTCTATAGCCTAGTACAAATAATTTTACACTAGAGTTGAACTAGCTCTATAGCCTAGTACAAATAGCTTTACACTAGAGTTGAACTAGCTCTATAGCCTAGTACAAATAATTTTACATTAGAGTTGAACTAGCTCTATAGCCTAGTACAAATAATTTTACACTAGAGTTGAACTAGCTCTATAAGCTAGTACAAATAATTTTACACTAGAGTTGAACTAGCTGTATAAGCTAGTTCAAATTATTTTACACTAGAGTTGAACTAGCTCTATAGCCTAGTACAAAGAATTTTACACTAGAGTTGAACTAGCTCTATAAGCTTGTACAACTAATTTTGCACTATAGTTGAACTAGCTCTATAGCCTAGTACAAATAATTTTACACTAGAGTTGAACTAGCTCTATAAGCTAGTTCAAATAATTTTACACTAGAGTTGAACTAGCTCTATAGCCTAGTACAAATAATTTTACACTAGAGTTGAACTAGCTCTATAAGCTAGTTCAATTAATTTTACACTAGAGTTGAACTACCTCTATAGCCTAGTACAAATAATTTTACACTATAGTTGAACTAGCTCTATAAGCTAGTTCAAATAATTTTACACTAGAGTTGAACTAGCTCTATTGCCTAGTACAAATAATTTTACACTAGAGTTGAACTAGCTCTATAAGCTAGTACAAGTAATTTTGCACTATAGTTGAACTAGCTCTATAGCCTAGTACAAATAATTTTACACTAGAGTTGAACTAGCTCTATAGCCAAGTACAAATAATTTTACACTAGAGTTGAACTAGCTCTATAACCTAGTTCAAATAATTTTACACTGGAGTTGAACTAGCTGTATAGCCTAGTACAAATAATTTTACACTAGAGTTGAACTAGCTCTATAAGCTAGTTCAAATAATTTTACACTAGAGTTGAACTAGCTCTATGGCCTAGTACAAATAAGTTTACACTAGAGTTGAACTAGCTCTATAATCTAGTACAAATAATTTTACACTAGAGTGGAACTAGCTCTCTAAGCTAGTTCAAATAATTTTACACTACCGTTGAACTAGGTCTATAAGCTAGTTCAAATAATTTTACACTAGAGTTGTACCAGCTATATAGCCTAGTACAAATAATTTTACACTAGAGTTGAACTAGCTCTATAGCCAAGTACAAATAACTTTACACTAGAGTTGAACAAGCTCTATAGCCTAGTACAAATAATTTTACACTAGAGTTGAACAAGGTCTATAGCCTAGTACAACTAATTTTACACTAGAGTTGAACTAGCTCTATAGCCTAGTACAAATAGCTTTACACTAGAGTTGAACTAGCTCTATAGCCTAGTAAAAATTATTTTACACTAGAGTTAAACTAGCCCCATAGCCTAGTACAAATAATTTTACACTAGAGTTGAACTAGCTGTATAGCCTAGTACAAATAATTTTACACTAGAGTTGAACTAGCTCTATAAGCTAGTACAAATAATTATACACTAGAGTTGAACTAGCTCTATAAGCTAGTACAAATAATTTTACACTAGAGTTGAACAAGGTCTATAGCCTAGTACAAATAATTTTACACTAGAGTTGAACTAGCTCTATAAGCTAGTTCAAATAATTTTACACTAGAGTTCAACTAGCTCTATAGCCTAGTACAAATAATTTTACGCTAGAGTTGAACTAGCTCTATAAGCTAGTTCTAATAATTTTACACTAGAGTTGAACTAGCTCTATAGCCTAGTACAAATAATTTTACACTAGAGTTGAACTAGCTCTGTAGCCTAGTAGAAATAATTTTACACTAGAGTTGAACTAGCTCTATAGCCTAGTACAAATAATTTTACACTAGAGTTGACCTAGCTCTATAAGCTAGTTCAAATAATTTTACATTAGAGTTGAACTAGCTCGATAGCGTAGTACAAATAATTTTACAATAGAGTTGAACCAGCTCTATAAGCTAGTTCAAATAATTTTACACTAGAGTTGAACCAGCTCTATAGCCTACTACAAATAAGTTTACACGAGAGTTGAACTAGCTCTATAAGCTAGTACAAATAATTTTACACTAGAGTGGAACTAGCTCTCTAAGCTAGTTCAAATAATTTTACACTACAGTTTAACTAGGTCTATAAGCTAGTTTAAATAATTTTACACTAGAGTTGTACTAGCTGTATAGCCTAGTATAAATAATTTTATACTAGAGTTGAACTAGCTCTATAAGCTAGTACAAATAACTTTACACTAGAGTTGAACTAGCTCTATAGCCTATTACAAATAATTTTACACTAAAGTTGAACAAGGTCTATAGCCTAGTACAAATAATTTTACACTAGAGTTGAACTAGCTCTATAGCCTAGTACAAATAGCTTTACACTAGAGTTGAACTAGCTCTATAGCCTAGTACAAATAATTTTACATTAGAGTTGAACTAGCTCTATAGCCTAGTACAAATAATTTTACACTAGAGTTGAACTAGCTCTATAAGCTAGTACAAATAATTTTACACTAGAGTTGAACTAGCTGTATAAGCTAGTTCAAATTATTTTACACTAGAGTTGAACTAGCTCTATAGCCTAGTACAAAGAATTTTACACTAGAGTTGAACTAGCTCTATAAGCTTGTACAACTAATTTTGCACTATAGTTGAACTAGCTCTATAGCCTAGTACAAATAATTTTACACTAGAGTTGAACTAGCTCTATAGCCAAGTACAAATAATTTTACACTAGAGTTGAACTAGCTCTATAAGCTAGTTCAAATAATTCTACACTGGAGTTGAACTAGCTGTATAGCCTAGTACAAATAATTTTACACTAGAGATGAACTAGCTCTATAAGCTAGTTCAAATAGTTTTACACTAGAGTTGAACTAGCTCTATAGCCTAGTACAAATAAGTTTACACTAGAGTTGAACTAGCTCTATAAGCTAGTACAAATAATTTTACACTAGAGTGGAACTAGCTCTCTAAGCTAGTTCAAATAATTTTACACTACAGTTTAACTAGGTCTATAAGCTAGTTCAAATAATTTTACACTAGAGTTGTACTAGCTGTATAGCCTAGTATAAATAATTTTATACTAGAGTTGAACTAGCTCTATAAGCTAGTACAAATAACTTTACACTAGAGTTGAACTAGCTCTATAGCCTAGTACAAATAATTTTACACTAGAGTTGAACTAGCTCTATAGCCTAGTACAAATAGCTTTACACTAGAGTTGAACTAGCTCTATAGCCTAGTACAAATAATTTTACATTAGAGTTGAACTAGCTCTATAGCCTAGTACAAATAATTTTACACTAGAGTTGAACTAGCTCTATAAGCTAGTACAAATAATTTTACACTAGAGTTGAACTAGCTCTATATCCTAGTAAATATTATTTTACACTAGAGTTGATCTAGGTCCATAGCTTAGTACAAATAATTTTACACTAGAGTTGAACTAGCTCTATAAGCTAGTTCAAATAAATTTACACTAGAGTTCAACTAGCTGTATAGCCTAGTATAAATAATTTTTCACTAGAGTTGAACTAGCTCTATAAGCTAGTTCAAATAATTTTACACTAGAGTTGAACTAGCTCTATAGCCTAGTACAAATAAGTTTACACTAGAGTTGAACTAGCTCTATAAGCTAGTTTGAATAATTTTACACTAGAGTTGAACCAGCTCTATAGCCTAGTATAAATAATTTTACACTAGAGTTGAACTAGCTGTATAAGCTAGTTCAAATAATTTTACACTAGATATTAGCTAGCTCTATAGCCTAGTACAAATAATTTTACACTAGAGTTGAACTAGCTCTATAATCTAGTACAAATAATTTTACACTAGAGTGGAACTAGCTCTCTAAGCTAGTTCAAATAATTTTACACTACCGTTGAACTAGGTCTATAAGCTAGTTCAAATAATTTTACACTAGAGTTGTACCAGCTATATAGCCTAGTACAAATAATTTTACACTAGAGTTGAACTAGCTCTATAGCCAAGTACAAATAATTTTACACTAGAGTTGAACTAGCTCTATAGCCTAGTACAAATAAGTTTACACTAGAGTTGAACTAGCTCTATAAGCTAGTTTAAATAATTTTACACTAGAGTTGAACCAGCTCTATAGCCTAGTATAAATAATTTTACACTAAAGTTGAACTTGCTGTATAAGCTAGTTCAAATAATTTTACACTAGAGTTTAGCTAGCTCTATAGCCTAGTACAAATAATTTTACACTAGAGTTGAACTAGCTCTATAGCCTAGTACAAATAATTTTACACTAGAGTTGAACTAGCTCTATAAGCTAGTTCAAATAATTTTACACTAGAGTTGAACTAGCTCTATAGCCTAGTACAAATAATTTTACACTAGAGTTGAACTAGCTCTATAAGCTAGTTCAAATAATTTTACACTAGAGTTGAACTAGCTGTATAGCCTAGTACAAATAATTTTACACTAGAGTTGAACTAGATCTATAAGCTAGTTCAAATAATTTTACACTAGAGTTGAACTAGCTGTATAGCCTAGTACAAATAATTTTACACTAGAGTTGAACTAGCTCTATAAGCTATTTCAAATAATTTTACACTAGAGTTGAACTAGCTATATAGCCTAGTACAAATAATTTTACACTAGAGTTGAACTAGCTCTATAAGCTAGTTCAAATAATTTTACACTAGAGTTGAACTAGCTCTATAGCCTAGTACAAATAATTTTACGCTAGAGTTGAACTAGCTCTATAAGCTAGTTCGAATAATTTACACTAGAGATGAACTAGCTCTATAGCCTAGTACAAATAATTTTACACTAGAGTTGAACTAGCTCTGTAGCCTAGTAGAAATAATTTTACACTAGAGTTGAACTAGCTCTATAGCCTAGTACAAATAATTTTACACTAGAGTTGACCTAGCTCTATAAGCTAGTTCAAATAATTTTACATTAGAGTTGAACTAGCTCTATAGCGTAGTACAAATAATTTTACAATAGAGTTGAACCAGCTCTATAAGCTAGTTCAAATAATTTTACACTAGAGTTGTACTAGCTATATAGCCTAGTACAAATAATTTTACACTAGAGTTGAACTAGCTCTATAAGCTAGTTCAAATAATTTTACACTAGAGTTGAACTAGCTCTATAGCCTAGTTCAAATAATTTTACACTAGAGTTGAACTAGCTCTATAAGCTAGTTCAAATAATTTTACACTAGAGTTGAACTAGCTCTATAGCCTAGTACAAAGAATTTTACACTAGAGTTGAACTAGCTCTATAAGCTAGTACAAGTAATTTTGCACTATAGCTGAACTAGCTCTATAGCCTAGTACAAATAATTTTACACTAGAGTTGAACTAGCTCTATAGCCAAGTACAAATAATTTTACACTAGAGTTGAACTAGCTCTATAAGCTAGTTCAAATAATTTTACACTGGAGTTGAACTAGCTGTATAGCCTAGTACAAATAATTTTACACTAGAGTTGAACTAGCTCTATAAGCTAGTTCAAATAATTTTACACTAGAGTTGAACTAGCTCTATAGCCTAGTACAAATAAGTTTACACCAGAGGTGAACTAGCTCTATAAGCTAGTACAAATAATTTTACACTAGAGTGGAACTAGCTCTCTAAGCTAGTTCAAATAATTTTACACTACAGTTTAACTAGGTCTATAAGCTAGTTCAAATAATTTTACACTAGAGTTGTACTAGTTGTATGGCCTAGTATAAATAATTTTATAATAGAGTTGAACTAGCTCTATAAGCTAGTACAAATAACTTTACACTAGAGTTGAACTACCTCTATAGCCTAGTACAAATAATTTTACACTAGAGTTGAACAAGGTCTATAGCCTAGTACAAATAATTTTACACTAGAGTTGAACTAGCTCTATAGCCTAGTACAAATAATTTTACACTAGAGTTGAACTAGCTCTATAGCCAAGTACAAATAATTTTACACTAGAGTTGAACTAGCTCTATAAGCTAGTTCAAATAATTTTACACTGGAGTTGAACTAGCTGTATAGCCTAGTACAAATAATTTTACACTAGAGTTGAACTAGCTCTATAAGCTAGTTCAAATAATTTTACACTAGAGTTGAACTAGCTCTATAGCCTAGTACAAATAAGTTTACACTAGAGGTGAACTAGCTCTATAAGCTAGTACAAATAATTTTACACTAGAGTGGAACTAGCTCTCTAAGCTAGTTCAAATAATTTTACACTACAGTTTAACTAGGTCTATAAGCTAGTTCAAATAATTTTACACTAGAGTTGTACTAGTTGTATGGCCTAGTATAAATAATTTTATACTAGAGTTGAACTAGCTCTATAAGCTAGTACAAATAACTTTACACTAGAGTTGAACTACCTCTATAGCCTAGTACAAATAATTTTACACTAGAGTTGAACAAGGTCTATAGCCTAGTACAAATAATTTTACACTAGAGTTGAACTAGCTCTATAGCCTAGTACAAATAGCTTTACACTAGAGTTGAACTAGCTCTATAGCCTAGTACAAATAATTTTACATTAGAGTTGAACTAGCTCTATAGCCTAGTACAAATAATTTTACACTAGAGTTGAACTAGCTCTATGAGCTAGTTCAAATAATTTTACACTAGAGTTGAACTAGCTCTATAGCCTAGTACAAAGAATTGTACACTAGAGTTGAACTAGCTCTATAAGCTAGTACAAGTAATTTTGCACTATAGTTGAACTAGCTCTATAGCCTAGTACAAATAATTTTACACTAGAGTTGAACTAGCTCTATAGCCAAGTACAAATAATTTTACACTAGAGTTTAACTAGCTCTATAAGCTAGTTCAAATAATTTTACACTGGAGTTGAACTAGCTGTATAGCCTAGTACAAATAATTTTACACTAGAGTTGAACTAGCTCTATAAGCTAGTTCAAATAATTTTACACTAGAGTTGAACTAGCTCTATAGCCTAGTACAAATAAGTTTACACTAGAGGTGAACTAGCTCTATAAGCTAGTACAAATAATTTTACACTAGAGTGGAACTAGCTCTCTAAGCTAGTTCAAATAATTTTACACTACAGTTTAACTAGGTCTATAAGCTAGTTCAAATAATTTTACACTAGAGTTGTACTAGCTGTATGGCCTAGTATAAATAATTTTATACTAGAGTTGAACTAGCTCTATAAGCTAGTACAAATAACTTTACACTAGAGTTGAACTACCTCTATAGCCTAGTACAAATAATTTTACACTAGAGTTGAACAAGGTCTATAGCCTAGTACAAATAATTTTACACTAGAGTTGAACTAGCTCTATAGTCTAGTACAAATAGCTTTACACTAGAGTTGAACTAGCTCTATAGCCTAGTACAAATAATTTTACATTAGAGTTGAACTAGCTCTATAGCCTAGTACAAATAATTTTACACTAGAGTTGAACTAGCTCTATAGCCTAGTAAAAATTATTTTACACTAGAGTTGAACTAGCTCCATAGATTAGTACAAATAATTTTACACTTGAGTTGAACTAGCTCTATAAGCTAGTTCAAATAATTTTACACTAGAGTTGAACTAGCTCTATAGCCTAGTACAAATAAGTTTACACTAGAGTTGAACTAGCTCTATAAGCTAGTTTAAATAATTTTACACTAGAGTTGAACCAGCTCTATAGCCTAGTATAAATAATTTTACACTAAAGTTGAACTTGCTGTATAAGCTAGTTCAAATAATTTTACACTAGAGTTTAGCTAGCTCTATAGCCTAGTACAAATAATTTTACACTAGAGTTGAACTAGCTCTATAGCCTAGTACAAATAATTTTACACTAGAGTTGAACTAGCTCTATAAGCTAGTTCAAATAATTTTACACTAGAGTTGAACTAGCTCTATAGCCTAGTACAAATAATTTTACACTAGAGTTGAACTAGCTCTATAAGCTAGTTCAAATAATTTTACACTAGAGTTGAACTAGCTGTATAGCCTAGTACAAATAATTTTACACTAGAGTTGAACTAGATCTATAAGCTAGTTCAAATAATTTTACACTAGAGTTGAACTAGCTGTATAGCCTAGTACAAATAATTTTACACTAGAGTTGAACTAGCTCTATAAGCTATTTCAAATAATTTTACACTAGAGTTGAACTAGCTATATAGCCTAGTACAAATAATTTTACACTAGAGTTGAACTAGCTCTATAAGCTAGTTCAAATAATTTTACACTAGAGTTGAACTAGCTCTATAGCCTAGTACAAATAATTTTACACTAGAGTTGAACTAGCTCTATAAGCTAGTTCAAATAATTTTACACTAGAGTTGAACTAGCTCTATAGCCTAGTACAAAGAATTTTACACTAGAGTTGAACTAGCTCTATAAGCTAGTACAAGTAATTTTGCACTATAGTTGAACTAGCTCTATAGCTTAGTACAAATAATTTTACACTAGAGTTGAACTAGCTCTATAGCCAAGTACAAATAATTTTACACTAGAGTTGAACTAGCTCTATAAGCTAGTTCAAATAATTTTACACTGGAGTTGAACTAGCTGTATAGCCTAGTACAAATAATTTTACACTAGAGTTGAACTAGCTCTATAAGCTAGTTCAAATAATTTTACACTAGAGTTGAACTAGCTCTATAGCCTAGTACAAATAATTTTACACTAGAGTTGAACTAGCTCTATAAGCTATTTCAAATAATTTTACACTAGAGTTGAACTAGCTATATAGCCTAGTACAAATAATTTTACACTAGAGTTGAACTAGCTCTATAAGCTAGTTCAAATAATTTTACACTAGAGTTGAACTAGCTCTATAGCCTAGTACAAATAATTTTACACTAGAGTTGAACTAGCTCTATAAGCTAGTTCAAATAATTTTACACTAGAGTTGAACTAGCTCTATAGCCTAGTACAAAGAATTTTACACTAGAGTTGAACTAGCTCTATAAGCTAGTACAAGTAATTTTGCACTATAGCTGAACTAGCTCTATAGCCTAGTACAAATATTTTACACTAGAGTTGAGCTAGCTCTATAGCCAAGTACAAATAATTTTACACTAGAGTTGAACTAGCTCTATAAGCTAGTTCAAATAATTTTAAACTAGAGTTGAACTAGCTGTATAGCCTAGTACAAATAATTTTACACTAGAGTTGAACTAGCTCTATAAGCTAGTTCAAATAATTTTACACTAGAGTTGAACTAGCTCTATAGCCTAGTACAAATAAGTTTACACTAGAGGTGAACTAGCTCTATAAGCTAGTACAAATAATTTTACACTAGAGTGGAACTAGCTCTCTAAGCTAGTTCAAATAATTTTACACTACAGTTTAACTAGGTCTATAAGCTAGTTCAAATAATTTTACACTAGAGTTGTACTAGCTGTATGGCCTAGTATAAATAATTTTATACTAGAGTTGAACTAGCTCTATAAGCTAGTACAAATAACTTTACACTAGAGTTGAACTACCTCTATAGCTTAGTGCAAATAATTTTACACTAGAGTTGAACAAGGTCTATAGCCTAGTACAAATAATTTTACACTAGAGTTGAACTAGCTCTATAGCCTAGTACAAATAGCTTTACACTAGAGTTGAACTAGCTCTATAGCCTAGTACAAATAATTTTACATTAGAGTTGAACTAGCTCTATAGCCTAGTACAAATAATTTTACACTAGAGTTGAACTAGCTCTATAAGCTAGTACAAATAATTTTATACTAGAGTTGAACTAGCTCTATAGCCTAGTAAAAATTATTTTACACTAGAGTTGAACTAGCTCCATAGATTAGTACAAATAATTTTACACTAGAGTTGAACTAGCTCTATAAGCTAGTTCAAATAAATTTACACTAGAGTTCAACTAGCTGTATAGCCTAGTACAAATAATTTTACACTAGAGTTGAACTAGCTCTATAAGCTAGTTCAAATAATTTTACACTAGAGTTGAACTAGCTCTATAGCCTAGTACAAATAAGTTTACACTAGAGTTGAACTAGCTCTATAAGCTAGTTTAAATAATTTTACACTAGAGTTGAACCAGCTCTATAGCCTAGTATAAATAATTTTACACTAGAGTTGAACTAGCTGTATAAGCTAGTTCAAATAATTTTACACTAGAGTTTAGCTAGCTCTATAGCCTAGTACAAATAATTTTACACTAGAGTTGAACTAGCTCTATAAGCTAGTTCAAATAATTTTACACTAGAGTTGAACTAGCTCTATAGCCTAGTACAAATAATTTTACAGTAGAGTTGAACTAGCTCTATAAGCTATTTCAAATAATTTTACACTAGAGTTGAACTAGCTCTATAAGCTAGTTCAAATAATTTTACACTAGGGTTGAACCAGCTCTATAGCCTAGTATAAATAATTTTACACTAGAGTTGAACTAGCTGTATAAGCTAGTTCAAATAATTTTACACTAGAGTTTAGCTAGCTCTATAGCCTAGTACAAATAATTTTACACTAGAGTTGAACTAGCTCTATAGCCTAGTACAAATAATTTTACACTAGAGTTGAACTAGCTCTATAAGCTAGTTCAAATAATTTTACACTAGAGTTGAACTAGCTATATAGCCTAGTACAAATAATTTTACACTAGAGTTGAACTAGCTCTATAAGCTAGTTCAAATAATTTTACACTAGAGTTGAACTAGCTCTATAGCCTAGTACAAATAATTTTACACTAGAGTTGAACTAGCTCTATAAGCTAGTTCAAATAATTTTACACTAGAGTTGAACTAACTCTATAGCCTAGTACAAAGAATTTTACACTAGAGTTGAACTAGCTCTATAAGCTAGTACAAGTAATTTTGCACTATAGTTGAACTAGCTCTATAGCCTAGTACAAATAATTTTACACTAGAGTTGAACTAGCTCTATAGCCAAGTACAAATAAATTTACACTAGAGTTGAACTAGCTCTATAAGCTAGTTCAAATAATTTTACGCTGGAGTTGAGCTAGCTGTATAGGCTAGTACAAATAAGTTTACACTAGAGTTGAACTAGCTCTATAAGCTAGTTCAAATAATTTTACACTAGAGTTGAACTAGCTCTATAGCCTAGTACAAATAAGTTTACACTAGAGTTGAACTAGCTCTATAAGCTAGTACAAATAATTTTACACTAGAGTGGAACTAGCTCTGTAAGCTAGTTCAAATAATTTTACACTACAGTTTAACTAGGTCTATAAGCTAGTTCAAATAATTTTACACTAGAGTTGTACTAGCTGTATAGCCTAGTATAAATAATTTTATACTAGAGTTGAACTAGCTCTATAAGCTAGTACAAATAACTTTACACTAGAGTT
Organism: Triticum urartu; assembly: GCF_056163025.1. Lineage (NCBI taxonomy): Eukaryota > Viridiplantae > Streptophyta > Magnoliopsida > Poales > Poaceae > Triticum > Triticum urartu. The sequence goes on from NC_141879.1 coordinate 701,746,446, forward strand.
GAACTAGCTCTATAGCCTAGTAAAAATAATTTTACACTAGAGTTGAACAAGGTCTATAGCCTAGTACAAATAATTTTACACTAGAGTTGAACTAGCTCTATAGCCTAGTACAAATAGCTTTACACTAGAGTTGAACTAGCTCTATAGCCTAGTACAAATAATTTTACAATAGAGTTGAACTAGCTCTATAGCCTAGTACAAATAATTTTACACTAGAGTTGAACTAGCTCTATGAGCTAGTTCAAATAATTTTACACTAGAGTTGAACTAGCTCTATAGCCTAGTACAAAGAATTGTACACTAGAGTTGAACTAGCTCTATAAGCTAGTACAAGTAATTTTGCACTATAGTTGAACTAGCTCTATAGCCTAGTACAAATAATTTTACACTAGAGTTGAACTAGCTCTATAGCCAAGTACAAATAATTTTACACTAGAGTTTAACTAGCTCTATAAGCTAGTTCAAATAATTTTACACTGGAGTTGAACTAGCTGTATAGCCTAGTACAAATAATTTTACACTAGAGTTGAACTAGCTCTATAAGCTAGTTCAAATAATTTTACACTAGAGTTGAACTAGCTCTATAGCCTAGTACAAATAAGTTTACACTAGAGGTGAACTAGCTCTATAAGCTAGTACAAATAATTTTACACTAGAGTGGAACTAGCTCTCTAAGCTAGTTCAAATAATTTTACACTACAGTTTAACTAGGTCTATAAGCTAGTTCAAATAATTTTACACTAGAGTTGTACTAGCTGTATGGCCTAGTATAAATAATTTTATACTAGAGTTGAACTAGCTCTATAAGCTAGTACAAATAACTTTACACTAGAGTTGAACTACCTCTATAGCCTAGTACAAATAATTTTACACTAGAGTTGAACAAGGTCTATAGCCTAGTACAAATAATTTTACACTAGAGTTGAACTAGCTCTATAGTCTAGTACAAATAGCTTTACACTAGAGTTGAACTAGCTCTATAGCCTAGTACAAATAATTTTACATTAGAGTTGAACTAGCTCTATAGCCTAGTACAAATAATTTTACACTAGAGTTGAACTAGCTCTATAGCCTAGTAAAAATTATTTTACACTAGAGTTGAACTAGCTCCATAGATTAGTACAAATAATTTTACACTTGAGTTGAACTAGCTCTATAAGCTAGTTCAAATAATTTTACACTAGAGTTGAACTAGCTCTATAGCCTAGTACAAATAAGTTTACACTAGAGTTGAACTAGCTCTATAAGCTAGTTTAAATAATTTTACACTAGAGTTGAACCAGCTCTATAGCCTAGTATAAATAATTTTACACTAAAGTTGAACTTGCTGTATAAGCTAGTTCAAATAATTTTACACTAGAGTTTAGCTAGCTCTATAGCCTAGTACAAATAATTTTACACTAGAGTTGAACTAGCTCTATAGCCTAGTACAAATAATTTTACACTAGAGTTGAACTAGCTCTATAAGCTAGTTCAAATAATTTTACACTAGAGTTGAACTAGCTCTATAGCCTAGTACAAATAATTTTACACTAGAGTTGAACTAGCTCTATAAGCTAGTTCAAATAATTTTACACTAGAGTTGAACTAGCTGTATAGCCTAGTACAAATAATTTTACACTAGAGTTGAACTAGATCTATAAGCTAGTTCAAATAATTTTACACTAGAGTTGAACTAGCTGTATAGCCTAGTACAAATAATTTTACACTAGAGTTGAACTAGCTCTATAAGCTATTTCAAATAATTTTACACTAGAGTTGAACTAGCTATATAGCCTAGTACAAATAATTTTACACTAGAGTTGAACTAGCTCTATAAGCTAGTTCAAATAATTTTACACTAGAGTTGAACTAGCTCTATAGCCTAGTACAAATAATTTTACACTAGAGTTGAACTAGCTCTATAAGCTAGTTCAAATAATTTTACACTAGAGTTGAACTAGCTCTATAGCCTAGTACAAAGAATTTTACACTAGAGTTGAACTAGCTCTATAAGCTAGTACAAGTAATTTTGCACTATAGTTGAACTAGCTCTATAGCTTAGTACAAATAATTTTACACTAGAGTTGAACTAGCTCTATAGCCAAGTACAAATAATTTTACACTAGAGTTGAACTAGCTCTATAAGCTAGTTCAAATAATTTTACACTGGAGTTGAACTAGCTGTATAGCCTAGTACAAATAATTTTACACTAGAGTTGAACTAGCTCTATAAGCTAGTTCAAATAATTTTACACTAGAGTTGAACTAGCTCTATAGCCTAGTACAAATAATTTTACACTAGAGTTGAACTAGCTCTATAAGCTATTTCAAATAATTTTACACTAGAGTTGAACTAGCTATATAGCCTAGTACAAATAATTTTACACTAGAGTTGAACTAGCTCTATAAGCTAGTTCAAATAATTTTACACTAGAGTTGAACTAGCTCTATAGCCTAGTACAAATAATTTTACACTAGAGTTGAACTAGCTCTATAAGCTAGTTCAAATAATTTTACACTAGAGTTGAACTAGCTCTATAGCCTAGTACAAAGAATTTTACACTAGAGTTGAACTAGCTCTATAAGCTAGTACAAGTAATTTTGCACTATAGCTGAACTAGCTCTATAGCCTAGTACAAATATTTTACACTAGAGTTGAGCTAGCTCTATAGCCAAGTACAAATAATTTTACACTAGAGTTGAACTAGCTCTATAAGCTAGTTCAAATAATTTTAAACTAGAGTTGAACTAGCTGTATAGCCTAGTACAAATAATTTTACACTAGAGTTGAACTAGCTCTATAAGCTAGTTCAAATAATTTTACACTAGAGTTGAACTAGCTCTATAGCCTAGTACAAATAAGTTTACACTAGAGGTGAACTAGCTCTATAAGCTAGTACAAATAATTTTACACTAGAGTGGAACTAGCTCTCTAAGCTAGTTCAAATAATTTTACACTACAGTTTAACTAGGTCTATAAGCTAGTTCAAATAATTTTACACTAGAGTTGTACTAGCTGTATGGCCTAGTATAAATAATTTTATACTAGAGTTGAACTAGCTCTATAAGCTAGTACAAATAACTTTACACTAGAGTTGAACTACCTCTATAGCTTAGTGCAAATAATTTTACACTAGAGTTGAACAAGGTCTATAGCCTAGTACAAATAATTTTACACTAGAGTTGAACTAGCTCTATAGCCTAGTACAAATAGCTTTACACTAGAGTTGAACTAGCTCTATAGCCTAGTACAAATAATTTTACATTAGAGTTGAACTAGCTCTATAGCCTAGTACAAATAATTTTACACTAGAGTTGAACTAGCTCTATAAGCTAGTACAAATAATTTTATACTAGAGTTGAACTAGCTCTATAGCCTAGTAAAAATTATTTTACACTAGAGTTGAACTAGCTCCATAGATTAGTACAAATAATTTTACACTAGAGTTGAACTAGCTCTATAAGCTAGTTCAAATAAATTTACACTAGAGTTCAACTAGCTGTATAGCCTAGTACAAATAATTTTACACTAGAGTTGAACTAGCTCTATAAGCTAGTTCAAATAATTTTACACTAGAGTTGAACTAGCTCTATAGCCTAGTACAAATAAGTTTACACTAGAGTTGAACTAGCTCTATAAGCTAGTTTAAATAATTTTACACTAGAGTTGAACCAGCTCTATAGCCTAGTATAAATAATTTTACACTAGAGTTGAACTAGCTGTATAAGCTAGTTCAAATAATTTTACACTAGAGTTTAGCTAGCTCTATAGCCTAGTACAAATAATTTTACACTAGAGTTGAACTAGCTCTATAAGCTAGTTCAAATAATTTTACACTAGAGTTGAACTAGCTCTATAGCCTAGTACAAATAATTTTACAGTAGAGTTGAACTAGCTCTATAAGCTATTTCAAATAATTTTACACTAGAGTTGAACTAGCTCTATAAGCTAGTTCAAATAATTTTACACTAGGGTTGAACCAGCTCTATAGCCTAGTATAAATAATTTTACACTAGAGTTGAACTAGCTGTATAAGCTAGTTCAAATAATTTTACACTAGAGTTTAGCTAGCTCTATAGCCTAGTACAAATAATTTTACACTAGAGTTGAACTAGCTCTATAGCCTAGTACAAATAATTTTACACTAGAGTTGAACTAGCTCTATAAGCTAGTTCAAATAATTTTACACTAGAGTTGAACTAGCTATATAGCCTAGTACAAATAATTTTACACTAGAGTTGAACTAGCTCTATAAGCTAGTTCAAATAATTTTACACTAGAGTTGAACTAGCTCTATAGCCTAGTACAAATAATTTTACACTAGAGTTGAACTAGCTCTATAAGCTAGTTCAAATAATTTTACACTAGAGTTGAACTAACTCTATAGCCTAGTACAAAGAATTTTACACTAGAGTTGAACTAGCTCTATAAGCTAGTACAAGTAATTTTGCACTATAGTTGAACTAGCTCTATAGCCTAGTACAAATAATTTTACACTAGAGTTGAACTAGCTCTATAGCCAAGTACAAATAAATTTACACTAGAGTTGAACTAGCTCTATAAGCTAGTTCAAATAATTTTACGCTGGAGTTGAGCTAGCTGTATAGGCTAGTACAAATAAGTTTACACTAGAGTTGAACTAGCTCTATAAGCTAGTTCAAATAATTTTACACTAGAGTTGAACTAGCTCTATAGCCTAGTACAAATAAGTTTACACTAGAGTTGAACTAGCTCTATAAGCTAGTACAAATAATTTTACACTAGAGTGGAACTAGCTCTGTAAGCTAGTTCAAATAATTTTACACTACAGTTTAACTAGGTCTATAAGCTAGTTCAAATAATTTTACACTAGAGTTGTACTAGCTGTATAGCCTAGTATAAATAATTTTATACTAGAGTTGAACTAGCTCTATAAGCTAGTACAAATAACTTTACACTAGAGTTGAACTAGCTCTATAGCCTAGTAAAAATAATTTTACACTAGAGTTGAACAAGGTCTATAGCCTAGTACAAATAATTTTACACTAGAGTTGAACTAGCTCTATAGCCTAGTACAAATAGCTTTACACTAGAGTTGAACTAGCTCTATAGCCTAGTACAAATAATTTTACATTAGAGTTGAACTAGCTCTATAGCCTAGTACAAATAATTTTACACTAGAGTTGAACTAGCTCTATAAGCTAGTACAAATAATTTTACACTAGAGTTGAACTAGCTCTATAGCCTAGTAAAAATTATTTTACATTAGAGTTGAACTAGCTCCATAGCTTAGTACAAATAATTTTACACTGGAGTTGAACTAGCTCTATAAGCTAGTTCAAATAAATTTACTCTAGAGTTCAACTAGCTGTATAGCCTAGTAAAAATAATTTTACACTAGAGTTGAACTAGCTCTGTAAGCTAGTTCAATTAATTTTACACTAGAGTTGAACTAGCTCTATAGCCTAGTACAAATAATTTTACACTAGAGTTGAACTAGCTCTATAAGCTAGTACAAATAATTTTACACTAGAGTTGAACTAGCTCTATAGCCTAGTAAAAATTATTTTACATTAGAGTTGAACTAGCTCCATAGCTTAGTACAAATAATTTTACACTGGAGTTGAACTAGCTCTATAAGCTAGTTCAAATAAATTTACTCTAGAGTTCAACTAGCTGTATAGCCTAGTAAAAATAATTTTACACTAGAGTTGAACTAGCTCTATAGCCTAGTACAAATAGCTTTACACTAGAGTTGAACTAGCTCTATAGCCTAGTACAAATAATTTTACATTAGAGTTGAACTAGCTCTATAGCCTAGTACAAATAATTTTACACTAGAGTTGAACTAGCTCTATAAGCTAGTACAAATAATTTTATACTAGAGTTGAACTAGCTCTATAGCCTAGTAAAAATTATTTTACACTAGAGTTGAACTAGCTCCATAGATTAGTACAAATAATTTTACACTAGAGTTGAACTAGCTCTATAAGCTAGTTCAAATAAATTTACACTAGAGTTCAACTAGCTGTATAGCCTAGTACAAATAATTTTACACTAGAGTTGAACTAGCTCTATAAGCTAGTTCAAATAATTTTACACTAGAGTTGAACTAGCTCTATAGCCTAGTACAAATAAGTTTACACTAGAGTTGAACTAGCTCTATAAGCTAGTTTAAATAATTTTACACTAGAGTTGAACCAGCTCTATAGCCTAGTATAAATAATTTTACACTAGAGTTGAACTAGCTGTATAAGCTAGTTCAAATAATTTTACACTAGAGTTTAGCTAGCTCTATAGCCTAGTACAAATAATTTTACACTAGAGTTGAACTAGCTCTATAAGCTAGTTCAAATAATTTTACACTAGAGTTGAACTAGCTCTATAGCCTAGTACAAATAATTTTACACTAGAGTTGAACTAGCTCTATAAGCTAGTTCAAATAATTTTACACTAGGGTTGAACCAGCTCTATAGCCTAGTATAAATAATTTTACACTAGAGTTGAACTAGCTGTATAAGCTAGTTCAAATAATTTTACACTAGAGTTTAGCTAGCTCTATAGCCTAGTACAAATAATTTTACACTAGAGTTGAACTAGCTCTATAGCCTAGTACAAATAATTTTACACTAGAGTTGAACTAGCTCTATAAGCTAGTTCAAATAATTTTACACTAGAGTTGAACTAGCTATATAGCCTAGTACAAATAATTTTACACTAGAGTTGAACTAGCTCTATAAGCTAGTTCAAATAATTTTACACTAGAGTTGAACTAGCTCTATAGCCTAGTACAAATAATTTTACACTAGAGTTGAACTAGCTCTATAAGCTAGTTCAAATAATTTTACACTAGAGTTGAACTAACTCTATAGCCTAGTACAAAGAATTTTACACTAGAGTTGAACTAGCTCTATAAGCTAGTACAAGTAATTTTGAACTATAGTTGAACTAGCTCTATAGCCTAGTACAAATAATTTTACACTAGAGTTGAACTAGCTCTATAGCCAAGTACAAGTAAATTTACACTAGAGTTGAACTAGCTCTATAAGCTAGTTCAAATAATTTTACGCTGGAGTTGAGCTAGCTGTATAGCCTAGTACAAATAAGTTTACACTAGAGTTGAACTAGCTCTATAAGCTAGTTCAAATAATTTTACACTAGAGTTGAACTAGCTCTATAGCCTAGTACAAATAAGTTTACACTAGAGTTGAACTAGCTCTATAAGCTAGTACAAATAATTTTACACTAGAGTGGAACTAGCTCTGTAAGCTAGTTCAAATAATTTTACACTACAGTTTAACTAGGTCTATAAGCTAGTTCAAATAATTTTACACTAGAGTTGTACTAGCTGTATAGCCTAGTATAAATAATTTTATACTAGAGTTGAACTAGCTCTATAAGCTAGTACAAATAACTTTACACTAGAGTTGAACTAGCTCTATAGCCTAGTACAAATAATTTTACACTAGAGTTGAACAAGGTCTATAGCCTAGTACAAATAATTTTACACTAGAGTTGAACTAGCTCTATAGCCTAGTACAAATAGCTTTACACTAGAGTTGAACTAGCTCTATAGCCTAGTACAAATAATTTTACATTAGAGTTGAACTAGCTCTATAGCCTAGTACAAATAATTTTACACTAGAGTTGAACTAGCTCTATAAGCTAGTACAAATAATTTTACACTAGAGTTGAACTAGCTCTATAGCCTAGTAAAAATTATTTTACATTAGAGTTGAACTAGCTCCATAGCTTAGTACAAATAATTTTACACTGGAGTTGAACTAGCTCTATAAGCTAGTTCAAATAAATTTACTCTAGAGTTCAACTAGCTGTATAGCCTAGTAAAAATAATTTTACACTAGAGTTGAACTAGCTCTGTAAGCTAGTTCAATTAATTTTACACTAGAGTTGAACTAGCTCTATAGCCTAGTACAAATAAGTTTACATTAGAGTTGAACTAGCTCTATAAGCTAGTTTAAATAATTTTACACTAGAGTTGAACCAGCTCCATAGCCTAGTATAAATAATTTTACACTAGAGTTGAACTAGCTGTATAAGCTAGTTCAAATAATTTTACACTAGAGTTGAACCAGCTCTATACCCTAGTATAAATAATTTTACACTAGAGTTGAACTAGCTGTATAAGCTAGTTCAAATAATTGTACACTACAGTTTAGCTAGCTCTATAGCCTAGTACAAATAATTTTACACTAGAGTTGAACTAGCTCTATAGCCTAGTACAAATAATTTTACACTAGAGTTGAACTAGCTCTATAAGCTAGTTCAAATAATTTTACACTAGAGTTCAACTAGCTCTATAGCCTAGTACAAATAATTTTACACTAGAGTTGAACTAGCTCTATAAGCTAGTTCAATTAATTTTACACTAGAGTTGAACTACCTCTATAGCCTAGTACAAATAATTTTACACTATAGTTGAACTAGCTCTATAAGCTAGTTTAAATAATTTTACACTAGAGTTGAACTAGCTCTATTGCCTAGTACAAATAATTTTACACTAGAGTTGAACTAGCTCTATAAGCTAGTACAAGTAATTTTGCACTATAGTTGAACTAGCTCTATAGCCTAGTACAAATAATTTTACACTAGAGTTGAACTAGCTCTATAGCCAAGTACAAATAATTTTACACTAGAGTTGAACTAGCTCTATAACCTAGTTCAAATAATTTTACACTGGAGTTGAACTAGCTGTATAGCCTAGTACAAATAATTTTACACTAGAGTTGAACTAGCTCTATAAGCTAGTTCAAATAATTTTACACTAGAGTTGAACTAGCTCTATGGCCTAGTACAAATAAGTTTACACTAGAGTTGAACTAGCTCTATAATCTAGTACAAATAATTTTACACTAGAGTGGAACTAGCTCTCTAAGCTAGTTCAAATAATTTTACACTACCGTTGAACTAGGTCTATAAGCTAGTTCAAATAATTTTACACTAGAGTTGTACCAGCTATATAGCCTAGTACAGATAATTTTACACTAGAGTTGAACTAGCTCTATAGCCAAGTACAAATAACTTTACACTAGAGTTGAACAAGCTCTATAGCCTAGTACAAATAATTTTACACTAGAGTTGAACAAGGTCTATAGCCTAGTACAACTAATTTTACACTAGAGTAGAACTAGCTCTATAGCCTAGTACAAATAGCTTTACACTAGAGATGAACTAGCTCTATAGCCTAGTAAAAATTATTTTACACTAGAGTTGAACTAGCCCCATAGCCTAGTACAAATAATTTTACACTAGAGTTGAACTAGCTGTATAGCCTAGTACAAATAATTTTACACTAGAGTTGAACTAGCTCTATAAGCTAGTACAAATAATTATACACTAGAGTTGAACTAGCTCTATAAGCTAGTACAAATAATTTTACACTAGAGTTGAACAAGGTCTATAGCCTAGTACAAATAATTTTACACTAGAGTTGAACTAGCTCTATAAGCTAGTTCAAATAATTTTACACTAGAGTTCAACTAGCTCTATAGCCTAGTACAAATAATTTTACGCTAGAGTTGAACTAGCTCTATAAGCTAGTTCTAATAATTTTACACTAGAGCTGAACTAGCTCTATAGCCTAGTACAAATAATTTTACACTAGAGTTGAACTAGCTCTGTAGCCTAGTAGAAATAATTTTACACTAGAGTTGAACTAGCTCTATAGCCTAGTACAAATAATTTTACACTAGAGTTGACCTAGCTCTATAAGCTAGTTCAAATAATTTTACATTAGAGTTGAACTAGCTCGATAGCGTAGTACAAATAATTTTACAATAGAGTTGAACCAGCTCTATAAGCTAGTTCAAATAATTTTACACTAGAGTTGAACCAGCTCTATAGCCTACTACAAATAAGTTTACACTAGAGTTGAACTAGCTCTATAAGCTAGTACAAATAATTTTACACTAGAGTGGAACTAGCTCTCTAAGCTAGTTCAAATAATTTTACACTACAGTTTAACTAGGTCTATAAGCTAGTTTAAATAATTTTACACTAGAGTTGTACTAGCTGTATAGCCTAGTATAAATAATTTTATACTAGAGTTGAACTAGCTCTATAAGCTAGTACAAATAACTTTACACTAGAGTTGAACTAGCTCTATAGCCTATTACAAATAATTTTACACTAAAGTTGAACAAGGTCTATAGCCTAGTACAAATAATTTTACACTAGAGTTGAACTAGCTCTATAGCCTAGTACAAATAGCTTTACACTAGAGTTGAACTAGCTCTATAGCCTAGTACAAATAATTTTACATTAGAGTTGAACTAGCTCTATAGCCTAGTACAAATAATTTTACACTAAAGTTGAACTAGCTCTATAAGCTAGTACAAATAATTTTACACTAGAGTTGAACTAGCTGTATAAGCTAGTTCAAATTATTTTACACTAGAGTTGAACTAGCTCTATAGCCTAGTACAAAGAATTTTACACTAGAGTTGAACTAGCTCTATAAGCTAGTACAACTAATTTTGCACTATAGTTGAACTAGCTCTATAGCCTAGTACAAATAATTTTACACTAGAGTTGAACTAGCTCTATAGCCAAGTACAAATAATTTTACACTAGAGTTGAACTAGCTCTATAAGCTAGTTCAAATAATTTTACACTGGAGTTGAACTAGCTGTATAGCCTAGTACAAATAATTTTACACTAGAGATGAACTAGCTCTATAAGCTAGTTCAAATAGTTTTACACTAGAGTTGAACTAGCTCTATAGCCTAGTACAAATAAGTTTACACTAGAGTTGAACTAGCTCTATAAGCTAGTACAAATAATTTTACACTAGAGTGGAACTAGCTCTCTAAGCTAGTTCAAATAATTTTACACTACAGTTTAACTAGGTCTATAAGCTAGTTCAAATAATTTTACACTAGAGTTGTACTAGCTGTATAGCCTAGTATAAATAATTTTATACTAGAGTTGAACTAGCTCTATAAGCTAGTACAAATAACTTTACACTAGAGTTGAACTAGCTCTATAGCCTAGTACAAATAATTTTACACTAGAGTTGAACTAGCTCTATAGCCTAGTACAAATAGCTTTACACTAGAGTTGAACTAGCTCTATAGCCTAGTACAAATAATTTTACATTAGAGTTGAACTAGCTCTATAGCCTAGTACAAATAATTTTACACTAGAGTTGAACTAGCTCTATAAGCTAGTACAAATAATTTTACACTAGAGTTGAACTAGCTCTATAGCCTAGTAAATATTATTTTACACTAGAGTTGATCTAGGTCCATAGCTTAGTACAAATAATTTTACACTAGAGTTGAACTAGCTCTATAAGCTAGTTCAAATAAATTTACACTAGAGTTCAACTAGCTGTATAGCCTAGTATAAATAATTTTTCACTAGAGTTGAACTAGCTCTATAAGCTAGTTCAAATAATTTTACACTAGAGTTGAACTAGCTCTATAGCCTAGTACAAATAAGTTTACACTAGAGTTGAACTAGCTCTATAAGCTAGTTTGAATAATTTTACACTAGAGTTGAACCAGCTCTATAGCCTAGTATAAATAATTTTACACTAGAGTTGAACTAGCTGTATAAGCTAGTTCAAATAATTTTACACTAGATATTAGCTAGCTCTATAGCCTAGTACAAATAATTTTACACTAGAGTTGAACTAGCTCTATAATCTAGTACAAATAATTTTACACTAGAGTGGAACTAGCTCTCTAAGCTAGTTCAAATAATTTTACACTACCGTTGAACTAGGTCTATAAGCTAGTTCAAATAATTTTACACTAGAGTTGTACCAGCTATATAGCCTAGTACAAATAATTTTACACTAGAGTTGAACTAGCTCTATAGCCAAGTACAAATAACTTTACACTAGAGTTGAACTAGCTCTATAGCCTAGTACAAATAATTTTACACTAGAGTTGAACAAGGTCTATAGCCTAGTACAACTAATTTTACACTAGAGTTGAACTAGCTCTATAGCCTAGTACAAATAGCTTTACACTAGAGTTGAACTAGCTCTATAGCCTAGTACAAATAATTTTACACTAGAGTTGAACTAGCTCTATAGCCTAGTACAAATAATTTTACACTAGAGTTGAACTAGCTCTATAGCCTAGTACAAATAATTTTACACTAGAGTTGAACTAGCTCTGTAGCCTAGTACAAATAATTTTACACTAGAGTTGAACTAGCTCTATAAGCTAGTACAAATAATTTTACACTAGAGTTGAACTAGCTCTATAGCCTAGTAAAAATTATTTTACACTAGAGTTGAACTAGCCCCATAGCCTAGTACAAATAATTTTACACTAGAGTTGAACTAGCTGTATAGCCTAGTACAAATAATTTTACACTAGAGTTGAACTAGCTCTATAAGCTAGTACAAATAATTATACACTAGAGTTGAACTAGCTCTATAAGCTAGTACAAATAATTTTACACTAGAGTTGAACAAGGTCTATAGCCTAGTACAAATAATTTTACACTAGAGTTGAACTAGCTCTATAAGCTAGTTCAAATAATTTTACACTAGAGTTGAACTAGCTCTATAGCCTAGTACAAATAATTTTACGCTAGAGATGAACTAGCTCTATAAGCTAGTTCGAATAATTTACACTAGAGATGAACTAGCTCTATAGCCTAGTACAAATAATTTTACACTAGAGTTGAACTAGCTCTGTAGCCTAGTAGAAATAATTTTACACTAGAGTTGAACTAGCTCTATAGCCTAGTACAAATAATTTTACACTAGAGTTGACCTAGCTCTATAAGCTAGTTCAAATAATTTTACATTAGAGTTGAACTAGCTCTATAGCGTAGTACAAATAATTTTACAATAGAGTTGAACCAGCTCTATAAGCTAGTTCAAATAATTTTACACTAGAGTTGAACCAGCTCTATAGCCTAGTACAAATAAGTTTACACTAGAGTTGAACTACCTCTATAAGCTAGTACAAATAATTTTACACTAGAGTGCACTAGCTCTCTAAGCTAGTTCAAATAATTTTACACTACAGTTTAACTAGGTCTATAAGCTAGTTCAAATAATTTTACACTTGAGTTGTACTAGCTGTATAGCCTAGTATAAATAATTTTATACTAGAGTTGAACTAGCTCTATAAGCTAGTACAAATAACTTTACACTAGAGTTGAACTAGCTCTATAGCCTATTACAAATAATTTTACACTAGAGTTGAACAAGGTCTATAGCCTAGTACAAATAATTTTACACTAGAGTTGAACTAGCTCTATAGCCTAGTACAAATAGCTTTACACTAGAGTTGAACTAGCTCTATAGCCTAGTACAAATAATTTTACATTAGAGTTGAACTAGCTCTATAGCCTAGTACAAATAATTTTACACTAGAGTTGAACTAGCTCTATAAGCTAGTACAAATAATTTTACACTAGAGTTGAACTAGCTCTATAGCCTAGTAAAAATTATTTTACACTAGAGTTGAACTAGCTCCATAGCTTAGTACAAATAATTTTACAATAGAGTTGAACTAGCTCTATAAGCTAGGTCATATAAATTTACACTAGAGTTCAACTAGCTGTATAGCCTACTACAAATAATTTTACACTAGAGTTGAACTAGCTCTACAAGCTAGTTCAAATAATTTTACACTACAGTTGAACTAGCTCTATAGCCTAGTACAAATAAGTTTACACTAGAGTTGAACTAGCTCTATAAGCTAGTTCAAATAATTTTACACTAGAGTTGAACTAGCTCTATAGCCTAGTACAAATAATTTTACACTAGAGTTGAACTAGCTCTATAAGCTAGTTCATATTATTTTGCACTAGAGTTGAACTAGCTCTATAGCCTAGTACAAAGAATTTTACACTAGAGTTGAACTAGCTCTATAAGCTAGTACAAGTAATTTTGCACTATAGTTGAACTAGCTCTATAGCCTAGTACAAATAATTTTACACTAGAGTTGAACTAGCTCTATAGCCAAGTACAAATAATTTTACACTAGAGTTGAACTAGCTCTATAAGCTAGTTCAAATAATTTTACACTGGAGTTGAACTAGCTGTATAGCCTAGTACAAATAATTTTACACTAGAGTTGAACTAGCTCTATAAGCTAGTTCAAATAGTTTTACACTAGAGTGGAACTAGCTCTCTAAGCTAGTTCAAATAATTTTACACTACAGTTTAACTAGGTCTATAAGCTAGTTCAGATAATTTTACACTAGAGTTGAACTAGCTCTATAGCCTAGTACAAATAATTTTACACTAGAGTTGAACTAGCTCTATAAGCTAGTACAAATAATTTTACACTAGAGTTGAACTAGCTCTATCGCCTAGTAAAAATTATTTTACACTAGAGTTGAACTAGGTCCATAGCTTAGTACAAATAATTTTACACTAGAGTTGAACTAGCTCTATAAGCTAGTTCAAATAAATTTACACTAGAGTTCAACTAGCTGTATAGCCTAGTATAAATAAATTTTCACTAGAGTTGAACTAGCTCTATAAGCTAGTTAAAATAATTTTACACTAGAGTTGAACTAGCTCTATAGCCTAGTACAAATAAGTTTACACTAGAGTTGAACTAGCTCTATAAGCTAGTTTGAATAATTTTACACTAGAGTTGAACCAGCTCTATAGCCTAGTATAAATAATTTTACACTAGAGTTGAACTAGCTGTATAAGCTAGTTCAAATAATTTTACACTAGATATTAGCTAGCTCTATAGCCTAGTACAAATAATTTTACACTAGAGTTGAACTAGCTCTATAGCCTAGTACAAATAATTTTACACTAGAGTTGAACTAGCACTATAAGCTAGTTCAAATAATTTTACACTAGAGTTGAACTAGCTCTATAGCCTAGTACAAATAATTTTACACTAGAGTTGAACTAGCTCTATAAGCTAGTTCAAATAATTTTACACTAGAGTTGAACTAGCTCTATAGCCTAGTACAAATAATTTTACACTAGAGTTGAACTAGCTCTATAAGCTAGTTCAAATAATTTTACACTAGAGTTGAACAAGCTCTATAGCCTAGTACAAATAATTTTACACTAGAGTTGAACTAGCTCTATAAGCTAGTTCAAATAATTTTACACTAGAGTTGAACTAGCTCTATAGCCTAGTACAAATAATTTTACATTAGAGTTGAACTAGCTCTATAGCCTAGTACAAATAATTTTACACTAGAGTTGAACTAGCTCTATAAGCTAGTACAAATAATTTTACACTAGAGTTGAACTAACTCTATACCCTAGTAAAAATTATTTTACACTAGAGTTGAACTAGCTCTGTAGCCTAGTACAAATAAATTTACACTAGAGTTGAACAAGCTGTATAGCCTAGTACAAATAATTTTACACTAGAGTTGTACTAGCTGTATAGCCTAGTACAAATAATTTTACACTAGAGTTGAACTAGCTCTATAGCCAAGTACAAATAACTTTTCACTAGAGTTGAAATAGCTCTATAGCCTAGTACAAATAATTTTACACTAGAGTTGAACAAGGTCTATAGCCTAGTACAAATAATTTTACACTAGAGTTGAACTAGCTCTATAGCTTAGTACAAATAGCTTTACACTAGAGTTGAACTAGCTCTATAGCCTAGTACAAATAATTTTACACTAGAGTTGAACTAGCTCTATAAGCTAGTTCAAATAATTTTACACTAGAGTTGAACTAGCTCTATAGCCTAGTACAAATAATTTTACACTAGAGTTGAACTAGCTCTATAAGCTAGTACAAATAATTTTATACTAGAGTTGAACTAACTCTATACCCTAGTAAAAATTATTTTACACTAGAGTTGAACTAGCTCTGTAGCCTAGTACAAATAAATTTACACTAGAGTTGAACAAGCTGTATAGCCTAGTACAAATAATTTTACACTAGAGTTGTACTAGCTGTATAGCCTAGTACAAATAATTTTACACTAGAGTTGAACTAGCTCTATAGCCAAGTACAAATAACTTTTCACTAGAGTTGAAATAGCTCTATAGCCTAGTACAAATAATTTTACACTAGAGTTGAACAAGGTCTATAGCCTAGTACAAATAATTTTACATTAGAGTTGAACTAGCTCTATAGCTTAGTACAAATAACTTTACACTAGAGTTGAACTAGCTCTATAGCCTAGTACAAATAATTTTACACTAGAGTTGAACTAGCTCTATAGCCTAGTACAAATAAGTTTACACTAGAGTTGAACTAGCTCTATAAGTTAGTACAAATAATTTTACACTACAGTTTAACTAGGTCTATAAGCTAGTTCAAATAATTTTACACTAGAGTTGTACTAGCTGTATAGCCTAGTATAAATAATTTTATACTAGAGTTGAACTAGCTCTATAAGCTAGTACAAATAACTTTACACTAGAGTTGAACTAGCTCTATAGCCTAGTACAAATAATTTTACACTAGAGTTGAACAAGGTCTATAGCCTAGTACAAATAATTTTACACTAGAGTTGAACTAGCTCTATAGCCTAGTACAAATAGCTTTACACTAGAGTTGAACTAGCTCTATAGCCTAGTACAAATAATTTTACATTAGAGTTGAACTAGCTCTATAGCCTAGTACAAATAATTTTACACTAGAGTTGAACTAGCTCTATAGCCAAGTACAAATAATTTTACACTAGAGTTGAACTAGCTCTATAACCTAGTTCAAATAATTTTACACTGGAGTTGAACTAGTTGTATAGCCTAGTACAAATAATTTTACACTAGAGTTGAACTAGCTCTATAAGCTAGTTCAAATAATTTTACACTAGAGTTGAACTAGGTCTATAGCCTAGTACAAATAAGTTTACACTAGAGTTGAACTAGCTCTATAAGCTAGTACAAATAATTTTACACTAGAGTGGAACTAGCTCTCTAAGCTAGTTCAAATAATTTTACACTACCGTTGAACTAGGTCTATAAGCTAGTTCAAATAATTTTACACTAGAGTTGTACCAGCTATATAGCCTAGTACAAATAATTTTACACTAGAGTTGAACTAGCTCTATAGCCAAGTACAAATAACTTTTCACTAGAGTTGAAATAGCTCTATAGCCTAGTACAAATAATTTTACAGTAGAGTTGAACAAGGTCTATAGCCTAGTACAAATAATTTTACACTAGAGTTGAACTAGCTCTATAGCTTAGTACAAATAGCTTTACACTAGAGTTGAACTAGCTCTATAGCCTAGTACAAATAATTTTACACTAGAGTTGAACTAGCACTATAGCCTAGTACAAATAAGTTTACACTAGAGTTGAACTAGCTCTATAAGTTAGTACAAATAATTTTACACTAGAGTGGAACTAGCTCTCTAAGCTAGTTCAAATAATTTTACACTACAGTTTAACTAGGTCTATAAGCTAGTTCAAATAATTTTACACTAGAGTTGTACTAGCTGTATAGCCTAGTATAAATAATTTTATACTAGAGTTGAACTAGCTCTATAAGCTAGTACAAATAACTTTACACTAGAGTTGAACTAGCTCTATAGCCTAGTACAAATAATTTTACACTAGAGTTGAACTAGCTCTATAAGCTAGTTCAAATAATTTTACACTAGAGTTGAACTAGCTCTATAGCCTAGTACAAATAATTTTACACTAGAGTTGAACTAGCTCTATAAGCTAGTACAAATAGCTTTACACTAGAGTTGAACTAGCTCTATAGCCTAGTACAAATAGTTTTACATTAGAGTTGAACTAGCTCTATAGCCTAGTACAAATAATTTTACACTAGAGTTGAACTAGCTCTATAGCCTAGTACAAATAAGTTTACACTAGAGTTGAACTAGCTCTATAAGCTAGTTTGAATAATTTTACACTAGAGTTGAACCAGCTCTATAGCCTAGTATAAATAATTTTACACTAGAGTTGAACTAGCTGTATAAGCTAGTTCAAATAATTTTACACTAGATATTAGCTAGCTCTATAGCCTAGTACCAATAATTTTACACTAGAGTTGAACTAGCACTATAAGCTAGTTCAAATAATTTTACACTAGAGTTGAACTAGCTCTATAGCCTAGAACAAATAATTTTACACTAGAATTGAACTAGCTCTATAAGCTAGTTCAAATAATTTTACACTAGAGTTGAACTAGCTCTATAGCCTAGTACAAATAATTTTACACTAGAGTTGAATTAGCTCTATAAGCTAGTTCAAATAATTTTACACTAGAGTTGAACTAGCTCTATAGCCTAGTACAAATAATTTTACACTAGAGTTGAACTAGCTCTATAAGCTAGTTCAAATAATTTTACACTAGAGTTGAACTAGCTCTATTGCCTAGTACAAATAATTTTACACTAGAGTTGAACTAGCTCTATAAGCTAGTACAAGTAATTTTGCACTATAGTTGAACTAGCTCTATAGCCTAGTACAAATAATTTTACACTAGAGTTGTACTAGCTCTATAGCCAAGTACAAATAATTTTACACTAGAGTTGAACTAGCTCTATAACCTAGTTCAAATAATTTTACACTGGAGTTGAACTAGCTGTATAGCCTAGTACAAATAATTTTACACTAGAGTTGAACTAGCTCTATAAGCTAGTTCAAATAATTTTACACTAGAGTTGAACTAGCTCTATAGCCTAGTACAAATAAGTTTACACTAGAGTTGAACTAGCTCTATAAGCTAGTACAAATAATTTTACACTAGAGTGGAACTAGCTCTCTAAGCTAGTTCAAATAATTTTACACTACCGTTGAACTAGGTCTATAGGCTAGTTCAAATAATTTTACACTAGAGTTGTACCAGCTATATAGCCTAGTACAAATAATTTTACAATAGAGTTGAACTAGCTCTATAGCCAAGTACAAATAACTTTTCACTAGAGTTGAACTAGCTCTATAGCCTAGTACAAATCATTTTACACTAGAGTTGAACAAGGTCTATAGCCTAGTACAAATAATTTTACACTAGAGTTGAACTAGCTCTATAGCCTAGTACAAATAGCTTTACACTAGAGTTGAACTAGCTCTATAGCCTAGTACAAATAATTTTACACTAGAGTTGAACTAGCTCTATAGCCTAGTACAAATAATTTGACACAAGAGTTGAACTAGCTCTATAGCCTAGTACAAATAATTTTACACTAGAGTTGAACTAGCTCTATAGCCTAGTATCAATAATTTTACACTAGAGTTGAACTAGCTCTCTATAGCCTAGTACAAATAATTTTACACTAGAGTTGAACTAGCTCTATAAGCTAGTACAAATAATTTTACACTAGAGTTAAACTAGCTCTATAGCCTAGTAAAAATTATTTTACACTAGAGTTGAACTAGCCCCATAGCCTAGTACAAATAATTTTACACTAGAGTTGAACTAGCTGTATAGACTAGTACAAATAATTTTACACTAGAGTTGAACTAGCTCTATAAGCTAGTACAAATAATTATACACTAGAGTTGAACTAGCTCTATAAGCTAGTACAAATAATTTTACACTAGAGTTGAACAAGGTCTATAGCCTAGTACAAATAATTTTACACTAGAGTTGAACTAGCTCTATAAGCTAGTTCAAATAATTTTACACTAGAGTTGAACTAGCTCTATAGCCTAGTACAAATAATTTTACGCTAGAGTTGAACTAGCTCTATAAGCTAGTTCTAATAATTTTACACTAGAGTTGAACTAGCTCTATAGCCTAGTACAAATAATTTTAAACTAGAGTTGAACCAGCTCTATAAGCTAGTTCAAATAATTTTACACTAGAGTTGAACCAACTCTATAGCCTACTACAAATAAGTTTACACTAGAGTTGAACTAGCTCTATAAGCTAGTTCAAATAATTTTACACTAGAGTTGAACTAGCTCTATAGCCTAGTACAAATAATTTTACACTAGAGTTGAACTAGCTCTATAGCCTAGTACAAATAATTTTACACCAGAGTTGAACTAGCTCTGTAGCCTAGTACAAATAATTTTACACTAGAGTTGAACTAGCTCTATAAGCTAGTTCAAATAATTTTACATTAGAGTTGAACTAGCTCTATAGCGTAGTACAAATAATTTTACAATAGAGTTGAACCAGCTCTATAAGCTAGTTCAAATAATTTTACACTAGAGTTGAACCAGCTCTATAGACTAGTACAAATAAGTTTACACTAGAGTTGAACTAGCTCTATAGCCTAGTACATAAAATTTTACAATAGAGTTGAACCAGCTCTATAAGCTAGTTCAAATAATCTTACACTAGAGTTGAACTAGCTCTATAGCCTAGTACAAATAAGTTTACACTAGAGTTGAACTAGCTCTATAGCCTAGTAGAAATAATTTTACATTAGAGTTGAACTAGCTCTATAGCCTAGTACAAATAATTTTGCACTAGAGTTGAAATAGCTCTATAAGCTAGTACAAATAATTTTACACTAGAGTTGAACTAGCTCTATAAGCTAGTACAAATAATTTTACACTAGAGTTGAACTAACTCTATAGCCTAGTAAAAATTATTTTACACTAGAGTTGAACTAGCTCTATAGCCTAGTACAAATAAATTTACACTAGAGTTGAACAAGCTCTATAGCCTAGTACAAATAATTTTACACTAGAGTTGAACTAGCTCTATAGGCTAGTACAAATAATTTTACACCAGAGTTGAACTAGCTCTATAGCCTAGTACAAATAATTGTACACTAGAGTTGAACTAGCTCTATAGCCTAGTACAAATAATTTTACACTAGAGTTGAACTAGCTCTGTAAGCTAGTTCAAATAATTTTACACTAGAGTTGAACTAGCTCTATAGCCTAGTACAAATAATTTTACACTAGAGTTGAACTAGCTCTATAAGCTAGTTCAAATAATTTTTCAATAGAGTTGAACTAGCTCTATAGCCTAATACAAATAATTTTACAGTAGAGTTGAACTCGCTCTATAAGCTAGTTCAAATAATTTTACACTAGAGTTGAACTAGCTCTATAGCCAAGTACAAATAATTTTACACTAGAGTTGAACTAGCTCTATAAGCTAGTTCAAATAATTTTACACTAGAGTTGAACTAGCTCTATAGCCTAGTACAAATAATTTTACACTAGAGTTGAACTAGCTCTGTAGCCTAGTACAAATAATTTTACACTAGAGTTGAACTAGCTCTATAAGCTAGTACAAATAAATTTACACTAGAGTTGAACAAGCTCTATAGCCTAGTACAAATAATTTTACACTAGAGTTGAACTAGCTCTATAGCCTAGTACAAATAATTTTACACCAAAGTTGAACTAGCTCTATAGCCTAGTACAAATAATTTTACACTAGAGTTGAACTAGCTCTATAGCCTAGTACAAATAATTTTACAATAGACTTGAACCAGCTCTATAAGCTAGTTCAAAAAATTTTACACTAGAGTTGAACTAGCTCTATAGCCTAGTACAAATAATTTTACACTAGAGTTGAACTAGCTCTATAGCCTAGTAGAAATAATTTTACATTAGAGTTGAACTAGCTCTATAGCCTAGTACAAATAATTTTACACTAGAGTCGAACTAGCTCTATAAGCTAGTTCAAATAATTTTACACTAGAGTTGAACTAGCTCTATAGCCTAGTACAAATAATTTTACACTAGAGTTGAACTAGCTCTATAAGCTATTTCAAATAATTTTACACTAGAGTTGAACTAGCTATATAGCCTAGTACAAATAATTTTACACTAGAGTTGAACTAGCTCTATAAGCTAGTTCAAATAATTTTACACTAGAGTTGAACTAGCTCTATAGCCTAGTACAAATAATTTTACAATAGAGTTGAACTAGCTCTATAAGCTAGTTCAAATAATTTTACACTAGAGTTGAACTAGCTCTATAGCCTAGTAAAAATAATTTTACAATAGAGTTGAACCAGCTCTATAAGCTAGTTCAAATAATTTTACACTAGAGTTGAACTAGCTCTATAGCCTAGTACAAATAATTTTACACTAGAGTTGAACTAGCTCTATAGCCTAGTAGAAATAATTTTACATTAGAGTTGAACTAGCTCTATAGCCTAGTACAAATAATTTTGCACTAGAGTCGAACTCGCTCTATAAGCTAGTACAAATAATTTTACACTAGAGTTGAACTAGCTCTATAAGCTAGTACAAATAATTTTACACTAGAGTTGAACTAACTCTATACCCTAGTAAAAATTATTTTACACTAGAGTTGAACTAGCTCTGTAGCCTAGTACAAATAAATTTACACTAGAGTTGAACAAGCTGTATAGCCTAGTACAAATAATTTTACACTAGAGTTGAACTAGCTCTATAGCCTAGTACAAATAATTTTACACCAGAGTTGAACTAGCTCTATAGCCTAGTACAAATAATTTTACAGTAGAGTTGAACTAGCTCTATAGCCTAGTACAAATAATTTTACACTAGAGTTGAACTAGCTCTATAAGCTAGTTCAAATAATTTTACACTAGAGTTGAACTAGCTCTATAGCCTAGTACAAATAATTTTACACTAGAGTTGAACTAGCTCTATAAGCTATTTCAAATAATTTTACACTAGAGTTGAACTAGCTATATAGCCTAGTACAAATAATTTTACACTAGAGTTGAACTAGCTCTGTAGCCTAGTACAAATAAATTTACACTAGAGTTGAACAAGCTGTATAGCCTAGTACAAATAATTTTACACTAGAGTTGAACTAGCTCTATAGGCTAGTACAAATAATTTTACACCAGAGTTGAACTAGCTCTATAGCCTAGTACAAATAATTGTACACTAGAGTTGAACTAGCTCTATAGCCTAGTACAAATAATTTTACACTAGAGTTGAACTAGCTCTGTAAGCTAGTTCAAATAATTTTACACTAGAGTTGAACTAGCTCTATAGCCTAGTACAAATAATTTTACACTAGAGTTGAACTAGCTCTATAAGCTAGTTCAAATAAGTTTTCAATAGAGTTGAACTAGCTCTATAGCCTAATACAAATAATTTTACAGTAGAGTTGAACTCGCTCTATAAGCTAGTTCAAATAATTTTACACTAGAGTTGAACTAGCTCTATAGCCAAGTACAAATAATTTTACACTAGAGTTGAACTAGCTCTATAAGCTAGTTCAAATAATTTTACACTAGAGTTGAACTAGCTCTATAGCCTAGTACAAATAATTTTACACTAGAGTTGAACTAGCTCTGTAGCCTAGTACAAATAATTTTACACTAGAGTTGAACTAGCTCTATAAGCTAGTACAAATAAATTTACACTAGAGTTGAACAAGCTCTATAGCCTAGTACAAATAATTTTACACTAGAGTTGAACTAGCTCTATAGCCTAGTACAAATAATTTTACACCAAAGTTGAACTAGCTCTATAGCCTAGTACAAATAATTTTACACTAGAGTTGAACTAGCTCTATAGCCTAGTACAAATAATTTTACAATAGACTTGAACCAGCTCTATAAGCTAGTTCAAAAAATTTTACACTAGAGTTGAACTAGCTCTATAGCCTAGTACAAATAATTTTACACTAGAGTTGAACTAGCTCTATAGCCTAGTAGAAATAATTTTACATTAGAGTTGAACTAGCTCTATAGCCTAGTACAAATAATTTTACACTAGAGTCGAACTAGCTCTATAAGCTAGTTCAAATAATTTTACACTAGAGTTGAACTAGCTCTATAGCCTAGTACAAATAATTTTACACTAGAGTTGAACTAGCTCTATAAGCTATTTCAAATAATTTTACACTAGAGTTGAACTAGCTATATAGCCTAGTACAAATAATTTTACACTAGAGTTGAACTAGCTCTATAAGCTAGTTCAAATAATTTTACACTAGAGTTGAACTAGCTCTATAGCCTAGTACAAATAATTTTACAATAGAGTTGAACTAGCTCTATAAGCTAGTTCAAATAATTTTACACTAGAGTTGAACTAGCTCTATAGCCTAGTAAAAATAATTTTACAATAGAGTTGAACCAGCTCTATAAGCTAGTTCAAATAATTTTACACTAGAGTTGAACTAGCTCTATAGCCTAGTACAAATAATTTTACACTAGAGTTGAACTAGCTCTATAGCCTAGTAGAAATAATTTTACATTAGAGTTGAACTAGCTCTATAGCCTAGTACAAATAATTTTGCACTAGAGTCGAACTCGCTCTATAAGCTAGTACAAATAATTTTACACTAGAGTTGAACTAGCTCTATAAGCTAGTACAAATAATTTTACACTAGAGTTGAACTAACTCTATACCCTAGTAAAAATTATTTTACACTAGAGTTGAACTAGCTCTGTAGCCTAGTACAAATAAATTTACACTAGAGTTGAACAAGCTGTATAGCCTAGTACAAATAATTTTACACTAGAGTTGAACTAGCTCTATAGCCTAGTACAAATAATTTTACACCAGAGTTGAACTAGCTCTATAGCCTAGTACAAATAATTTTACAGTAGAGTTGAACTAGCTCTATAGCCTAGTACAAATAAATTTACACTAGAGTTGAACTAGCTCTATAAGCTAGTTCAAATAATTTTACACTAGAGTTGAACTAGCTCTATAGCCTAGTACAAATAATTTTACACTAGAGTTGAACTAGCTCTATAAGCTATTTCAAATAATTTTACACTAGAGTTGAACTAGCTATATAGCCTAGTACAAATAATTTTACACTAGAGTTGAACTAGCTCTATAAGCTAGTTCAAATAATTTTACACTAGAGTTGAACTAGCTCTATAGCCTAGTACAAATAAGTTTACACTCGAGTTGAACTAGCTCTATAAGCTAGTACAAATAATTTTACACTAGAGTGGAACTAGCTCTCTAAGCTAGTTCAAATAATTTTACACTACAGTTGAACTAGGTCTATAAGCTAGTTCAAATAATTTTACACTAGAGTTGTACTAGCTGTATAGCCTAGTATAAATAATTTTACGCTAGAGTTGAACTAGCTCTATAAGCTAGTACAAATAACTTTACACTAGAGTTGAACTAGCTCTATAGCCTAGTTCAAATAATTTTACACTAGAGTTGAACAAGGTCTATAGCCTAGTACAAATAATTTTACACTAGAGTTGAACTAGCTCTATAGCCTAATACAAATAATTTTACAGTAGAGTTGAACTAGCTCTCTAAGCTAGTTCAAATAATTTTACACTAGAGTTGAACTAGCTCTATAGCCTAGTACAAATAATTTTACACTAGAGTTGATCTAGCTCTATAAGCTAGTTCAAATAATTTTACACTAGAGTCGAACTAGCTCTATAGCCTAGTACAAATAATTTTACACTAGAGTTGAACTAGCTCTATAAGCTAGTTCAAATAATTTTACACTAGAGTTGAACTAGCTCTATAGCCTAGTACAAATAATTTTACAATAGAGTTGAACCAGCTCTATAAGCTAGTTCAAATAATTTTACACTAGAGTTGAACCAGCTCTATAGCCTAGTACAAATAAGTTTACACTAGAGTTGAACTAGCTCTATAGCCTAGTACAAATAATTTTACAATAGAGTTGAACGAGCTCTATAAGCTAGTTCAAATAATTTTACACTAGAGTTGAACTAGCTCTATAGCCTAGTACAAATAATTTTACACTAGAGTTGAACTAGCTCTATAGCCCAGTAGAAATAATTTTACATTAGAGTTGAACTAGCTCTATAGCCTAGTACAAATAATTTTGCACTAGAGTCGAACTAGCTCTATAAGCTAGTAAAAATAATTTTACACTAGAGTTGAACTAGCTCTATAAGCTAGTACAAATAATTTTACACTAGAGTTGAACTAACTCTATACCCTAGTAAAAATTATTTTACACTAGAGTTGAACTAGCTCTGTAGCCTAGTACAAATAAATTTACACTAGAGTTGAACAAGCTCTATAGCCTAGTACAAATAATTTCACACTAGAGTTGAACTAGCTCTATAGCCTAGTACAAATAATTTTACACCAGAGTTGAACTAGCTCTATAGCCTAGTACAAATAATTGTACACTACAGTTGAACTAGCTCTATAGCCTAGTATAAATAATTTTACACTAGAGTTGAACTAGCTCTATAAGCTAGTTCAAATAATTTTACACTAGAGTTGAACTAGCTCTATAGCCTAGTACAAATAATTTTACACTAGAGTTGAACTAGCTCTATAAGCTATTTCAAATAATTTTACACTAGAGTCGAACTAGCTATATAGCCTAGTACAAATAATTTTACACTAGAGTTGAACTAGCTCTATAAGCTAGTTCAAATAATTTTCACTAGAGTTGAACTAGCTCCATAGCCTAGTACAAATAATTTTACACTAGAGTTGAACTAGCTCTATAAGCTAGTTCAAATAATTTTACACTAGAGTTGAACTAGCTCTATAGCCTAGTAAAAATAATTTTACAATAGAGTTGAACCAGCTCTATAAGCTAGTTCAAATAATTTTACACTAGAGTTGAACTAGCTCTATAGCCTAGTACAAATAATTTTACACTAGAGTTGAACTAGCTCTATAGCCTAATAGAAATAATTTTACATTAGAGTTGAACTAGCTCTATAGCCTAGTCCAAATAATTTTGCACTAGAGTCGAACTCGCTCTAAAAGCTAGTACAAATAATTTTACACTAGAGTTGAACTAGCTCTATAAGCTAGTACAAATAATTTTACACTAGAGTTGAACTAGCTCGGTAGCCTAGTACAAATAAATTTACACTAGAGTTGAACAAGCTCTATAGCCTAGTACAAATAATTTTACACTAGAGTTGAACTAGCTCTATAGCCTAGTACAAATAATTTTACACCAAAGTTGAACTAGCTCTATAGCCTAGTACAAATAATTTTACACTAGAGTTGAACTAGCTCTATAGCCTAGTACAAATAATTTTACACTAGAGTTGAACTAGCTCTATAAGCTAGTTCAAATAATTTTACATTAGAGTTGAACTAGCTCTATAGTCTAGTACAAATAATTTTGCACTAGAGTCGAACTCGCTCTATAAGCTAGTACAAATAATTTTACACTAGAGTTGAACTAGCTCTATAAGCTAGTACAGATAATTTTACACTAGAGTTGAACAAATCTATACCCTAGTAAAAATTATTTTACACTAGAGTTGAACTAGCTCTATAGCCTAGTACAAATAATTTTACAATAGAGTTGAACCAGCTCTATAAGCTAGTTCAAATAATTTTACACTAGAGTTGAACCAGCTCTATAGCCTAGTACAAATAAGTTTACACTAGAGTTGAACTAGCTCTATAGCCTAGTACAAATAATTTTACAATAGAGTTGAACGAGCTCTATAAGCTAGTTCAAATAATTTTACACTAGAGTTGAACTAGCTCTATAGCCTAGTACAAATAATTTTACACTAGAGTTGAACTAGCTCTATAGCCCAGTAGAAATAATTTTACATTAGAGTTGAACTAGCTCTATAGCCTAGTACAAATAATTTTGCACTAGAGTCGAACTAGCTCTATAAGCTAGTACAAATAATTTTACACTAGAGTTGAACTAGCTCTATAAGCTAGTACAAATAATTTTACACTAGAGTTGAACTAACTCTATACCCTAGTAAAAATTATTTTACACTAGAGTTGAACTAGCTCTGTAGCCTAGTACAAATAAATTTACACTAGAGTTGAACAAGCTCTATAGCCTAGTACAAATAATTTCACACTAGAGTTGAACTAGCTCTATAGCCTAGTACAAATAATTTTACACCAGAGTTGAACTAGCTCTATAGCCTAGTACAAATAATTGTACACTATAGTTGAACTAGCTCTATAGCCTAGTATAAATAATTTTACACTAGAGTTGAACTAGCTCTATAAGCTAGTTCAAATAATTTTACACTAGAGTTGAACTAGCTCTATAGCCTAGTACAAATAATTTTACACTAGAGTTGAACTAGCTCTATAAGCTATTTCAAATAATTTTACACTAGAGTCAAACTAGCTATATAGCCTAGTACAAATAATTTTACACTAGAGTTGAACTAGCTCTATAAGCTAGTTCAAATAATTTTCACTAGAGTTGAACTAGCTCTATAGCCTAGTACAAATAATTTTACACTAGAGTTGAACTAGCTCTATAAGCTAGTTCAAATAATTTTACACTAGAGTTGAACTAGCTCTATAGCCTAGTAAAAATAATTTTACAATAGAGTTGAACCAGCTCTATAAGCTAGTTCAAATAATTTTACACTAGAGTTGAACTAGCTCTATAGCCTAGTACAAATAATTTTACACTAGAGTTGAACTAGCTCTATAGCCTAATAGAAATAATTTTACATTAGAGTTGAACTAGCTCTATAGCCTAGTCCAAATAATTTTGCACTAGAGTCGAACTCGCTCTAAAAGCTAGTACAAATAATTTTACACTAGAGTTGAACTAGCTCTATAAGCTAGTACAAATAATTTTACACTAGAGTTGAACTAGCTCGGTAGCCTAGTACAAATAAATTTACACTAGAGTTGAACAAGCTCTATAGCCTAGTACAAATAATTTTACACTAGAGTTGAACTAGCTCTATAGCCTAGTACAAATAATTTTACACCAAAGTTGAACTAGCTCTATAGCCTAGTACAAATAATTTTGCACTAGAGTCGAACTCGCTCTATAAGCTAGTACAAATAATTTTACACTAGAGTTGAACTAGCTCTATAAGCTAGTACAAATAATTTTACACTAGAGTTGAACAAATCTATACCCTAGTAAAAATTATTTTACACTAGAGTTGAACTAGCTCTGTAGCCTAGTACAAATAAATTTACACTAGAGTTGAACAAGCTGTGTAGCCTAGTACAAATAATTTTACACTAGAGTTGAACTAGCTCTATAGCCTAGTACAAATAATTTTACACCAGAGTTGAACTAGCTCTATAGCCTAGTACAAATAATTTTACAGTAGAGTTGAACTAGCTCTATAGCCTAGTACAAATAATTTTACACTAGAGTTGAACTAGCTCTATAAGCTAGTTCAAATAATTTTACACTAGAGTTGAACTAGCTCTATAGCCTACTACAAATAATTTTACACTAGAGTTGAACTAGCTCTATAAGCTATTTCAAATAATTTTACACTAGAGTTGAACTAGCTATATAGCCTAGTACAAATAATTTTACACTAGAGTTGAACTAGCTCTATAAGCTAGTTCAAATAATTTTACACTAGAGTTGAACTAGCTCTATAGCCTAGTACAAATAAGTTTACACTCGAGTTGAACTAGCTCTATAAGCTAGTACAAATAATTTTACACTAGAGTGGAACTAGCTCTCTAAGCTAGTTCAAATAATTTTACACTACAGTCAAACTAGGTCTATAAGCTAGTTCAAATAATTTTACAGTAGAGTTGTACTAGCTGTATAGCCTAGTATAAATAATTTTACACTAGAGTTGAACTAGCTCTATACCCTAGTAAAAGTTATTTTACAATAGAGTTGAACTAGCTCTGTAGCCTAGTACAAATAACTTTACACTAGAGTTGAACTAGCTCTATAGCCAAGTACAAATAACTTTACACTAGAGTTGAACTAGCTCTATAGCCTAGTACAAATAATTTTACACTAGAGTTGAACAAGGTCTATAGCCTAGTACAAATAATTTTACACTAGAGTTGAACTAGCTCTATAGCGTAGTACAAATAATTTTACACTAAGGTTGAACTAGCTCTATAGCCTAGTACAAATAAATTTACACTAGAGTTGAACAAGCTGTATAGCCTAGTACAAATAATTTTACACTAGAGTTGAACTAGCTCTATAGCCTAGTACAAATAATTTTACACTAGAGTTGAACTAGCTCTATAGCCTAGTAGAAATAATTTTACATTAGAGTTGAACTAGCTCTATAGCCTAGTACAAATAATTTTGCACTAGAGTCGAACTAGCTCTATAAGCTAGTACAAATAATTTTACACTAGAGTTGAACTAGCTCTATAAGCTAGTACAAATAATTTTACACTAGAGTTGAACTAACTCTATACCCTAGTAAAAATTATTTTACACTAGAGTTGAACTAGCTCTGTAGCCTAGTACAAATAAATTTACACTAGAGTTGAACAAGCTCTATAGCCTAGTACAAATAATTTTACACTAGAGTTGAACTAGCTCTATAGCCTAGTACAAATAATTTTACACCAGAGTTGAACTAGCTCTATAGCCTAGTACAAATAATTGTACACTACAGTTGAACTAGCTCTATAGCCTAGTATAAATAATTTTACACTAGAGTTGAACTAGCTCTATAAGCTAGTTCAAATAATTTTACACTAGAGTTGAACTAGCTCTATAGCCTAGTACAAATAATTTTACACTAGAGTTGAACTAGCTCTATAAGCTATTTCAAATAATTTTACACTAGAGTCGAACTAGCTATATAGCCTAGTACAAATAATTTTACACTAGAGTTGAACTAGCACTATAAGCTAGTTCAAATAATTTTCACTAGAGTTGAACTAGCTCTATAGCCTATTACAAATAATTTTACACTAGAGTTGAACTAGCTCTATAAGCTAGTTCAAATAATTTTACACTAGAGTTGAACTAGCTCTATAGCCTAGTAAAAATAATTTTACAATAGAGTTGAACCAGCTCTATAAGCTAGTTCAAATAATTTTACACTAGAGTTGAACTAGCTCTATAGCCTAGTACAAATAATTTTACACTAGAGTTGAACTAGCTCTATAGCCTAGTAGAAATAATTTTACATTAGAGTTGAACTAGCTCTATAGCCTAGTCCAAATAATTTTGCACTAGAGTCGAACTCGCTCTAAAAGCTAGTACAAATAATTTTACACTAGAGTTGAACTAGCTCTATAAGCTAGTACAAATAATTTTACACTAGAGTTGAACTAACTCTATACCCTAGTAAAAATTATTTTACACTAGAGTTGAACTAGCTCGGTAGCCTAGTACAAATAAATTTACACTAGAGTTGAACAAGCTCTATAGCCTAGTACAAATAATTTTACACTAGAGTTGAACTAGCTCTATAGCCTAGTACAAATAATTTTACACCAAAGTTGAACTAGCTCTATAGCCTAGTACAAATAATTTTACACTAGAGTTGAACTAGCTCTATAGCCTAGTACAAATAATTTTACACTAGAGTTGAACTAGCTCTATAGCCTAGTACAAATAATTTTACACTAGAGTTGAACTAGCTCTATAGCCTAGTACAAATAATTTTACACCAGAGTTGAACTAGCTCTATAGCCTAGTTCAAATAATTTTACACTAGAATTGAACTAGCTCTGTAGCCTAGTACAAATAATTTTACACTAGAGTTGAACTAGCTCTATAGCCTAGTACAAATAATTTTACACTAGAGTTGAACTAGCTCTATTGCCTAGTACAAATAATTTTACACTAGAGTTGAACTAGCTATATAAGCTAGTTCAAATAATTTTACAGTAGAGTTGAACTAGCTCTATAGCCTAGTACAAAGAATTTTACACTAGAGTTGAACTAACTCTATAATCTAGTACAAATAATTTTACACTAGAGTGGAACAAGCTCTATAGCCTAGTACAAATAATTTTACACTAGAGTTGAACTAGCTTTTTAAGCTAGTACAAATAATTTTACACTAGAGTTGAACTAGCTCTATAAGCTAGTACAAGTAATTTTACACTATAATTTAACTAGCTCTATAGCCTAGTATAAATAATTTTACATTAGAGTTGAACTAGCTCTATAGTCTAGTACAAATAATTTTGCACTAGAGTCGAACTCGCTCTATAAGCTAGTACAAATAATTTTACACTAGAGTTGAACTAGCTCTATAAGCTAGTACAAATAATTTTACACTAGAGTTGAACAAATCTATACCCTAGTAAAAATTATTTTACACTAGAGTTGAACTAGCTCTGTAGCCTAGTACAAATAAATTTACACTAGAGTTGAACAAGCTGTATAGCCTAGTACAAATAATTTTACACTAGAGTTGAACTAGCTCTATAGCCTAGTACAAATAATTTTACACCAGAGTTGAACTAGCTCTATAGCCTAGTACAAATAATTTTACAGTAGAGTTGAACTAGCTCAATAGCCTAGTACAAATAATTTTACACTAGAGTTGAACTAGCTCTATAAGCTAGTTCAAATAATTTTACACTAGAGTTGAACTAGCTCTATAGCCTAGTACAAATAATTTTACACTAGAGTTGAACTAGCTCTATAAGCTAGTTCAAATAATTTTACACTAGAGTTGAACTAGCTCTATAGCCTAGTACAAATAAGTTTACACTCGAGTTGAACTAGCTCTATAAGCTAGTACAAATAATTTTACACTAGAGTGGAACTAGCTCTCTAAGCTAGTTCAAATAATTTTACACTACAGTCAAACTAGGTCTATAAGCTAGTTCAAATAATTTTACAGTAGAGTTGTACTAGCTGTATAGCCTAGTATAAATAATTTTACACTAGAGTTGAACTAGCTCTATACCCTAGTAAAAGTTATTTTACAATAGAGTTGAACTAGCTCTGTAGCCTAGTACAAATAACTTTACACTAGAGTTGAACTAGCTCTATAGCCAAGTACAAATAACTTTACACTAGAGTTGAACTAGCTCTATAGCCTAGTACAAATAATTTTACACTAGAGTTGAACAAGGTCTATAGCCTAGTACAAATAATTTTACACTAGAGTTGAACTAGCTCTATAGCTTAGTACAAATAATTTTACACTAGAGTTGAACTAGCTCTATAGCCTAGTACAAATAAATTTACACTAGAGTTGAACAAGCTGTATAGCCTAGTACAAATAATTTTACACTAGAGTTGAACTAGCTCTATAGCCTAGTACAAATAATTTTACACTAGAGTTGAACTAGCTCTATAGCCTAGTAGAAATAATTTTACATTAGAGTTGAACTAGCTCTATAGCCTAGTACAAATAATTTTGCACTAGAGTCGAACTAGCTCTATAAGCTAGTACAAATAATTTTACACTAGAGTTGAACTAGCTCTATAAGCTAGTACAAATAATTTTACACTAGAGTTGAACTAACTCTATACCCTAGTAAAAATTATTTTACACTAGAGTTGAACTAGCTCTGTAGCCTAGTACAAATAAATTTACACTAGAGTTGAACAAGCTCTATAGCCTAGTACAAATAATTTTACACTAGAGTTGAACTAGCTCTATAGCCTAGTACAAATAATTTTACACCAGAGTTGAACTAGCTCTATAGCCTAGTACAAATAATTGTACACTACAGTTGAACTAGCTCTATAGCCTAGTATAAATAATTTTACACTAGAGTTGAACTAGCTCTATAAGCTAGTTCAAATAATTTTACACTAGAGTTGAACTAGCTCTATAGCCTAGTACAAATAATTTTACACTAGAGTTGAACTAGCTCTATAAGCTATTTCAAATAATTTTACACTAGAGTCGAACTAGCTATATAGCCTAGTACAAATAATTTTACACTAGAGTTGAACTAGCACTATAAGCTAGTTCAAATAATTTTCACTAGAGTTGAACTAGCTCTATAGCCTATTACAAATAATTTTACACTAGAGTTGAACTAGCTCTATAAGCTAGTTCAAATAATTTTACACTAGAGTTGAACTAGCTCTATAGCCTAGTAAAAATAATTTTACAATAGAGTTGAACCAGCTCTATAAGCTAGTTCAAATAATTTTACACTAGAGTTGAACTAGCTCTATAGCCTAGTACAAATAATTTTACACTAGAGTTGAACTAGCTCTATAGCCTAGTAGAAATAATTTTACATTAGAGTTGAACTAGCTCTATAGCCTAGTCCAAATAATTTTGCACTAGAGTCGAACTCGCTCTAAAAGCTAGTACAAATAATTTTACACTAGAGTTGAACTAGCTCTATAAGCTAGTACAAATAATTTTACACTAGAGTTGAACTAACTCTATACCCTAGTAAAAATTATTTTACACTAGAGTTGAACTAGCTCGGTAGCCTAGTACAAATAAATTTACACTAGAGTTGAACAAGCTCTATAGCCTAGTACAAATAATTTTACACTAGAGTTGAACTAGCTCTATAGCCTAGTACAAATAATTTTACACCAAAGTTGAACTAGCTCTATATCCTAGTACAAATAATTTTACACTAGAGTTGAACTAGCTCTATAGCCTAGTACAAATAATTTTACACTAGAGTTGAACTAGCTCTATAGCCTAGTACAAATAATTTTACACTAGAGTTGAACTAGCTCTATAGCCTAGTACAAATAATTTTACACCAGAGTTGAACTAGCTCTATAGCCTAGTTCAAATAATTTTACACTAGAATTGAACTAGCTCTGTAGCCTAGTACAAATAATTTTACACTAGAGTTGAACTAGCTCTATAGCCTAGTACAAATAATTTTACACTAGAGTTGAACTAGCTCTATTGCCTAGTACAAATAATTTTACACTAGAGTTGAACTAGCTATATAAGCTAGTTCAAATAATTTTACAGTAGAGTTGAACTAGCTCTATAGCCTAGTACAAAGAATTTTACACTAGAGTTGAACTAACTCTATAATCTAGTACAAATAATTTTACACTAGAGTGGAACAAGCTCTATAGCCTAGTACAAATAATTTTACACTAGAGTTGAACTAGCTTTTTAAGCTAGTACAAATAATTTTACACTAGAGTTGAACTAGCTCTATAAGCTAGTACAAGTAATTTTACACTATAATTTAACTAGCTCTATAGCCTAGTATAAATAATTTTACATTAGAGTTGAACTAGCTCTATAGTCTAGTACAAATAATTTTGCACTAGAGTCGAACTCGCTCTATAAGCTAGTACAAATAATTTTACACTAGAGTTGAACTAGCTCTATAAGCTAGTACAAATAATTTTACACTAGAGTTGAACAAATCTATACCCTAGTAAAAATTATTTTACACTAGAGTTGAACTAGCTCTGTAGCCTAGTACAAATAAATTTACACTAGAGTTGAACAAGCTGTATAGCCTAGTACAAATAATTTTACACTAGAGTTGAACTAGCTCTATAGCCTAGTACAAATAATTTTACACCAGAGTTGAACTAGCTCTATAGCCTAGTACAAATAATTTTACAGTAGAGTTGAACTAGCTCAATAGCCTAGTACAAATAATTTTACACTAGAGTTGAACTAGCTCTATAAGCTAGTTCAAATAATTTTACACTAGAGTTGAACTAGCTCTATAGCCTACTACAAATAATTTTACACTAGAGTTGAACTAGCTCTATAAGCTATTTCAAATAATTTTACACTAGAGTTGAACTAGCTATATAGCCTAGTACAAATAATTTTACACTAGAGTTGAACTAGCTCTATAAGCTAGTTCAAATAATTTTACACTAGAGTTGAACTAGCTCTATAGCCTAGTACAAATAAGTTTACACTCGAGTTGAACTAGCTCTATAAGCTAGTACAAATAATTTTACACTAGAGTGGAACTAGCTCTCTAAGCTAGTTCAAATAATTTTACACTACAGTCAAACTAGGTCTATAAGCTAGTTCAAATAATTTTACACTAGAGTTGTACTAGCTGTATAGCCTAGTATAAATAATTTTACACTAGAGTTGAACTAGCTCTATACCCTAGTAAAAGTTATTTTACAATAGAGTTGAACTAGCTCCGTAGCCTAGTACAAATAACTTTACACTAGAGTTGAACTAGCTCTATAGCCAAGTACAAATAACTTTACACTAGAGTTGAACTAGCTCTATAGCCTAGTACAAATAATTTTACACTAGAGTTGAACAAGGTCTATAGCCTAGTACAAATAATTTTACACTAGAGTTGAACTAGCTCTATAGCTTAGTACAAATAATTTTACACTAGAGTTGAACTAGCTCTATAGCCTAGTACAAATAAATTTACACTAGAGTTGAACAAGCTGTATAGCCTAGTACAAATAATTTTACACTAGAGTTGAACTAGCTCTATAGCCTAGTACAAATAATTTTACACTAGAGTTGAACTAGCTCTATAGCCTAGTACAAATAATTTTACACCAGAGTTGAACTAGCTCTATAGCCTAGTACAAATAATTTTACAGTAGAGTTGAACTAGCTCTATAGCCTAGTACAAATAATTTTACACTAGAGTTGAACTAACTCTATACCCTAGTAAAAATTATTTTACACTAGAGTTGAACTAGCTCTGTAGCCTAGTACAAATAAATTTACACTAGAGTTGAACAAGCTCTATAGCCTAGTACAAATAATTTTACACTAGAGTTGAACTAGCTCTATAGCCTAGTACAAATAATTTTACACCAGAGTTGAACTAGCTCTATAGCCTAGTACAAATAATTGTACACTAGAGTTGAACTAGCTCTATAGCCTAGTATAAATAATTTTACACTAGAGTTGAACTAGCTCTATAAGCTAGTTCAAATAATTTTACACTAGAGTTGAACTAGCTCTATAGCCTAGTACAAATAATTTTACACTAGAGTTGAACTAGCTCTATAAGCTATTTCAAATAATTTTACACTAGAGTCGAACTAGCTATATAGACTAGTACAAATAATTTTACACTAGAGTTGAACTAGCTCTATAAGCTAGTTCAAATAATTTTCACTAGAGTTGAACTAGCTCTATAGCCTAGTACAAATAATTTTACAGTAGAGTTGAACTAGCTCAATAAGCTAGTTCAAATAATTTTACACTAGAGTTGAACTAACTCTATACCCTAGTAAAAATTATTTTACACTAGAGTTGAACTAGCTCGGTAGCCTAGTACAAATAAATTTACACTAGAGTTGAACAAGCTCTATAGCCTAGTACAAATAATTTTACACTAGAGTTGAACTAGCTCTATAGCCTAGTAAAAATAATTTTACACCAAAGTTGAACTAGCTCTATAGCCTAGTACAAATAATTTTACACTAGAGTTGAACTAGCTCTATAGCCTAGTACAAATAATTTTACACTAGAGTTGAACTAGCTCTATAAGCTAGTTCAAATAATTTTACATTAGAGTTGAACTAGCTCTATAGTCTAGTACAAATAATTTTGCACTAGAGTCGAACTCGCTCTATAAGCTAGTACAAATAATTTTACACTAGAGTTGAACTAGCTCTATAAGCTAGTACAAATAATTTTACACTAGAGTTGAACAAATCTATACCCTAGTAAAAATTATTTTACACTAGAGTTGAACTAGCTCTGTAGCCTAGTACAAATAAATTTACACTAGAGTTGAACAAGCTGTATAGCCTAGTACAAATAATTTTACACTAGAGTTGAACTAGCTCTATAGCCTAGTACAAATAATTTTACACCAGAGTTGAACTAGCTCTATAGCCTAGTACAAATAATTTTACAGTAGAGTTGAACTAGCTCAATAGCCTAGTACAAATAATTTTACACTAGAGTCGAACTAGCTCTATAAGCTAGTTCAAATAATTTTACACTAGAGTTGAACTAGCTCTATAGCCTACTACAAATAATTTTACACTAGAGTTGAACTAGCTCTATAAGCTATTTCAAATAATTTTACACTAGAGTTGAACTAGCTATATAGCCTAGTACAAATAATTTTACACTAGAGTTGAACTAGCTCTATAAGCTAGTTCAAATAATTTTACACTAGAGTTGAACTAGCTCTATAGCCTAGTACAAATAAGTTTACACTCGAGTTGAACTAGCTCTATAAGCTAGTACAAATAATTTTACACTAGAGTGGAACTAGCTCTCTAAGCTAGTTCAAATAATTTTACACTACAGTCAAACTAGGTCTATAAGCTAGTTCAAATAATTTTACACTAGAGTTGTACTAGCTGTATAGCCTAGTATAAATAATTTTACACTAGAGTTGAACTAGCTCTATACCCTAGTAAAAGTTATTTTACAATAGAGTTGAACTAGCTCCGTAGCCTAGTACAAATAACTTTACACTAGAGTTGAACTAGCTCTATAGCCAAGTACAAATAACTTTACACTAGAGTTGAACTAGCTCTATAGCCTAGTACAAATAATTTTACACTAGTGTTGAACAAGGTCTATAGCCTAGTACAAATAATTTTACACTAGAGTTGAACTAGCTCTATAGCTTAGTACAAATAATTTTACACTAGAGTTGAACTAGCTCTATAGCCTAGTACAAATAAATTTACACTAGAGTTGAACAAGCTGTATAGCCTAGTACAAATAATTTTACACTAGAGTTGAACTAGCTCTATAGCCTAGTACAAATAATTTTACACTAGAGTTGAACTAGCTCTATAGCCTAGTACAAATAATTTTACACCAGAGTTGAACTAGCTCTATAGCCTAGTACAAATAATTTTACAGTAGAGTTGAACTAGCTCTATAGCCTAGTACAAATAATTTTACACTAGAGTTGAACTAACTCTATACCCTAGTAAAAATTATTTTACACTAGAGTTGAACTAGCTCTGTAGCCTAGTACAAATAAATTTACACTAGAGTTGAACAAGCTCTATAGCCTAGTACAAATAATTTTACACTAGAGTTGAACTAGCTCTATAGCCTAGTACAAATAATTTTACACCAGAGTTGAACTAGCTCTATAGCCTAGTACAAATAATTGTACACTAGAGTTGAACTAGCTCTATAGCCTAGTATAAATAATTTTACACTAGAGTTGAACTAGCTCTATAAGCTAGTTCAAATAATTTTACACTAGAGTTGAACTAGCTCTATAGCCTAGTACAAATAATTTTACACTAGAGTTGAACTAGCTCTATAAGCTATTTCAAATAATTTTACACTAGAGTCGAACTAGCTATATAGACTAGTACAAATAATTTTACACTAGAGTTGAACTAGCTCTATAAGCTAGTTCAAATAATTTTCACTAGAGTTGAACTAGCTCTATAGCCTAGTACAAATAATTTTACAGTAGAGTTGAACTAGCTCAATAAGCTAGTTCAAATAATTTTACACTAGAGTTGAACTAACTCTATACCCTAGTAAAAATTATTTTACACTAGAGTTGAACTAGCTCGGTAGCCTAGTACAAATAAATTTACACTAGAGTTGAACAAGCTCTATAGCCTAGTACAAATAATTTTACACTAGAGTTGAACTAGCTCTATAGCCTAGTACAAATAATTTTACACCAAAGTTGAACTAGCTCTATAGCCTAGTACAAATAATTTTACACTAGAGTTGAACTAGCTCTATAGCCTAGTACAAATAATTTTACACTAGAGTTGAACTAGCTCTATAAGCTAGTTCAAATAATTTTACATTAGAGTTGAACTAGCTCTATAGTCTAGTACAAATAATTTTGCACTAGAGTCGAACTCGCTCTATAAGCTAGTACAAATAATTTTACACTAGAGTTGAACTAGCTCTATAAGCTAGTACAAATAATTTTACACTAGAGTTGAACAAATCTATACCCTAGTAAAAATTATTTTACACTAGAGTTGAACTAGCTCTGTAGCCTAGTACAAATAAATTTACACTAGAGTTGAACAAGCTGTATAGCCTAGTACAAATAATTTTACACTAGAGTTGAACTAGCTCTATAGCCTAGTACAAATAATTTTACACCAGAGTTGAACTAGCTCTATAGCCTAGTACAAATAATTTTACAGTAGAGTTGAACTAGCTCAATAGCCTAGTACAAATAATTTTACACTAGAGTTGAACTAGCTCTATAAGCTAGTTCAAATAATTTTACACTAGAGTTGAACTAGCTCTATAGCCTACTACAAATAATTTTACACTAGAGTTGAACTAGCTCTATAAGCTATTTCAAATAATTTTACACTAGAGTTGAACTAGCTATATAGCCTAGTACAAATAATTTTACAGTAGAGTTGAACTAGCTCTATAAGCTAGTTCAAATAATTTTACACTAGAGTTGAACTAGCTCTATAGCCTAGTACAAATAAGTTTACACTCGAGTTGAACTAGCTCTATAAGCTAGTACAAATAATTTTACACTAGAGTGGAACTAGCTCTCTAAGCTAGTTCAAATAATTTTACACTACAGTCAAACTAGGTCTATAAGCTAGTTCAAATAATTTTACACTAGAGTTGTACTAGCTGTATAGCCTAGTATAAATAATTTTACACTAGAGTTGAACTAGCTCTATACCCTAGTAAAAGTTATTTTACAATAGAGTTGAACTAGCTCCGTAGCCTAGTACAAATAACTTTACACTAGAGTTGAACTAGCTCTATAGCCAAGTACAAATAACTTTACACTAGAGTTGAACTAGCTCCATAGCCTAGTACAAATAATTTTACACTAGAGTTGAACAAGGTCTATAGCCTAGTACAAATAATTTTACACTAGAGTTGAACTAGCTCTATAGCTTAGTACAAATAATTTTACACTAGAGTTGAACTAGCTCTATAGCCTAGTACAAATAAATTTACACTAGAGTTGAACAAGCTGTATAGCCTAGTACAAATAATTTTACACTAGAGTTGAACTAGCTCTATAGCCTAGTACAAATAATTTTACACTAGAGTTGAACTAGCTCTATAGCCTAGTACAAATAATTTTACACCAGAGTTGAACTAGCTCTATAGCCTAGTACAAATAATTTTACAGTAGAGTTGAACTAGCTCTATAGCCTAGTACAAATAATTTTACACTAGAGTTGAACTAACTCTATACCCTAGTAAAAATTATTTTACACTAGAGTTGAACTAGCTCTGTAGCCTAGTACAAATAAATTTACACTAGAGTTGAACAAGCTCTATAGCCTAGTACAAATAATTTTACACTAGAGTTGAACTAGCTCTATAGCCTAGTACAAATAATTTTACACCAGAGTTGAACTAGCTCTATAGCCTAGTACAAATAATTGTACACTAGAGTTGAACTAGCTCTATAGCCTAGTATAAATAATTTTACACTAGAGTTGAACTAGCTCTATAAGCTAGTTCAAATAATTTTACACTAGAGTTGAACTAGCTCTATAGCCTAGTACAAATAATTTTACACTAGAGTTGAACTAGCTCTATAAGCTATTTCAAATAATTTTACACTAGAGTCGAACTAGCTATATAGACTAGTACAAATAATTTTACACTAGAGTTGAACTAGCTCTATAAGCTAGTTCAAATAATTTTCACTAGAGTTGAACTAGCTCTATAGCCTAGTACAAATAATTTTACACTAGAGTTGAACTAGCTCTATAAGCTAGTTCAAATAATTTTACACTAGAGTTGAACTAGCTCTATAGCCTAGTAAAAATAATTTTTACAATAGAGTTGAACCAGCTCTATAAGCTAGTTCAAATAATTTTACACTAGAGTTGAACTAGCTCTATAGCCTAGTACAAATAATTTTACACTAGAGTTGAACTAGCTCTATAGCCTAGTAGAAATAATTTTACATTAGAGTTGAACTAGCTCTATAGCCTAGTACAAATAATTTTGCACTAGAGTCGAACTCGCTCTATAAGCTAGTACAAACAATTTTACACTAGAGTTGAACTAGCTCTATAAGCTAGTGCAAATAATTTTACACTAGAGTTGAACTAACTCTATACCCTAGTAAAAATTATTTTACACTAGAGTTGAACTAGCTCGGTAGCCTAGTACAAATAAATTTACACTAGAGTTGAACAAGCTCTATAGCCTAGTACAAATAATTTTCCACTAGAGTTGAACTAGCTCTATAGCCTAGTACAAATAATTTTACACCAAAGTTGAACTAGCTCTATAGCCTAGTACAAATAATTTTACACTAGAGTTGAACTAGCTCTATAGCCTAGTACAAATAATTTTACACCAGAGTTGAACTAGCTCTATAGCCTAGTACAAATAATTTTACAGTAGAGTTGAACTAGCTCTATAGCCTAGTACAAATAATTTTACACTAGAGTTGAACTAACTCTATACCCTAGTAAAAATTATTTTACACTAGAGTTGAACTAGCTCTGTAGCCTAGTACAAATAATTTTACACTAGAGTTGAACTAGCTCTATAGCCTAGTAGAAATAATTTTACACCAGAGTTGAACTAGCTCTATAGCCTAGTACAAATAATTGTACACTAGAGTTGAACTAGCTCTATAGCCTAGTATAAATAATTTTACACTAGAGTTGAACTAGCT
This sequence comes from Triticum urartu, assembly GCF_056163025.1. Taxonomy (NCBI): domain Eukaryota; kingdom Viridiplantae; phylum Streptophyta; class Magnoliopsida; order Poales; family Poaceae; genus Triticum; species Triticum urartu. The sequence goes on from NC_141879.1 coordinate 701,788,330, forward strand.
CTATAAGCTAGTTCAAATAATTTTACACTAGAGTTGAACTAGCTCTATAGCCTAGTACAAATAATTTTACACTAGAGTTGAACTAGCTTTATAAGCTATTTCAAATAATTTTACACTAGAGTCGAACTAGCTATATAGCCTAGTACAAATAATTTTACACTAGAGTTGAACTAGCTCTATAAGCTAGTTCAAATAATTTTCACTAGAGTTGAACTAGCTCTATAGCCTAGTACAAATAATTTTACACTAGAGTTGAACTAGCTCTATAAGCTAGTTCAAATAATTTTACACTAGAGTTGAACTAGCTCTATAGCCTAGTAAAAATAATTTTACAATAGAGTTGAACCAGCTCTATAAGCTAGTTCAAATAATTTTACACTAGAGTTGAACTAGCTCTATAGACTAGTACAAATAAATTTACACTAGAGTTGAACAAGCTCTATAGCCTAGTACAAATAATTTTACACTAGAGTTGAACTAGCTCTATAGCCTAGTACAAATAATTTTACACTAGAGTTGAACTAGCTCTATAGCCTAGTACAAATAATTTTACACTAGAGTTGAACTAGCTCTATAAGCTAGTTCAAATAATTTTACATTAGAGTTGAACTAGCTCTATAGCCTAGTACAAATAATTTTGCACTAGAGTCGAACTCGCTCTATAAGCTAGTACAAATAATTTTACACTAGAGTTGAACTAGCTCTATAAGCTAGTACAAATAATTTTACACTAGAACTAACTCTATACCCTAGTAAAAATTATTTTACACTAGAGTTGAACTAGCTCTGTAGCCTAGTACAAATAAATTTACACTAGAGTTGAACAAGCTGTATAGCCTAGTACAAATAATTTTACACTAGAGTTGAACTAGCTCTATAGCCTAGTACAAATAATTTTACAGTAGAGTTGAACTAGCTCTATAGCCTAGTACAAATAATTTTACACTAGAGTTGAACTAGCTCTATAAGCTAGTTCAAATAATTTTACACTAGAGTTGAACTAGCTCTATAGCCTAGTACAAATAATTTTACACTAGAGTTGAACTAGCTCTATAAGCTATTTCAAATAATTTTACACTAGAGTTGAACTAGATATATAGCCTAGTACAAATAATTTTACACTAGAGTTGAACTAGCTCTATAAGCTAGTTCAAATAATTTTACACTAGAGTTGAACTAGCTCTATAGCCTAGTACAAATAAGTTTACACTCGAGTTGAACTAGCTCTATAAGCTAGTACAAATAATTTTACACTAGAGTGGAACTAGCTCTCTAAGCTAGTTCAAATAATTTTACACTACAGTCGAGCTAGGTCTATAAGCTAGTTCAAATAATTTTACACTAGAGTTGTACTAGCTGTATAGCCTAGTATAAATAATTTTACACTAGAGTTGAACTAGCTCTATACCCTAGTAAAAGTTATTTTACAATAGAGTTGAACTAGCTCCGTAGCCTAGTACAAATAACTTTACACTAGAGTTGAACTAGCTCTATAGCCAAGTACAAATAACTTTACACTAGAGTTGAACTAGCTCTATAGCCTAGTACAAATAATTTTACACTAGAGTTGAACAAGGTCTATAGCCTAGTACAAATAATTTTACACTAGAGTTGTACTAGCTCTATAGCTTAGTACAAATAATTTTACACTAGAGTTGAACTAGCTCTATAGCCTAGTACAAATAATTTTACACTAGAGTTGAACTAGCTCTATAGCCTAGTACAAATAATTTTACACTAGAGTTGAACTAGCTCTATAGCCTAGTACAAATAATTTTATACTAGAGTTGAACTAGCTCTATAGCCTAGTACCAATAATTTTATACTAGAGTTGAACTAGCTCTATAGCCTAGTACAAATAATTTTACACTAGAGTTGAACTAGCTCTATAAGCTAGTACAAATAATTTTACACTAGAGTTGAACTAGCTCTATAGCCTATTAAAATTATTTTACACTAGAGTTGAACTAGCTCTCTAGCCTAGTACAAATAATTTTACACTAGAGTTGAACTAGCTCTATAAGCTAGATCAAATAAATTTACACTAGAGTTCAACTAGCTGTATAGCCTAGTACAAATAATTTTACACTAGAGTTGAACTAGCTCTATAGCCTAGTAGAAATAATTTTACATTAGAGTTGAACTAGCTCTATAGCCTAGTACAAATAATTTTGCACTAGAGTCGAACTAGCTCTATAAGCTAGTACAAATAATTTTACACTAGAGTTGAACTAGCTCTATAAGCTAGTACAAATAATTTTACACTACAGTTGAACTAGGTCTATAAGCTAGTTCAAATAATTTTACACTAGAGTTTAGCTAGCTCTATAGCCTAGTACAAATAATTTTACACTAGAGTTGAACTAGCTCTATAGCCTAGTACAAATAATTTTACACTAGAGTTGAACTAGCTCTATAAGCTAGTTCAAATAATTTTACACTAGAGTTGAACTAGCTCTATAGCCTAGTACAAATAAGTTTACACTCGAGTTGAACTAGCTCTATAAGCTAGTACAAATAATTTTACACTAGAGTGGAACTAGCTCTCTAAGCTAGTTCAAATAATTTTACACTACAGTCGAGCTAGGTCTATAAGCTAGTTCAAATAATTTTACACTAGAGTTGTACTAGCTGTATAGCCTAGTATAAATAATTTTACACTAGAGTTGAACTAGCTCTATACCCTAGTAAAAGTTATTTTACAATAGAGTTAACTAGCTCCGTAGCCTAGTACAAATAACTTTACACTAGAGTTGAACTAGCTCTATAGCTAAGTACAAATAACTTTACACTAGAGTTGAACTAGCTCTATAGCCTAGTACAAATAATTTTACACTAGAGTTGAACAAGGTCTATAGCCTAGTACAAATAATTTTACACTAGAGTTGTACTAGCTCTATAGCTTAGTACAAATAATTTTACACTAGAGTTGAACTAGCTCTATAGCCTAGTACAAATAATTTTACACTAGAGTTGAACTAGCTCTATAGCCTAGTACAAATAATTTTACACTAGAGTTGAACTAGCTCTATAGCCTAGTACAAATAATTTTATACTAGAGTTGAACTAGCTCTATAGCCTAGTACCAATAATTTTATACTAGAGTTGAACTAGCTCTATAGCCTAGTACAAATAATTTTACACTAGAGTTGAACTAGCTCTATAAGCTAGTACAAATAATTTTACACTAGAGTTGAACTAGCTCTATAGCCTATTAAAATTATTTTACACTAGAGTTGAACTAGCTCTCTAGCCTAGTACAAATAATTTTACACTAGAGTTGAACTAGCTCTATAAGCTAGATCAAATAAATTTACACTAGAGTTCAACTAGCTGTATAGCCTAGTACAAATAATTTTACACTAGAGTTGAACTAGCTCTATAGCCTAGTAGAAATAATTTTACATTAGAGTTGAACTAGCTCTATAGCCTAGTACAAATAATTTTGCACTAGAGTCGAACTAGCTCTATAAGCTAGTACAAATAATTTTACACTAGAGTTGAACTAGCTCTATAAGCTAGTACAAATAATTTTACACTACAGTTGAACTAGGTCTATAAGCTAGTTCAAATAATTTTACACTAGAGTTTAGCTAGCTCTATAGCCTAGTACAAATAATTTTACACTAGAGTTGAACTAGCTCTATAGCCTAGTACAAATAATTTTACACTCGAGTTGAACTAGCTCTATAAGCTAGTTCAAATAATTTTACACTAGAGTTGAACTAGCTCTATAGCCTAGTACAAATAATTTTACACCAGAGTTGAACTAGCTCTATAGCCTAGTACAAATAATTGTACACTAGAGTTGAACTAGCTCTATAGCCTAGTATAAATAATTTTACACTAGAGTTGAACTAGCTCTATAAGCTAGTTCAAATAATTTTACACTAGAGTTGAACTAGCTCTATAGCCTAGTACAAATAATTTTCCACTAGAGTTGAACTAGCTCTATAAGCTATTTCAAATAATTTTACACTAGAGTCGAACTAGCTATATAGCCTAGTACAAATAATTTTACACTAGAGTTGAACTAGCTCTATAAGCTAGTTCAAATAATTTTCACTAGAGTTGAACTAGCTCTATAGCCTAGTACAAATAATTTTACACTAGAGTTGAACTAGCTCTATAAGCTAGTTCAAATAATTTTACACTAGAGTTGAACTAGCTCTATAGCCTAGTAAAAATAATTTTACAATAGAGTTGAACCAGCTCTATAAGCTAGTTCAAATAATTTTACACTAGAGTTGAACTAGCTCTATAGCCTAGTACAAATAATTTTACACTAGAGTTGAACTAGCTCTATAGCCTAGTAGAAATAATTTTACATTAGAGTTGAACTAGCTCTATAGCCTAGTACAAATAATTTTGCACTAGAGTCGAACTCGCTCTATAAGCTAGTACAAATAATTTTACACTAGAGTTGAACTAGCTCTATAAGCTAGTACAAATAATTTTACACTAGAGTTGAACTAACTCTATACCCTAGTAAAAATTATTTTACACTAGAGTTGAACTAGCTCGGTAGCCTAGTACAAATAAATTTACACTAGAGTTGAACAAGCTCTATAGCCTAGTACAAATAATTTTACACTGGAGTTGAACTAGCTCTATAGCCTAGTACAAATAATTTTACACCAAAGTTGAACTAGCTCTATAGCCTAGTACAAATAATTTTACACTAGAGTTGAACTAGCTCTATAGCCTAGTACAAATAATTTTACACTAGAGTTGAACTAGCTCTATAAGCTAGTTCAAATAATTTTACATTAGAGTTGAACTAGCTCTATAGCCTAGTACAAATAATTTTACACTAGAGTTGAACTAGCTCTATAAGCTATTTCAAATAATTTTACACTAGAGTTGAACTAGCTATATAGCCTAGTACAAATAATTTTACACTAGAGTTGAACTAGCTCTATAAGCTAGTTCAAATAATTTTACACTAGAGTTGAACTAGCTCTATAGCCTAGTACAAATAATTTTACACTAGAGTTGAACTAGCTCTATAAGCTAGTTCAAATAATTTTACACTAGAGTTGAACTAGCTCTATAGCCTAGTACAAATAATTTTACACTAGAGTTGAACTAGCTCTATAAGCTATTTCAAATAATTTTACACTAGAGTCGAACTAGCTATATAGCCTAGTACAAATAATTTTACACTAGAGTTGAACTAGCTCTATAAGCTAGTTCAAATAATTTTCACTAGAGTTGAACTAGCTCTATAGCCTAGTACAAATAATTTTACACTAGAGTTGAACTAGCTCTATAAGCTAGTTCAAATAATTTTACACTAGAGTTGAACTAGCTCTATAGCCTAGTAAAAATAATTTTACAATAGAGTTGAACCAGCTCTATAAGCTAGTTCAAATAATTTTACACTAGAGTTGAACTAGCTCTATAGCCTAGTACAAATAATTTTACACTAGAGTTGAACTAGCTCTATAGCCTAGTAGGAATAATTTTACATTAGAGTTGAACTAGCTCTATAGCCTAGTACAAATAATTTTGCACTAGAGTCGAACTCGCTCTATAAGCTAGTACAAATAATTTTACACTAGAGTTGAACTAGCTCTATAAGCTAGTACAAATAATTTTACACTAGAGTTGAACTAACTCTATACCCTAGTAAAAATTATTTTACACTAGAGTTGAATTAGCTCGGTAGCCTAGTACAAATAAATTTACACTAGAGTTGAACAAGCTCTATAGCCTAGTACAAATAATTTTACACTGGAGTTGAACTAGCTCTATAGCCTAGTACAAATAATTTTACACCAAAGTTGAACTAGCTCTATAGCCTAGTACAAATAATTTTACACTAGAGTTGAACTAGCTCTATAGCCTAGTACAAATAATTTTACACTAGAGTTGAACTAGCTCTATAAGCTAGTTCAAATAATTTTACATTAGAGTTGAACTAGCTCTATAGCCTAGTACAAATAATTTTACACTAGAGTTGAACTAGCTCTATAAGCTATTTCAAATAATTTTACACTAGAGTTGAACTAGCTATATAGCCTAGTACAAATAATTTTACACTAGAGTTGAACTAGCTCTATAAGCTAGTTCAAATAATTTTACACTAGAGTTGAACTAGCTCTATAGCCTAGTACAAATAATTTTACACTAGAGTTGAACTAGCTCTATAAGCTAGTTCAAATAATTTTACACTAGAGTTGAACTAGCTCTATAGCCTAGTACAAATAATTTTACACTAGAGTTGAACTAGCTCTATAAGCTATTTCAAATAATTTTACACTAGAGTCGAACTAGCTATATAGCCTAGTACAAATAATTTTACACTAGAGTTGAACTAGCTCTATAAGCTAGTTCAAATAATTTTCACTAGAGTTGAACTAGCTCTATAGCCTAGTACAAATAATTTTACACTAGAGTTGAACTAGCTCTATAAGCTAGTTCAAATAATTTTACACTAGAGTTGAACTAGCTCTATAGCCTAGTAAAAATAATTTTACAATAGAGTTGAACCAGCTCTATAAGCTAGTTCAAATAATTTTACACTAGAGTTGAACTAGCTCTATAGCCTAGTACAAATAATTTTACACTAGAGTTGAACTAGCTCTATAGCCTAGTAGAAATAATTTTACACTAGAGTTGAACTAGCTCTATAGCCTAGTACAAATAATTTTGGACTAGAGTCGAACTCGCTCTATAAGCTAGTACAAATAATTTTACACTAGAGTTGAACTAGCTCTATAAGCTAGTACAAATAATTTTACACTAGAGTTGAACTAACTCTATACCCTAGTAAAAATTACTTTACACTAGAGTTGAACTAGCTCGGTAGCCTAGTACAAATAAATTTGCACTAGAGTTGAACAAGCTCTATAGCCTAGTACAAATAATTTTACACTGGAGTTGAACTAGCTCTATAGCCTAGTACAAATAATTTTACACCAAAGTTGAACTAGCTCTATAGCCTAGTACAAATAATTTTACACTAGAGTTGAACTAGCTCTATAGCCTAGTACAAATAATTTTACACTAGAGTTGAACTAGCTCTATAAGCTAGTTCAAATAATTTTACATTAGAGTTGAACTAGCTCTATAGCCTAGTACAAATAATTTTACACTAGAGTTGAACTAGCTCTATAAGCTATTTCAAATAATTTTAGACTAGAGTTGAACTAGCTATATAGCCTAGTACAAATAATTTTACACTAGAGTTGAACTAGCTCTATAAGCTAGTTCAAATAATTTTACACTAGAGTTGAACTAGCTCTATAGCCTAGTACAAATAATTTTACACTAGAGTTGAACTAGCTCTATAAGCTAGTTCAAATAATTTTACACTAGAGTTGAACTAGCTCTATAGCCTAGTACAAATAATTTTACACTAGAGTTGAACTAGCTCTATAGCCAAGTACAGATAATTTTACACTAGAGTTGAACTAGCTCTATAAGCTAGTTCAAATAATTTTACACTGGAGTTGAACTAGCTGTATAGCCTAGTACAAATAATTTTACACTAGAGTTGAACTAGCTCTATAGCCAAGTACAGATAATTTTACACTAGAGTTGAACTAGCTCTATAAGCTAGTTCAAATAATTTTACACTGGAGTTGAACTAGCTGTATAGCCTAGTACAAATAATTTTACACTAGAGTTGAACTAGCTCTATAAGCTAGTTCAAATAATTTTACACTAGAGTTGAACTAGCTCTATAGCCTAGTACAAATAAGTTTACACTAGAGTTGAACTAGCTCTATAAGCTAGTACAAATAATTTTACACTAGAGTGGAACTAGCTCTCTAAGCTAGTTCAAATAATTTTACACTACAGTTGAACTAGGTCTATAAGCTAGTTCAAATAATTTTACACTAGAGTTGTACTAGCTGTATAGCCTAGTATAAATAATTTTACACTAGAGTTGAACTAGCTCTATAAGCTAGTACAAATAACTTTACACTAGAGTTGAACTAGTTCTATAGCCTAGTTCAAATAATTTTACACTAGAGTTGAACTAGCTCTATAGCCTAGTACAAATAATTTTACACTAGAGTTGAACTAGCTCTATAAGCTAGTTCAAATAATTTTACATTAGAGTTGAACTAGCTCTATAGCCTAGTACAAATAATTTTACACTAGAGTTGAACTAGCTCTATAAGCTAGTTCAAATAATTTTACACTAGAGTTGAACTAGCTCTATAGCCTAGTACAAATAATTTTACACTAGAGTTGAACTAGCTCTATAAGCTATTTCAAATAATTTTACACTAGAGTCGAACTAGCTATATAGCCTAGTACAAATAATTTTACACTAGAGTTGAACTAGCTCTATAAGCTAGTTCAAATAATTTTCACTAGAGTTGAACTAGCTCTATAGCCTAGTACAAATAATTTTACACTAGAGTTGAACTAGCTCTATAAGCTAGTTCAAATAATTTTACACTAGAGTTGAACTAGCTCTATAGCCTAGTAAAAATAATTTTACAATAGAGTTGAACCAGCTCTATAAGCTAGTTCAAATAATTTTACACTAGAGTTGAACTAGCTCTATAGCCTAGTACAAATAATTTTACACTAGAGTTGAACTAGCTCTATAGCCTAGTAGAAATAATTTTACACTAGAGTTGAACTAGCTCTATAGCCTAGTACAAATAATTTTGCACTAGAGTCGAACTCGCTCTATAAGCTAGTACAAATAATTTTACACTAGAGTTGAACTAGCTCTATAAGCTAGTACAAATAATTTTACACTAGAGTTGAACTAACTCTATACCCTAGTAAAAATTACTTTACACTAGAGTTGAACTAGCTCGGTAGCCTAGTACAAATAAATTTGCACTAGAGTTGAACAAGCTCTATAGCCTAGTACAAATAATTTTACACTGGAGTTGAACTAGCTCTATAGCCTAGTACAAATAATTTTACACCAAAGTTGAACTAGCTCTATAGCCTAGTACAAATAATTTTACACTAGAGTTGAACTAGCTCTATAGCCTAGTACAAATAATTTTACACTAGAGTTGAACTAGCTCTATAAGCTAGTTCAAATAATTTTACATTAGAGTTGAACTAGCTCTATAGCCTAGTACAAATAATTTTACACTAGAGTTGAACTAGCTCTATAAGCTATTTCAAATAATTTTACACTAGAGTTGAACTAGCTATATAGCCTAGTACAAATAATTTTACACTAGAGTTGAACTAGCTCTATAAGCTAGTTCAAATAATTTTACACTAGAGTTGAACTAGCTCTATAGCCTAGTACAAATAATTTTACACTAGAGTTGAACTAGCTCTATAAGCTAGTTCAAATAATTTTACACTAGAGTTGAACTAGCTCTATAGCCTAGTACAAATAATTTTACACTAGAGTTGAACTAGCTCTATAAGCTAGTACAAGTAATTTTGCACTATAGTTGAACTAGCTCTATAGCCTAGTACAAATAATTTTACACTAGAGTTGAACTAGCTCTATAGCCAAGTACAGATAATTTTACACTAGAGTTGAACTAGCTCTATAAGCTAGTTCAAATAATTTTACACTGGAGTTGAACTAGCTGTATAGCCTAGTACAAATAATTTTACACTAGAGTTGAACTAGCTCTATAAGCTAGTTCAAATAATTTTACACTAGAGTTGAACTAGCTCTATAGCCTAGTACAAATAAGTTTACACTAGAGTTGAACTAGCTCTATAAGCTAGTACAAATAATTTTACACTAGAGTGGAACTAGCTCTCTAAGCTAGTTCAAATAATTTTACACTACAGTTGAACTAGGTCTATAAGCTAGTTCAAATAATTTTACACTAGAGTTGTACTAGCTGTATAGCCTAGTATAAATAATTTTACACTAGAGTTGAACTAGCTCTATAAGCTAGTACAAATAACTTTACACTAGAGTTGAACTAGTTCTATAGCCTAGTTCAAATAATTTTACACTAGAGTTGAACTAGCTCTATAAGCTAGTTCAAATAATTTTTCACTAGAGTTGAACTAGCTCTATAGCCTAGTACAAATAATTTTACACTAGAGTTGAACTAGCTCTATAGCCTAGTACAAATAATTTTACACTACAGTTGAACTAGCTCTATAAGCTAGTACAAATAATTTTACACTAGAGTTGAACTAGCTCTATAGCCTAGTAAAAATTATTTTACACTAGAGTTGAACTAGCTCCATAGCCTAGTACAAATAATTTTACACTAGAGTTGAACTAGCTCTATAAGCTAGATCAAATAAATTTACACTAGAGTTCAACTAGCTGTATAGCCTAGTACAAATAATTTTACACTAGAGTTGAACTAGCTCTATAAGCTAGTTCAAATAATTTTACAATAGAGTTGAACTAGCTCTATAGCCTAGTACAAATAAGTTTACACTAGAGTTGAACTAGCTCTATAAGCTAGTTCAAATAATTTTACACTAGAGTTGAACCAGCTCTATAGCCTAGTATAAGTAATTTTACACTAGAGTTGAACTAGCTCTATAAGCTAGTTCAAATAATTTTACACTAGAGTTTAGCTAGCTCTATAGCCTAGTACAAATAATTTTACACTAGAGTTGAACTAGCTCTATAGCCTAGTACAAATAATTTTACACTAGAGTTGAACTAGCTCTATAAGCTAGTTCAAATAATTTTACACTAGAGTTGAACTAGCTCTATAGCCTAGTACGAATAATTTTACACTAGAGTTGAACTAGCTCTATAAGCTAGTTCAAATAATTTTTCACTAGAGTTGAACTAGCTCTATAGCCTAGTACAAATAATTTTACACTAGAGTTGAACTAGCTTTATAAGCTAGTTCTAATAATTTTACACTAGAGTTGAACTAGCTCTATAGCCTAGTACAAATAATTTTACACTAGAGTTGAACTAGCTCTATAAGCTAGTTCAAATAATTTTACACTAGAGTTGAACTAGCTCTATAGCCTAGTACCAATAATTTTAAACTAGAGTTGAACTAGCTCTATAAGCTAGTACAAGTAATTTTGCACTATAGTTGAACTAGCTCTATAGCCTAGTACAAATAATTTTACACTAGAGTTGAACTAGCTCTATAGCCAAGTACAAATAATTTTACACTAGAGTTGAACTAGCTCTATAAGCTAGTTCAAATAATTTTACACTGGAGTTGAACTAGCTGTATAGCCTAGTACAAATAATTTTACACTAGAGTTGAACTAGCTCTATAAGCTAGTTCAAATAATTTTACACTACAGTTGAACTAGCTCTATAGCCTAGTACAAATAAGTTTACACTAGAGTTGAACTAGCTCTATAAGCTAGTACAAATAATTTTACACGAGAGTGGAACTAGCTCTCTAAGCTAGTTCAAATAATTTTACACTACAGTTGAACGAGGTCTATAAGCTAGTTCAAATAATTTTACACTAGAGTTGAACTAGCTCTATAAGCTAGTAAAAATAATTATACACTAGAGTTGAACTAGCTCTATAAGCTAGTACAAATAATTTTACACTAGTGTTGAACAAGGACTATAGCCTAGTACAAATAATTTCACACTAGAGTTGAACTAGCTCTATAAGCTAGTTCAAATAATTTTACACTAGAGTTGAACTAGCTCTATAGCCTAGTACAAATAATTTTACGCTAGAGTTGAAATAGCTCTATAAGCTAGTTCTAATAATTTTACACTAGAGTTGAACTAGCTCTATAGCCTAGTACAAATAATTTTACACAAGAGTTGAACTAGCTCTATAGCCTAGTACAAATAATTTTACGCTAGAGTTGAACTAGCTCTATAGCCTAGTACAAATAATTTTATACTAGAGTGAAATAGCTCTATAGCCTAGTACCAATAATTTTATACTAGAGTTGAACTAGCTCTATAGCCTAGTACAAATAATTTTACACTAGAGTTGAACTAGCTCTATAAGCTAGTACAAATAATTTTACACTAGAGTTGAACTAGCTCTATAGCCTATTAAAATTATTTTACACTAGAGTTGAACTAGCTCTATAGCCTAGTACAAATAATTTTACACTATAGTTGAACTAGCTCTATAAGCTAGATCAAATAAATTTACACTAGAGTTCAACTAGCTGTATAGCCTAGTACAAATAATTTTACACTAGAGTTGAACTAGCTCTATAAGCTAGTTCAAATAATTTTACACTAGAGTTGAACTAGCTCTATAGCCTAGTACAAATAAGTTTACACTAGAGTTGAACTAACTCTATAAGCTAGTTCAAATAATTTTACACTAGAGTGGAACTAGATCTCTAAGCTAGTTCAAATAATTTTACACTACAGTTGAACTAGGTCTATAAGCTAGTTCAAATAATTTTACACTAGAGTTTAGCTAGCTCTATAGCCTAGTACAAATAATTTTACACTAGAGTTGAACTAGCTCTATAGCCTAGTACAAATAATTTTACACTAGAGTTGAACTAGCTCTATAAGCTAGTTCAAATAATTTTACACTAGAGTTGAACTAGCTCTATAGCCTAGTACAAATAATTTTACACTAGAGTTGAACTAGCTCTATAGCCTAGTAGAAATAATTTTACATTAGAGTTGAACTAGCTCTATAGCCTAGTACAAATAATTTTGCACTAGAGTCGAACTAGCTCTATAAGCTAGTACAAATAATTTTACACTAGAGTTGAACTAGCTCTATAGCCTAGTACAAATAATTGTAGACTAGAGTTGAACTAGCTCTATAGCCTAGTACAAATAATTTTACACCAGAGTTGAACTAGCTCTATAGCCTAGTACAAATAATTGTACACTAGAGTTGAACTAGCTCTATAGCCTAGTACAAATAATTTTACACTAGAGTTGAACTAGCTCTATAAGCTAGTTCAAATAATTTTACACTAGAGTTGAACTAGCTCTATAGCCTAGTACAAATAATTTTACACTAGAGTTGAACTAGCTATATAAGCTAGTTCAAATAATTTTTCACTAGAGTTGAACTAGCTCTATAGCCTAGTACAAATAATTTTACACTAGAGTTGAACTAGCTCTATAAGCTAGTTCAAATAATTTTACACTAGAGTTGAACTAGCTCAATAGCCAAGTACAAATAATTTTACACTAGAGTTGAACTAGCTCTATAAGCTAGTTCAAATAATTTTACACTAGAGTTGAACTAGCTCTATAGCCTAGTACAAATAATTTTACACTAGAGTTGAACCAGCTCTATAAGCTAGTACAAGTAATTTTGCACTATAGTTGAACTAGCTCTATAGCCTAGTACAAATAATTTTACACTAGAGTTGAACTAGCTCTATAGCCAAGTACAAATAATTTTACACTAGAGTTGAACTAGCTCTATAAGCTAGTTCAAATAATTTTACACTAGAGTTGAACTAGCTGTATAGCCTAGTACAAATAATTTTACACTAGAGTTGAACTAGCTGTATAGCCTAGTACAAATAATTTTACACTAGAGTTGAACTAGCTCTATAAGCAAGTTCAAATAATTTTACACTAGAGTTGAACTAGCTCTATAGCCTAGTACAAATAAGTTTACACTAGAGTTGAACTAGCTCTATAAGCTAGTACAAATAATTTTACACTAGAGTTGAACTAGCTCTATAGCCTAGTAAAAATTATTTTACACTAGAGTTGAACTAGCTCCATAGCCTAGTACAAATAATTTTACAATAGAGTTGAACTAGCTCTATAGCTTAGTACAAATAGCTTTACACTAGAGTTGAACTAGCTCTATAGCCTAGTACAAATAATTTTACACGAGAGTTGAACTAGCTCTATAGCCTAGTACAAATAATTTTACACTAGAGTTGAACTAGCTCTATAACCTAGTTCAAATAATTTTACACTGGAGTTGAACTAGTTGTATAGCCTAGTACAAATAATTTTACACTAGAGTTGAACTAACTCTATACCCTAGTAAAAGTTATTTTACAATAGAGTTGAACTAGCTCCGTAGCCTAGTACAAATAAATTTACACTAGAGTTGAACAAGCTCTATAGCCTAGTACAAATAATTTCACACTAGAGTTGAACAAGCTCTATAGCCTAGTACAAATAATTTTACACCAGAGTTGAACTAGCTCTATAGCCTAGTACAAATAATTTTACACCAGAGTTGAACTAGCTCTATAGCCTAGTACAAATAATTTTACACTAGAGTTGAACTAGCTCTATAAGCTAGTTCAAATAATTTTACACTAGAGTTGAACTAGCTCTATAGCCTAGTACAAATAATTTTACACTAGAGTTGAACTAGCTCTATAAGCTATTTCAAATAATTTTACACTAGAGTTGAACTAGCTATATAGCCTAGTACAAATAATTTTACACTAGAGTTGAACTAGCTCTATAAGCTAGTTCAAATAATTATACACTAGAGTTGAACTAGCTCTATAGCCTAGTACAAATAATTTTACACTAGAGTTGAACTAGCTCTATGAGCTAGTTCAAATAATTTTACACTAGAGTTGAACTAGCTCTATAGCCTAGTACAATTAATTTTACACTAGAGTTGAACTAGCTCTATAAGCTAGTACAAGTAATTTTGCACTATAGTTGAACTAGCTCTATAGCCTAGTACAAATAATTTTACACTAGAGTTGAACCAGCTCTATAAGCTAGTACAAGTAATTTTGCACTATAGTTGAACTAGCTCTATAGCCTAGTACAAATAATTTTACACTAGAGTTGAACTAGCTCTATAGCCAAGTACAAATAATTTTACACTAGAGTTGAACTAGCTCTATAACCTAGTTCAAATAATTTTACACTAGAGTTGAACTAGCTGTATAGCCTAGTACAAATAATTTTACACTAGAGTTGAACTAGCTGTATAGCCTAGTACAAATAATTTTACACTAGAGTTGAACTAGCTCTATAAGCAAGTTCAAATAATTTTACACTAGAGTTGAACTAGCTCTATAGCCTAGTACAAATAAGTTTACACTAGAGTTGAACTAGCTCTATAAGCTAGTACAAATAATTTTACACTAGAGTTGAACTAGCTCTATAGCCTAGTAAAAATTATTTTACACTAGAGTTGAACTAGCTCCATAGCCTAGTACAAATAATTTTACACTAGAGTTGAACTAGCTCTATAGCTTAGTACAAATAGCTTTACACTAGAGTTGAACTAGCTCTATAGCCTAGTACAAATAATTTTACACGAGAGTTGAACTAGCTCTATTGCCTAGTACAAATAATTTTACACTAGAGTTGAACTAGCTCTATAACCTAGTTCAAATAATTTTACACTGGAGTTGAACTAGTTGTATAGCCTAGTACAAATAATTTTACACTAGAGTTGAACTAGCTCTATAGCCTAGTACAAATAATTTTACACTAGAGTTGAACTAGCTCTATAGCCTAGTACAAATAATTTTATACTAGAGTTGAACTAGCTCTATAGCCTAGTACAAATAATTTTACACTAGAGTTGAACCAGCTCTATAACCTAGTTCAAATAATTTTACACTAGAGTTGAACCAGCTCTATAGCCTAATACAAATAAGTTTACACTAGAGTTGAACTAGCTCTATAAGCTAGTTCAAATAATTTTACACTAGAGTTGAACTAGCTCTATAGCCTAGTACAAACAATTTTACACTAGAGTTGAACTAGCTCTATAGCCTAGTACAAATAATTTTACACTAGAGTTGAACTAGCTCTATAGCCTAGTACAAATAATTTTACACTAGAGTTGAACTAGCTCTATAAGCTATTTCAAATAATTTTACACTAGAGTTGAACTAGCTCTATAAGCTAGTACAAATAATTTTACACTAGAGTTGAACTAGCTCTATAAGCTAGTTCAAATAATTTTACACTAGAGTTGAACTAGCTCTATAAGCTAGTACAAATAATTTTACACTAGAGTTGAACTAGCTCTATAAGCTAGTTCTAATAATTTTACACTAGAGTTGAACTAGCTCTATAGCCTAGTACAAATAATTTTACACTAGAGTTAAACCAGCTCTATAAGCTAGTTCAAATAATTTTACACTAGAGTTGAACCAGCTCTATAGCCTAGTAAAAATAATTTTGCACTAGAGTCGAACTAGCTCTATAAGCTAGTACAAAGAATTTTACACTAGAGTTGAACTAGCTCTATAAGCTAGTACAAATAATTTTACACTAGAGTTGAACTAACTCTATACCCTAGTAAAAGTTATTTTACAATAGAGTTGAACTAGCTCCGTAGCCTAGTACAAACAAATTTACACTAGAGTTGAACAAGCTCTATAGCCTAGTACAAATAATTTCACACTAGAGTTGAACTAGCTCTATAGCCTAGTACAAATAATTTTACACCAGAGTTGAACTAGCTCTATAGCCTAGTACAAATAATTGTACACTAGAGTTGAACTAGCTCTATAGCCTAGTACAAATAATTTTACACTAGAGTTGAACTAGCTCTATAAGCTAGTTCAAATAATTTTACACTAGAGTTGAACTAGCTCTATAGCCTAGTACAAATAATTTTACAATAGAGTTGAACCAGCTCTATAAGCTATTTCAAATAATTTTACACTAGAGTTGAACTAGCTCTATAGCCTAGTACAAATAATTTTACACTAGAGTTGAACTAGCTCTATAGCCTAGTAGAAATAATTTTACATTAGAGTTGAACTAGCTCTATAGCCTAGTAAAAATAATTTTGCACTAGAGTCGAACTAGCTCTATAAGCTAGTACAAAGAATTTTACACTAGAGTTGAACTAGCTCTATAAGCTAGTACAAATAATTTTACACTAGAGTTGAACTAACTCTATACCCTAGTAAAAGTTATTTTACAATAGAGTTGAACTAGCTCCGTAGCCTAGTACAAATAAATTTACACTAGAGTTGAACAAGCTCTATAGCCTAGTACAAATAATTTCACACTAGAGTTGAACTAGCTCTATAGCCTAGTACAAATAATTTTACACCAGAGTTGAACTAGCTCTATAGCCTAGTACAAATAATTGTACACTAGAGTTGAACTAGCTCTATAGCCTAGTACAAATAATTTTACACTAGAGTTGAACTAGCTCTATAAGCTAGTTCAAATAATTTTACACTAGAGTTGAACTAGCTCTATAGCCTAGTACAAATAATTTTACACTAGAGTTGAACTAGCTCTATAAGCTATTTCAAATAATTTTACACTAGAGTTGAACTAGCTATATAGCCTAGTACAAATAATTTTACACTAGAGTTGAACTAGCTCTATAAGCTAGTTCAAATAATTATACACTAGAGTTGAACTAGCTCTATAGCCTAGTACAAATAATTTTACACTAGAGTTGAACTAGCTCTATGAGCTAGTTCAAATAATTTTACACTAGAGTTGAACTAGCTCTATAGCCTAGTACAATTAATTTTACACTAGAGTTGAACTAGCTCTATAAGCTAGTACAAGTAATTTTGCACTATAGTTGAACTAGCTCTATAGCCTAGTACAAATAATTTTACACTAGAGTTGAACTAGCTCTATAGCCAAGTACAAATAATTTTACACTAGAGTTGAACTAGCTCTATAAGCTAGTTCAAATAATTTTACACTGGAGTTGAACTAGCTGTATAGCCTAGTACAAATAATTTTACACTAGAGTTGAACTAGCTCTATAAGCTAGTTCAAATAATTTTACACTAGAGTTGAACTAGCTCTATAGCCTAGTACAAATAAGTTTACACTAGAGTTGAACTAGCTCTATAAGCTAGTACAAATAATTTTACACTAGAGTGGAACTAGCTCTCTAAGCTAGTTCAAATAATTTTACACTACAGTTGAACTAGGTCTATAAGCTAGTTCAAATAATTTTACACTAGAGTTGTTCTAGCTGTATAGCCTAGTATAAATAATTTTACACTAGAGTTGAACTAGCTCTATAAGCTAGTACAAATAACTTTACACTAGAGTTTAACTAGCTCTATAGCCTAGTACAAATAATTTTACACTAGAGTTGAACAAGGTCTATAGCCTAGTACAAATAATTTTACACTAGAGTTGAACTAGCTCTATAGCCTAGTACAAATAGCTTTACACTAGAGTTGAACTAGCTCTATAGCCTAGTACAAATAATTTTACATTATTGTTGAACTAGCTCTATAGCCTAGTACAAATAATTTTACACTAGAGTTGAACTAGCTCTATAAGCTAGTACAAATAATTTTACACTAGAGTTGAACTAGCTCTATAGCCTAGTAAAAATTATTTTACACTAGAGTTGAACTAGCTCCATAGCCTAGTACAAATAATTTTACACTAGAGTTGAACTAGCTCTATAAGCTAGATCAAATAAATTTACACTAGAGTTCAACTAGCTGTATAGCCTAGTACAAATAATTTTACACTAGAGTTGAACTAGCTCTATAGCCTAGTACAAATAATTTTACACTAGAGTTGAACTAGCTCTATAGCCTAGTACAAATAATTTTACACTAGAGTTGAACTAGCTCTATAGCCTAGTACAAATAATTTTACACTAGAGTTGAACTAGCTCTATAAGCTATTTCAAATAATTTTACACTAGAGTTGAACTAGCTCTATAGCCTAGTATATGTAATTTTACACTAGAGTTGAACTAGCTCTATAAGCTAGTTCAAATAATTTTACACTAGAGTTGAACTAGCTCTATAGCCTAGTACAAATAATTTTACACTAGAGTTGAACTAGCTCTATAAGCTAGTTCAAATAATTTTACACTAGAGTTGAACTAGCTCTATAGCCTAGTACAAATAATTTTACACTAGAGTTTAACTAGCTCTATAGCATAGTAAAAATAATTTTACATTAGAGTTGAACTAGCTCTATAGCCTAGTACAAATAATTTTGCACTAGAGTCGAACTAGCTCTATAAGCTAGTACAAATAATTTTACACTAGAGTTGAACTAGCTCTATAAGCTAGTACAAATAATTTTACACTAGAGTTGAACTAACTCTATACCCTAGTAAAAAGTATTTTACACTAGAGTTGAACTAGCTCTGTAGCCTAGTACAAATAAATTTACACTAGAGTTGAACAAGCTCTATAGCCTAGTACAAATAATTTTACACTAGAGTTGAACTAGCTCTATAGCTTAGTACAAATAGCTTTACACTAGAGTTGAACTAGCTCTATAGCCTAGTACAAATAATTTTACACTAGAGTTGAACTAGCTCTATAGCCTTGTACAAATAATTTTACACTAGAGTTGAACTAGCTGTATAGCCTAGTACAAATAATTTTATACTAGAGTTGAACTAGCTCTATAGCCTAGTACAAATAATTTTACACTAGAGTTGAACTAGCTCTATAAGCTATTACAAATAATTTTACACTAGAGTTGAACTAGCTCTATAGCCTAGTAAAAATTATTTTACAATAGAGTTGAACTAGCTTCATAGCGTAGTAGAAATAATTTTACACTAGAGTTGAACTAGTTGTATAGCCTAGTACAAATAATTTTACACTAGAGTTGAACTAGCTCTATAAGCTAGTACAAATAATTATACACTAGAGTTGAACTAGCTCTATAAGCTAGTACAAATAATTTTACACTAGTGTTGAACAAGGACTATAGCCTAGTACAAATAATTTTACACTAGAGTTGAACTAGCTCTATAAACTAGTTCAAATAATTTTACACTAGAGTTGAACTAGCTCTATAGCCTAGTACAAATAATTTTACGCTAGAGTTGAAATAGCTCTATAAGCTAGTTTTAATAATTTTACACTAGAGTTGAACTAGCTCTATAGCCTAGTACAAATAATTTTACACTAGAGTTGAACCAGCTCTATAAGCTAGTTCAAATAATTTTACACTAGAGTTGAACCAGCTCTATAGCCTAATACAAATAAGTTTACACTAGAGTTGAACTAGCTCTATAAGCTAGTTCAAATAATTTTACAATAGAGTTGAACTAGCTCTATAGCCTAGTACAAACAATTTTACACTAGAGTTGAACTAGCTCTATAGCCTAGTACAAATAATTTTACACTAGAGTTGAACTAGCTCTATAGCCTAGTACAAATAAGTTTACACTCGAGTTGAACTAGCTCTATAAGCTAGTACAAATAATTTTACACTAGAGTGGAACTAGCTCTCTAAGCTAGTTCAAATAATTTTACACTACAGTTGAACTAGCGCTATAAGCTAGTTCAAATAATTTTACACTAGAGTTGAACTAGCTCTATAAGCTAGTACAAATAATTTTACATTAGAGTTGAACTAGCTCTATAAGCTAGTTCTAATAATTTTACACTAGAGTTGAACTAGCTCTATAGCCTAATACAAATAATTTTACACTAGAGTTGAACCAGCTCTATAAGCTAGTTCAAATAATTTTACACTAGAGTTGAACCAGCTCTATAGCCTAGTAAAAATAATTTTGCACTAGAGTCGAACTAGCTCTATAAGCTAGTACAAAGAATTTTACACTAGAGTTGAACTAGCTCTATAAGCTAGTACAAATAATTTTACACTAGAGTTGAACTAACTCTATACCCGAGTAAAAGTTATTTTACAATAGAGTTGAACTAGCTCCGTAGCCTAGTACAAATAAATTTACACTAGAGTTGAACAAGCTCTATAGCCTAGTACAAATAATTTCACACTAGAGTTGAACTAGCTCTATAGCCTAGTACAAATAATTTTACACCAGAGTTGAACTAGCTCTATAGCCTAGTACAAATAATTGTACACTAGAGTTGAACTAGCTCTATAGCCTAGTACAAATAATTTTACACTAGAGTTGAACTAGCTCTATAAGCTAGTTCAAATAATTTTACACTAGAGTTGAACTAGCTCTATAGCCTAGTACAAATAATTTTACGATAGAGTTGAACCAGCTCTATAAGCTATTTCAAATAATTTTGCACTAGAGTCGAACTAGCTCTATAAGCTAGTACAAATAATTTTACACTAGAGTTGAACTAGCTCTATACCCTAGTAAAAGTTATTTTAAAATAGAGTTGAACTAGCTCCGTAGCCTAGTACAAATAAATTTACACTAGAGTTGAACAAGCTCTATAGCCTAGTACAAATAATTTCACACTAGAGTTGAACTAGCTCTATAGCCTAGTACAAATAATTTTACACCAGAGTTGAACTAGCTCTATAGCCTAGTACAAATAATTGTACACTAGAGTTGAACTAGCTCTATAGCCTAGTACAAATAATTTTACACTAGAGTTGAACTAGCTCTATAAGCTAGTTCAAATAATTTTACACTAGAGTTGAACTAGCTCTATAGCCTAGTACAAATAATTTTACACTAGAGTTGAACTAGCTCTATAAGCTATTTCAAATAATTTTACACTAGAGTTGAACCAGCTATATAGCCTAGTACAAATAATTTTACACTAGAGTTGAACTAGCTCTATAAGCTAGTTCAAATAATTATACACTAGAGTTGAACTAGCTCTATAGCCTAGTACAAATAATTTTACACTAGAGTTGAACTAGCTCTATGAGCTAGTTCAAATAATTTTACACTAGAGTTGAACTAGCTCTATAGCCTAGTACAAATAATTTTACACTAGAGTTGAACTAGCTCTATAAGCTAGTACAAGTAATTTTGCACTATAGTTGAACTAGCTCTATAGCCTAGTACAAATAATTTTACACTAGAGTTGAACTAGCTCTATAAGCTAGTTCAAATAATTTTACACTGGAGTTGAACTAGCTGTATAGCCTAGTACAAATAATTTTACACTAGAGTGGAACTAGCTCTATAAGCTAGTTCAAATAATTTTACACTAGAGTTGAACTAGCTCTATAGCCTAGTACAAATAAGTTTACACTAGAGTTGAACTAGCTCTATAAGCTAGTACAAATAATTTTACACTAGAGTGGAACTAGCTCTCTAAGCTAGTTCAAATAATTTTACACTACAGTTGAACTAGGTCTATAAGCTAGTTCAAATAATTTTACACTAGAGTTGTTCTAGCTGTATAGCCTAGTATAAATAATTTTACACTACAGTTGAACTAGCTCTATAAGCTAGTACAAATAACTTTACACTAGAGTTTAACTAGCTCTATAGCCTAGTACAAATAATTTTACACTAGAGTTGAACAAGGTCTATAGCCTAGTACAAATAATTTTACACTAGAGTTGAACTAGCTCTATAGCCTAGTACAAATAGCTTTACACTAGAGTTGAACTAGCTCTATAGCCTAGTACAAATAATTTTACATTATTGTTGAACTAGCTCTATAGCCTAGTACAAATAATTTTACACTAGAGTTGAACTAGCTCTATAAGCTAGTACAAATAATTTTACACTAGAGTTGAACTAGCTCTATAGCCTAGTAAAAATTATTTTACACTAGAGTTGAACTAGCTCCATAGCCTAGTACAAATAATTTTACACTAGAGTTGAACTAGCTCTATAAGCTAGATCAAATAAATTTACACTAGAGTTCAACTAGCTGTTTAGCCTAGTACAAATAATTTTACACTAGAGTTGAACTAGCTCTATAGCCTAGTACAAATAATTTTACACTAGAGTTGAACTAGCTCTATAGCCTAGTACAAATAATTTTACACTAGAGTTGAACTAGCTCTATAAGCTAGTTCAAATAATTTTACACTAGAGTTGAACTAGCTCTATAGCCTAGTACAAATAAGTTTACACTAGAGTTGAACTAGCTCTATAAGCTAGTACAAATAATTTTACACTAGAGTGGAACTAGCTCTCTAAGCTAGTTCAAATAATTTTACACTACAGTTGAACTAGGTCTATAAGCTAGTTCAAATAATTTTACACTAGAGTTGTTCTAGCTGTATAGCCTAGTATAAATAATTTTACACTAGAGTTGAACTAGCTCTATAAGCTAGTACAAATAACTTTACACTAGAGTTTAACTAGCTCTATAGCCTAGTACAAATAATTTTACACTAGAGTTGAACAAGGTCTATAGCCTAGTACAAATAATTTTACACTAGAGTTGAACTAGCTCTATAGCCTAGTACAAATAGCTTTACACTAGACTTGAACTAGCTCTATAGCCTAGTACAAATAATTTTACATTATTGTTGAACTAGCTCTATAGCCTAGTACAAATAATTTTACACTAGAGTTGAACTAGCTCTATAAGCTAGTACAAATAATTTTACACTAGAGTTGAACTAGCTCTATAAGCTAGATCAAATAAATTTACACTAGAGTTCAACTAGCTGTATAGCCTAGTACAAATAATTTTACACTAGAGTTGAACTAGCTCTATAGCCTAGTACAAATAATTTTACACTAGAGTTGAACTAGCTCTATAGCCTAGTCAAATAATTTTACACTATTGTTGAACTAGCTCTATAGCCTAGTACAAATAATTTTACACTAGAGTTGAACTAGCTCTATAAGCTATTTCAAATAATTTTACACTAGAGTTGAACTAGCTCTATAGCCTAGTATAAGTAATTTTACACTAGAGTTGAACTAGCTCTATAAGCTAGTTCAAATAATTTTACACTAGAGTTGAACTAGCTCTATAGCCTAGTACAAATAATTTTACACTAGAGTTGAACTAGCTCTATAAGCTAGTTCAAATAATTTTACACTAGAGTTGAACTAGCTCTATAGCCTAGTACAAATAATTTTACACTAGAGTTTAACTAGCTCTATAGCATAGTAAAAATAATTTTACATTAGAGTTGAACTAGCTCTATAGCCTAGTACAAATAATTTTACACTAGAGTCGAACTACCTCTATAAGCTAGTACAAATAATTTTTACACTAGAGTTGAACTAACTTTATAAGCTAGTACAAATAATTTTACACTAGATTTGAACTAACTCTATACCCTAGTAAAAATTATTTTACACTAGAGTTGAACTAGCTCTGTAGCCTAGTACAAATAAATTTACACTAGAGTTGAACAAGCTCTATAGCCTAGTACAAATAATTTTACACTAGAGTTGAACTAGCTATATAGCCTAGTACAAATAATTTTACACCAGAGTTGAACTAGCTCTATAGCCTAGTACATATAATTGTACACTAGAGTTGAACTAGCTCTATAGCCTAGTACAAATAATTTTACAATAGAGTTCAACTAGCTCTATAAGCTAGTTCAAATAATTTTACACTAGAGTTGAACTAGCTCTATAGCCTACTACAAATAATTTTACATTAGACTTGAACTAGCTCTATAAGCTATTTCAAATAATTTTACACTAGAGTTGAACTAGCTATATAGCCTAGTACAAATAATTTTACACTAGAGTTGAACTAGCTATATAAGCTAGTTCAAATAATTTTACACTAGAGTTGAACTAGCTCTATAGCCTAGTACAAATAATTTTACACTAGAGTTGAACTAGCTCTATAAGCTAGTTCAAATAATTTTACACTAGAGTTGAACTAGCTCTATAGCCTAGTACAAATAATTTTACACTAGAGTTGAACAAGCTCTATAAGCTAGTACAAGTAATTTTGCACTATAGTTGAACTAGCTCTATAGCCTAGTACAAATAATTTTACACTAGAGTTGAACTAGCTCTATAGCCAAGTACAAATAATTTTACACTAGAGTTGAACTAGCTCTATAAGCTAGTTCAAATAATTTTACACTGGAGTTGAACTAGCTGTATAGCCTAGTACAAATAATTTTACACTAGAGTTGAACTAGCTCTATAAGCGAGTTCAAATAATTTTACACTAGAGTTGAACTAGCTCTATAGCCTAGTACAAATAAGTTTACACTAGAGTTGAACTAGCTCTATAAGCTAGTACAAATAATTTTACACTAGAGTGGAACTAGCTCTCGAAGCTAGTTCAAATAATTTTACACTACAGTTGAACTAGGTCTATAAGCTAGTTCAAATAATTTTACACTAGAGTTGTACTAGCTGTATAGCCTAGTATAAATAATTTTACACTAGAGTTGAACTAGCTCTATAAGCTAGTACAAATAACTTTACACTAGAGTTGAACTAGCTCTATAGCCTAGTACAAATAATTTTACACTAGAGTTGAACAAGGTCTATAGCCTAGTACAAATAATTTTACACTAGAGTTGAACTAGCTCTATAGCCTAGTACAAATAGCTTTACACTAGAGTTGAACTAGCTCTATAGCCTAGAACAAATAATTTTACATTAGAGGTTAACTAGCTCTATAGCCTAGTACAAATAATTTTACACTAGAGTTGAACTAGCTCTATTAGCTAGTACAAATAATTTTACACTAGAGTTGAACTAGCTCTATAGCCTAGTAAAAATTATTTTACACTAGAGTTGAACTAGCTCCATAGCCTAGTACAAATAATTTTACACTAGAGTTGAACTAGCTTTATAAGCTAGATCAAATAAATTTCCACTAGAGTTCAACTAGCTGTATAGCCTAGTACAAATAATTTTACACTAGAGTTGAACTAGCTCTATAAGCTAGATCAAATAAATTTACACTAGAGTTCAACTAGCTGTATAGCCTAGTACAAATAATTTTACACTAGAGTTGAACTAGCTCTATAAGCTAGTTCAAATAATTTTACACTAGAGTTGAACTAGCTCTATAGCCAAGTACAAATAATTTTACAGTAGAGTTGAACTAGCTCTATAAGCTAGTTCAAATAATTTTACACTGGAGTTGAACTAGCCGTATAGCCTAGTACAAATAATTTTACACTAGAGTTGAACTAGCTCTATAAGCTAGTTCAAATAATTTTACACTAGAGTTGAACTAGCTCTATAGCCTAGTACAAATAAGTTTACACTAGAGTTGAACTAGCTCTATAAGCTAGTACAAATAATTTTACACTAGAGTTGAACTAGCTATATAAGCTAGTTCAAATAATTTTACACTAGAGTTGAACTAGCTCTATAGCCTAGTACAAATAATTTTACACTAGAGTTGAACTAGCTCTATAAGCTAGTTCAAATAATTTTACACTAGAGTTGAACTAGCTCTATAGCCTAGTACAAATAATTTTACACTAGAGTTGAACAAGCTCTATAAGCTAGTACAAGTAATTTTGCACTATAGTTGAACTAGCTCTATAGCCTAGTACAAATAATTTTACACTAGAGTTGAACTAGCTCTATAGCCAAGTACAAATAATTTTACACTAGAGTTGAACTAGCTCTATAAGCTAGTTCAAATAATTTTACACTGGAGTTGAACTAGCTGTATAGCCTAGTACAAATAATTTTACACTAGAGTTGAACTAGCTCTATAAGCGAGTTCAAATAATTTTACACTAGAGTTGAACTAGCTCTATAGCCTAGTACAAATAAGTTTACACTAGAGTTGAACTAGCTCTATAAGCTAGTACAAATAATTTTACACTAGAGTGGAACTAGCTCTCGAAGCTAGTTCAAATAATTTTACACTACAGTTGAACTAGGTCTATAAGCTAGTTCAAATAATTTTACACTAGAGTTGTACTAGCTGTATAGCCTAGTATAAATAATTTTACACTAGAGTTGAACTAGCTCTATAAGCTAGTACAAATAACTTTACACTAGAGTTGAACTAGCTCTATAGCCTAGTACAAATAATTTTACACTAGAGTTGAACAAGGTCTATAGCCTAGTACAAATAATTTTACACTAGAGTTGAACTAGCTCTATAGCCTAGTACAAATAGCTTTACACTAGAGTTGAACTAGCTCTATAGCCTAGAACAAATAATTTTACATTAGAGGTTAACTAGCTCTATAGCCTAGTACAAATAATTTTACACTAGAGTTGAACTAGCTCTATTAGCTAGTACAAATAATTTTACACTAGAGTTGAACTAGCTCTATAGCCTAGTAAAAATTATTTTACACTAGAGTTGAACTAGCTCCATAGCCTAGTACAAATAATTTTACACTAGAGTTGAACTAGCTTTATAAGCTAGATCAAATAAATTTCCACTAGAGTTCAACTAGCTGTATAGCCTAGTACAAATAATTTTACACTAGAGTTGAACTAGCTCTATAAGCTAGATCAAATAAATTTACACTAGAGTTCAACTAGCTGTATAGCCTAGTACAAATAATTTTACACTAGAGTTGAACTAGCTCTATAAGCTAGTTCAAATAATTTTACACTAGAGTTGAACTAGCTCTATAGCCAAGTACAAATAATTTTACACTAGAGTTGAACTAGCTCTATAAGCTAGTTCAAATAATTTTACACTGGAGTTGAACTAGCCGTATAGCCTAGTACAAATAATTTTACACTAGAGTTGAACTAGCTCTATAAGCTAGTTCAAATAATTTTACACTAGAGTTGAACTAGCTCTATAGCCTAGTACAAATAAGTTTACACTAGAGTTGAACTAGCTCTATAAGCTAGTACAAATAATTTTACACTAGAGTGGAACTAGCTCTCGAAGCTAGTTCAAATAATTTTACACTACAGTTGAACTAGGTTTATAAGCTAGTTCAAATAATTTTACACTAGAGTTGTACTAGCTGTATAGCCTAGTATAAATAATTTTACACTAGAGTTGAACTAGCTCTATAAGCTAGTACAAATAACTTTACACTAGAGTTGAACTAGCTGTATAGCCTAGTACAAATAATTTTACACTAGAGTTGAACTAGCTCTATAGCCTAGTACAAATAATTTTACACTAGAGTTGAACTAGCTCTATAGCCAAGTACAAATAATTTTACACTAGAGTTGAACTAGCTCTATAAGCTAGTTCAAATAATTTTACACTGGAGTTGAACTAGCTGTATAGCCTAGTACAAATAATTTTACACTAGAGTTGAACTAGCTCTATAAGCGAGTTCAAATAATTTTACACTAGAGTTGAACTAGCTCTATAGCCTAGTACAAATAAGTTTACACTAGAGTTGAACTAGCTCTATAAGCTAGTACAAATAATTTTACACTAGAGTGGAACTAGCTCTCGAAGCTAGTTCAAATAATTTTACACTACAGTTGAACTAGGTCTATAAGCTAGTTCAAATAATTTTACACTAGAGTTGTACTAGCTGTATAGCCTAGTATAAATAATTTTACACTAGAGTTGAACTAGCTCTATAAGCTAGTACAAATAACTTTACACTAGAGTTGAACTAGCTCTATAGCCTAGTACAAATAATTTTACACTAGAGTTGAACAAGGTCTATAGCCTAGTACAAATAATTTTACACTAGAGTTGAACTAGCTCTATAGCCTAGTACAAATAGCTTTACACTAGAGTTGAACTAGCTCTATAGCCTAGAACAAATAATTTTACATTAGAGGTTAACTAGCTCTATAGCCTAGTACAAATAATTTTACACTAGAGTTGAACTAGCTCTATTAGCTAGTACAAATAATTTTACACTAGAGTTGAACTAGCTCTATAGCCTAGTAAAAATAATTTTGCACTAGAGTCGAACTAGCTCTATAAGCTAGTACAAATAATTTTACACTAGAGTTGAACTAGCTTTATAAGCTAGATCAAATAAATTTCCACTAGAGTTCAACTAGCTGTATAGCCTAGTACAAATAATTTTACACTAGAGTTGAACTAGCTCTATAAGCTAGATCAAATAAATTTACACTAGAGTTCAACTAGCTGTATAGCCTAGTACAAATAATTTTACACTAGAGTTGAACTAGCTCTATAAGCTAGTTCAAATAATTTTACACTAGAGTTGAACTAGCTCTATAGCCAAGTACAAATAATTTTACACTAGAGTTGAACTAGCTCTATAAGCTAGTTCAAATAATTTTACACTGGAGTTGAACTAGCCGTATAGCCTAGTACAAATAATTTTACACTAGAGTTGAACTAGCTCTATAAGCTAGTTCAAATAATTTTACACTAGAGTTGAACTAGCTCTATAGCCTAGTACAAATAAGTTTACACTAGAGTTGAACTAGCTCTATAAGCTAGTACAAATAATTTTACACTAGAGTGGAACTAGCTCTCGAAGCTAGTTCAAATAATTTTACACTACAGTTGAACTAGGTTTATAAGCTAGTTCAAATAATTTTACACTAGAGTTGTACTAGCTGTATAGCCTAGTATAAATAATTTTACACTAGAGTTGAACTAGCTCTATAAGCTAGTACAAATAACTTTACACTAGAGTTGAACTAGCTGTATAGCCTAGTACAAATAATTTTACACTAGAGTTGAACAAGGTCTATAGCCTAGTACAAATAATTTTACACTAGAGTTGAACTAGCTCTATAGCCTAGTACAAATAGCTTTACACTAGAGTTGAACTAGCTCTATAGCCTAGTACAAATAATTTTACATTAGAGGTTAACTAGCTCTATAGCCTAGTACAAATAATTTTACACTAGAGTTGAACTAGCTCTATTAGCTAGTACAAATAATTTTATACTAGAGTTGAACTAGCTCTATAGCCTAGTACAAATAATTTTACACTAGAGTTGAACTAGCTCTATAAGCTATTACAAATAATTTTACACTAGAGTTGAACTAGCTCTATAGCCTAGTAAAAATTATTTTACACTAGAGTTGAACTAGCTCTATAGCCTAGTACAAATAATTTTACACTAGAGTTTAACTAGCTCTATAGCATAGTAAAAATAATTTTACATTAGAGTTGAACTAGCTCTATAGCCTAGTACAAATAATTTTGCACTAGAGTCGAACTAGCTCTATAAGCTAGTACAAATAATTTTACACTAGAGTTGAACTAGCTCTATAAGCTAGTACAAATAATTTTACACTAGAGTTGAACTAACTCTATACCCTAGTAAAAATTATTTTACACTAGAGTTGAACTAGCTCTGTAGCCTAGTACAAATAAATTTACACTAGAGTTGAACAAGCTCTATAGCCTAGTACAAATAATTTTACACTAGAGTTGAACTAGCTCTATAGCTTAGTACAAATAGCTTTACACTAGAGTTGAACTAGCTCTATAGCCTAGTACAAATAATTTTACACTAGAGTTGAACTAGCTCTATAGCCTAGTACAAATAATTTTACACTAGAGTTGAACTAGCTCTATAGCCTAGTACAAATAATTTTACAATAGAGTTGAACTAGCTCTATAGCCTAGTACAAATAATTTTATACTAGAGTTGAACTAGCTCTATAGCCTAGTACAAATAATTTTACACTAGAGTTGAACTAGCTCTATAAGCTATTACAAATAATTTTACACTAGAGTTGAACTAGCTCTATAGCCTAGTAAAAATTATTTTACACTAGAGTTAAACTAGCTTCATAGCGTAGTAGAAATAATTTTACACTAGAGTTGAACTAGTTGTATAGCCTAGTACAAATAATTTTACACTAGAGTTGAACTAGCTCTATAAGCTAGTACAAATAATTATACACTAGAGTTGAACTAGCTCTATAAGCTAGTACAAATAATTTTACACTAGTGTTGAACAAGGACTATAGCCTAGTACAAATAATTTTACACTAGAGTTGAACTAGCTCTATAAGCTAGTTCAAATAATTTTACACTAGAGTTGAACTAGCTCTATAGCCTAGTACAAATAATTTTACGCTAGAGTTGAAATAGCTCTATAAGCTAGTTCTAATAATTTTACACTAGAGTTGAACTAGCTCTATAGCCTAGTACAAATAATTTTACACTAGAGTTGAACCAGCTCTATAAACTAGTTCAAATAATTTTACACTAGAGTTGAACCAGCTCTATAGCCTAATACAAATAATTTTACACTAGAGTTGAACTATCTCTATAAGCTAGTTCAAATAATTTTACAATAGAGTTGAACTAGCTCTATAGCCTAGTACAAACAATTTTACACTAGAGTTGAACTAGCTCTATAGCCTAGTACAAATAATTTTACACTAGAGTTGAACTAGCTCTATAGCCTAGTACAAATAAGTTTACACTCGAGTTGAACTAGCTCTATAAGCTAGTACAAATAATTTTACACTAGAGTGGAACTAGCTCTCTAAGCTAGTTCAAATAATTTTACACTACAGTTGAACTAGCGCTATAAGCTAGTTCAAATAATTTTACACTAGAGTTGAACTAGCTCTATAAGCTAGTACAAATAATTTTACACTAGAGTTGAACTAGCTCTATAAGCTAGTTCTAATAATTTTACACTAGAGTTGAACTAGCTCTATAGCCTAGTACAAATAATTTTACACTAGAGTTGAACCAGCTCTATAAGCTAGTTCAAATAATTTTACACTAGAGTTGAACCAGCTCTATAGCCTAGTAAAAATAATTTTGCACTAGAGTCGAACTAGCTCTATAAGCTAGTACAAAGAATTTTACACTAGAGTTGAACTAGCTCTATAAGCTAGTACAAATAATTTTACACTAGAGTTGAACTAACTCTATACCCTAGTAAAAGTTATTTTACAATAGAGTTGAACTAGCTCCGTAGCCTAGTACAAATAAATTTACACTAGAGTTGAACAAGCTCTATAGCCTAGTACAAATAATTTCACACTAGAGTTGAACTAGCTCTATAGCCTAGTACAAATAATTTTACACCAGAGTTGAACTAGCTCTATAGCCTAGTACAAATAATTGTACACTAGAGTTGAACTAGCTCTATAGCCTAGTACAAATAATTTTACACTAGAGTTGAACTAGCTCTATAGCCTAGTACAAATAATTTTACACTAGAGTTTAACTAGCTCTATAGCATAGTAAAAATAATTTTACATTAGAGTTGAACTAGCTCTATAGCCTAGTACAAATAATTTTACACTAGAGTTGAACTAGCTCTATAGCCTAGTAAAAATTATTTTACACTAGAGTTGAACTAGCTCTATAGCCTAGTACAAATAATTTTACACTAGAGTTGAACTAGCTCTATAAGCTAGTTCAAATAATTTTACACTAGAGTTGAACTAGCTCTATAGCCTAGTACAAATAAGTTTACACTAGAGTTGAACTAGCTCTATAAGCTAGTACAAATAATTTTACACTAGAGTGGAACTAGCTCTCTAAGCTAGTTCAAATAATTTTACACTACAGTTGAACTAGGTCTATAAGCTAGTTCAAATAATTTTACACTAGAGTTGAACTAGCTCTATAAGCTAGTACAAATAATTATACACTAGAGTTGAACTAGCTCTATAAGCTAGTACAAATAATTTTACACTAGTGTTGAACAAGGACTATAGCCTAGTACAAATAATTTTACACTAGAGTTGAACTAGCTCTATAAGCTAGTTCAAATAATTTTACACTAGAGTTGAACTAGCTCTATAGCCTAGTACAAATAATTTTACGCTAGAGTTGAAATAGCTCTATAAGCTAGTTCTAATAATTTTACACTAGAGTTGAACTAGCTCTATAGCCTAGTACAAATAATTTTACACTAGAGTTGAACCAGCTCTATAAACTAGTTCAAATAATTTTACACTAGAGTTGAACCAGCTCTATAGCCTAATACAAATAATTTTACACTAGAGTTGAACTAGCTCTATAAGCTAGTTCAAATAATTTTACAATAGAGTTGAACTAGCTCTATAGCCTAGTACAAACAATTTTACACTAGAGTTGAACTAGCTCTATAGCCTAGTACAAATAATTTTACACTAGAGTTGAACTAGCTCTATAGCCTAGTACAAATAAGTTTACACTCGAGTTGAACTAGCTCTATAAGCTAGTACAAATAATTTTACACTAGAGTGGAACTAGCTCTCTAAGCTAGTTCAAATAATTTTACACTACAGTTGAACTAGCGCTATAAGCTAGTTCAAATAATTTTACACTAGAGTTGAACTAGCTCTATAAGCTAGTACAAATAATTTTACACTAGAGTTGAACTAGCTCTATAAGCTAGTTCTAATAATTTTACACTAGAGTTGAACTAGCTCTATAGCCTAGTACAAATAATTTTACACTAGAGTTGAACCAGCTCTATAAGCTAGTTCAAATAATTTTACACTAGAGTTGAACCAGCTCTATAGCCTAGTAAAAATAATTTTGCACTAGAGTCGAACTAGCTCTATAAGCTAGTACAAAGAATTTTACACTAGAGTTGAACTAGCTCTATAAGCTAGTACAAATAATTTTACACTAGAGTTGAACTAACTCTATACCCTAGTAAAAGTTATTTTACAATAGAGTTGAACTAGCTCCGTAGCCTAGTACAAATAAATTTACACTAGAGTTGAACAAGCTCTATAGCCTAGTACAAATAATTTCACACTAGAGTTGAACTAGCTCTATAGCCTAGTACAAATAATTTTACACCAGAGTTGAACTAGCTCTATAGCCTAGTACAAATAATTGTACACTAGAGTTGAACTAGCTCTATAGCCTAGTACAAATAATTTTACACTAGAGTTGAACTAGCTCTATAGCCTAGTACAAATAATTTTACACTAGAGTTTAACTAGCTCTATAGCATAGTAAAAATAATTTTACATTAGAGTTGAACTAGCTCTATAGCCTAGTACAAATAATTTTACACTAGAGTTGAACTAGCTCTATAGCCTAGTAAAAATTATTTTACACTAGAGTTGAACTAGCTCTATAGCCTAGTACAAATAATTTTACACTAGAGTTTAACTAGCTCTATTGCATAGTAAAAATAATTTTACATTAGAGTTGAACTAGCTCTATAGCCTAGTACAAATAATTTTGCACTAGAGTCGAACTAGCTCTATAAGCTAGTACAAATAATTTTACACTAGAGTTGAACTAGCTCTATAAGCTAGTACAAATAATTTTACACTAGAGTTGAACTAACTCTATACCCTAGTAAAAATTATTTTACACTAGAGTTGAACTAGCTCTGTAGCCTAGTACAAATAAATTTACACTAGAGTTGAACAAGCTCTATAGCCTAGTACAAATAATTTTACACTAGAGTTGAACTAGCTCTATAGCTTAGTACAAATAGCTTTACACTAGAGTTGAACTAGCTCTATAGCCTAGTACAAATAATTTTACACTAGAGTTGAAATAGCTCTATAAGCTAGTTCAAATAATTTTACACTAGAGTTGAACTAGCTCTATAGCCTAGTACAAATAATTTTACGCTAGAGTTGAAATAGCTCTATAAGCTAGTTCTAATAATTTTACACTAGAGTTGAACTAGCTCTATAGCCTAGTACAAATAATTTTACACTAGAGTTGAACCAGCTCTATAAACTAGTTCAAATAATTTTACACTAGAGTTGAACCAGCTCTATAGCCTAATACAAATAATTTTACACTAGAGTTGAACTAGCTCTATAAGCTAGTTCAAATAATTTTACAATAGAGTTGAACTAGCTCTATAGCCTAGTACAAACAATTTTACACTAGAGTTGAACTAGCTCTATAGCCTAGTACAAATAATTTTACACTAGAGTTGAACTAGCTCTATAGCCTAGTACAAATAAGTTTACACTCGAGTTGAACTAGCTCTATAAGCTAGTACAAATAATTTTACACTAGAGTGGAACTAGCTCTCTAAGCTAGTTCAAATAATTTTACACTACAGTTGAACTAGCGCTATAAGCTAGTTCAAATAATTTTACACTAGAGTTGAACTAGCTCTATAAGCTAGTACAAATAATTTTACACTAGAGTTGAACTAGCTCTATAAGCTAGTTCTAATAATTTTACACTAGAGTTGAACTAGCTCTATAGCCTAGTACAAATAATTTTACACTAGAGTTGAACCAGCTCTATAAGCTAGTTCAAATAATTTTACACTAGAGTTGAACTAGCTCTATAGCTTAGTACAAATAGCTTTACACTAGAGTTGAACTAGCTCTATAGCCTAGTACAAATAATTTTACACTAGAGTTGAACTAGCTCTATAGCCTAGTACAAATAATTTTACACTAGAGTTGAACTAGCTCTATAGCCTAGTACAAATAATTTTACACTAGAGTTGAACCAGCTCTATAGCCTAGTAAAAATAATTTTGCACTAGAGTCGAACTAGCTCTATAAGCTAGTACAAAGAATTTTACACTAGAGTTGAACTAGCTCTATAAGCTAGTACAAATAATTTTACACTAGAGTTGAACTAGCTCTATAGCTTAGTACAAATAGCTTTACACTAGAGTTGAACTAGCTCTATAGCCTAGTACAAATAATTTTACACTAGAGTTGAACTAGCTCTATAGCCTAGTACAAATAATTTTACACTAGAGTTGAACTAGCTCTATAGCCTAGTACAAATAATTTTACACTAGAGTTGAACCAGCTCTATAGCCTAGTAAAAATAATTTTGCACTAGAGTCGAACTAGCTCTATAAGCTAGTACAAAGAATTTTACACTAGAGTTGAACTAGCTCTATAAGCTAGTACAAATAATTTTACACTAGAGTTGAACTAACTCTATACCCTAGTAAAAGTTATTTTACAATAGAGTTGAACTAGCTCCGTAGCCTAGTACAAATAAATTTACACTAGAGTTGAACAAGCTCTATAGCCTAGTACAAATAATTTCACACTAGAGTTGAACTAGCTCTATAGCCTAGTACAAATAATTTTACACCAGAGTTGAACTAGCTCTATAGCCTAGTACAAATAATTGTACACTAGAGTTGAACTAGCTCTATAGCCTAGTACAAATAATTTTACACTAGAGTTGAACTAGCTCTATAGCCTAGTACAAATAATTTTACACTAGAGTTTAACTAGCTCTATAGCATAGTAAAAATAATTTTACATTAGAGTTGAACTAGCTCTATAGCCTAGTACAAATAATTTTACACTAGAGTTGAACTAGCTCTATAGCCTAGTAAAAATTATTTTACACTAGAGTTGAACTAGCTCTATAGCCTAGTACAAATAATTTTACACTAGAGTTTAACTAGCTCTATAGCATAGTAAAAATAATTTTACATTAGAGTTGAACTAGCTCTATAGCCTAGTACAAATAATTTTGCACTAGAGTCGAACTAGCTCTATAAGCTAGTACAAATAATTTTACACTAGAGTTGAACTAGCTCTATAAGCTAGTACAAATAATTTTACACTAGAGTTGAACTAACTCTATACCCTAGTAAAAATTATTTTACACTAGAGTTGAACTAGCTCTGTAGCCTAGTACAAATAAATTTACACTAGAGTTGAACAAGCTCTATAGCCTAGTACAAATAATTTTACACTAGAGTTGAACTAGCTCTATAGCTTAGTACAAATAGCTTTACACTAGAGTTGAACTAGCTCTATAGCCTAGTACAAATAATTTTACACTAGAGTTGAACTAGCTCTATAGCCTAGTACAAATAATTTTACACTAGAGTTGAACTAGCTCTATAGCCTAGTACAAATAATTTTACACTAGAGTTGAACTAGCTCTATAGCCTAGTACAAATAATTTTATACTAGAGTTGAACTAGCTCTATAGCCTAGTACAAATAATTTTACACTAGAGTTGAACTAGCTCTATAAGCTATTACAAATAATTTTACACTAGAGTTGAACTAGCTCTATAGCCTAGTAAAAATTATTTTACACTAGAGTTAAACTAGCTTCATAGCGTAGTAGAAATAATTTTACACTAGAGTTGAACTAGTTGTATAGCCTAGTACAAATAATTTTACACTAGAGTTGAACTAGCTCTATAAGCTAGTACAAATAATTATACACTAGAGTTGAACTAGCTCTATAAGCTAGTACAAATAATTTTACACTAGTGTTGAACAAGGACTATAGCCTAGTACAAATAATTTTACACTAGAGTTGAACTAGCTCTATAAGCTAGTTCAAATAATTTTACACTAGAGTTGAACTAGCTCTATAGCCTAGTACAAATAATTTTACGCTAGAGTTGAAATAGCTCTATAAGCTAGTTCTAATAATTTTACACTAGAGTTGAACTAGCTCTATAGCCTAGTACAAATAATTTTACACTAGAGTTGAACCAGCTCTATAAACTAGTTCAAATAATTTTACACTAGAGTTGAACCAGCTCTATAGCCTAATACAAATAATTTTACACTAGAGTTGAACTAGCTCTATAAGCTAGTTCAAATAATTTTACAATAGAGTTGAACTAGCTCTATAGCCTAGTACAAACAATTTTACACTAGAGTTGAACTAGCTCTATAGCCTAGTACAAATAATTTTACACTAGAGTTGAACTAGCTCTATAGCCTAGTACAAATAAGTTTACACTCGAGTTGAACTAGCTCTATAAGCTAGTACAAATAATTTTACACTAGAGTGGAACTAGCTCTCTAAGCTAGTTCAAATAATTTTACACTACAGTTGAACTAGCGCTATAAGCTAGTTCAAATAATTTTACACTAGAGTTGAACTAGCTCTATAAGCTAGTACAAATAATTTTACACTAGAGTTGAACTAGCTCTATAAGCTAGTTCTAATAATTTTACACTAGAGTTGAACTAGCTCTATAGCCTAGTACAAATAATTTTACACTAGAGTTGAACCAGCTCTATAAACTAGTTCAAATAATTTTACACTAGAGTTGAACCAGCTCTATAGCCTAGTAAAAATAATTTTGCACTAGAGTCGAACTAGCTCTATAAGCTAGTACAAAGAATTTTACACTAGAGTTGAACTAGCTCTATAAGCTAGTACAAATAATTTTACACTAGAGTTGAACTAACTCTATACCCTAGTAAAAGTTATTTTACAATAGAGTTGAACTAGCTCCGTAGCCTAGTACAAATAAATTTACACTAGAGTTGAACAAGCTCTATAGCCTAGTACAAATAATTTCACACTAGAGTTGAACTAGCTCTATAGCCTAGTACAAATAATTTTACACCAGAGTTGAACTAGCTCTATAGCCTAGTACAAATAATTGTACACTAGAGTTGAACTAGCTCTATAGCCTAGTACAAATAATTTTACACTAGAGTTGAACTACCTCTATAAGCTAGTTCAAATAATTTTACACTAGAGTTGAACTAGCTCTATAGCCTAGTACAATTAATTTTACAATAGAGTTGAACCAGCTCTATAAGCTATTTCAAATAATTTTACACTAGAGTTGAACTAGCTCTATAGCCTAGTACAAATAATTTTACACTAGAGTTGAACTAGCTCTATAGCCTAGTAGAAATAATTTTACATTAGAGTTGAACTAGCTCTATAGCCTAGTAAAAATAATTTTGCACTAGAGTCGAACTAGCTCTATAAGCTAGTACAAAGAATTTTACACTAGAGTTGAACTAGCTCTATAAGCTAGTACAAATAATTTTACACTAGAGTTGAACTAACTCTATACCCTAGTAAAAGTTATTTTACAATAGAGTTGAACTAGCTCCGTAGCCTAGTACAAATAAATTTACACTAGAGTTGAACAAGCTCTATAGCCTAGTACAAATAATTTCACACTAGAGGTTAACTAGCTCTATAGCCTAGTACAAATAATTTTACACCAGAGTTGAACTAGCTCTATAGCCTAGTACAAATAATTGTACACTAGAGTTGAACTAGCTCTATAGCCTAGTACAAATAATTTTACACTAGAGTTGAACTAGCTCTATAAGCTAGTTCAAATGATTTTACACTAGAGTTGAACTAGCTCTATAGCCTAGTACAAATAATTTTACACTAGAGTTGAACTAGCTCTATAAGCTATTTCAAATAATTTTACACTAGAGTTGAACTAGCTATATAGCCTAGTACAAATAATTTTACACTAGAGTTGAACTAGCTCTATAAGCTAGTTCAAATAATTATACACTAGAGTTGAACTAGCTCTATAGCCTAGTACAAATAATTTTACACTAGAGTTGAACTAGCTCTATGAGCTAGTTCAAATAATTTTACACTAGAGTTGAACTAGCTCTATAGCCTAGTACAAATAATTTTACACTAGAGTTGAACTAGCTCTATAAGCTAGTACAAGTAATTTTGCACTATAGTTGAACTAGCTCTATAGCCTAGTACAAATAATTTTACACTAGAGTTGAACTAGCTCTATAGCCAAGTACAAATAATTTTACACTAGAGTTGAACTAGCTCTATAAGCTAGTTCAAATAATTTTACACTGGAGTTGAACTAGCTGTATAGCCTAGTACAAATAATTTTACACTAGAGTGGAACTAGCTCTATAAGCTAGTTCAAATAATTTTACACTAGAGTTGAACTAGCTCTATAGCCTAGTACAAATAAGTTTACACTAGAGTTGAACTAGCTCTATAAGCTAGTACAAATAATTTTACACTAGAGTGGAACTAGCTCTCTAAGCTAGTTCAAATAATTTTACACTACAGTTGAACTAGGTCTATAAGCTAGTTCAAATAATTTTACACTAGAGTTGTTCTAGCTGTATAGCCTAGTATAAATAATTTTACACTAGAGTTGAACTAGCTCTATAAGCTAGTACAAATAACTTTACACTAGAGTTTAACTAGCTCTATAGCCTAGTACAAATAATTTTACACTAGAGTTGAACAAGGTCTATAGCCTAGTACAAATAATTTTACACTAGAGTTGAACTAGCTCTATAGCCTAGTACAAATAGCTTTACACTAGAGTTGAACTAGCTCTATAGCCTAGTACAAATAATTTTACATTATTGTTGAACTAGCTCTATAGCCTAGTACAAATAATTTTACACTAGAGTTGAACTAGCTCTATAAGCTAGTACAAATAATTTTACACTAGAGTTGAACTAGCTCTATAGCCTAGTAAAAATTATTTTACACTAGAGTTGAACTAGCTCCATAGCCTAGTACAAATAATTTTACACTAGAGTTGAACTAGCTCTATAAGCTAGATCAAATAAATTTACACTAGAGTTCAACTAGCTGTATAGCCTAGTACAAATAATTTTACACTAGAGTTGAACTAGCTCTATAGCCTAGTACAAATAATTTTACACTAGAGTTGAACTAGCTCTATAGCCTAGTACAAATAATTTTACACTAGAGTTGAACTAGCTCTATAAGCTAGTTCAAATAATTTTACACTAGAGTTGAACTAGCTCTATAGCCTAGTACAAATAAGTTTACACTAGAGTTGAACTAGCTCTATAAGCTAGTACAAATAATTTTACACTAGAGTGGAACTAGCTCTCTAAGCTAGTTCAAATAATTTTACACTACAGTTGAACTAGGTCTATAAGCTAGTTCAAATAATTTTACACTAGAGTTGTTCTAGCTGTATAGCCTAGTATAAATAATTTTACACTAGAGTTGAACTAGCTCTATAAGCTAGTACAAATAACTTTACACTAGAGTTTAACTAGCTCTATAGCCTGGTACAAATAATTTTACACTAGAGTTGAACAAGGTCTATAGCCTAGTACAAATAATTTTACACTAGAGTTGAACTAGCTCTATAGCCTAGTACAAATAGCTTTACACTAGAGTTGAACTAGCTCTATAGCCTAGTACAAATAATTTTACATTATTGTTGAACTAGCTCTATAGCCTAGTACAAATAATTTTACAGTAGAGTTGAACTAGCTCTATAAGCTAGTACAAATAATTTTACACTAGAGTTGAACTAGCTCTATAGCCTAGTAAAAATTATTTTACACTAGAGTTGAACTAGCTCCATAGCCTAGTACAAATAATTTTACACTAGAGTTGAACTAGCTCTATAAGCTAGATCAAATAAATTTACACTAGAGTTCAACTAGCTGTATAGCCTAGTACAAATAATTTTACACTAGAGTTGAACTAGCTCTATAGCCTAGTACAAATAATTTTACACTAGAGTTGAACTAGCTCTATAGCCAAGTACAAATAATTTTACACTAGAGTTGAACTAGCTCTATAAGCTAGTTCAAATAATTTTACACTAGAGTTGAACTAGCTCTATAGCCTAGTACAAATAAGTTTACACTAGAGTTGAACTAGCTCTATAAGCTAGTACAAATAATTTTACACTAGAGTGGAACTAGCTCTCTAAGCTAGTTCGAATAATTTTACACTACAGTTGAACTAGGTCTATAAGCTAGTTCAAATAATTTTACACTAGAGTTGTTCTAGCTGTATAGCCTAGTATAAATAATTTTACACTGGAGTTGAACTAGCTCTATAAGCTAGTACAAATAACTTTACACTAGAGTTTAACTAGCTCTATAGCCTAGTACAAATAATTTTACACTAGAGTTGAACAAGGTCTATAGCCTAGTACAAATAATTTTACACTAGAGTTGAACTAGCTCTATAGCCTAGTACAAATAGCTTTACACTAGAGTTGAACTAGCTCTATAGCCTAGTACAAATAATTTTACATTATTGTTGAAATAGCTCTATAGCCTAGTACAAATAATTTTACACTAGAGTTGAACTAGCTCTATAAGCTAGTACAAATAATTTTACACTAGAGTTGAACTAGCTCTATAAGCTAGATCAAATAAATTTACACTAGAGTTCAACTAGCTGTATAGCCTAGTACAAATAATTTTACACTAGAGTTGAACTAGCTCTATAGCCTAGTACAAATAATTTTACACTAGAGTTGAACTAGCTCTATAGCCTAGTCAAATAATTTTACACTAGAGTTGAACTAGCTCTATAGCCTAGTACAAATAATTTTACACTAGAGTTGAACTAGCTCTATAAGCTATTTCAAATAATTTTACACTAGAGTTGAACTAGCTCTATAGCCTAGTATAAGTAATTTTACACTAGAGTTGAACTAGCTCTATAAGCTAGTTCAAATAATTTTACACTAGAGTTGAACTAGCTCTATAGCCTAGTACAAATAATTTTACACTAGAGTTGAACTAGCTCTATAAGCTAGTTCAAATAATTTTACACTAGAGTTGAACTAGCTCTATAGCCTAGTACAAATAATTTTACACTAGAGTTTAACTAGCTCTATAGCATAGTAAAAATAATTTTACATTAGAGTTGAACTAGCTCTATAGCCTAGTACAAATAATTTTGCACTAGAGTCGAACTACCTCTATAAGCTAGTACAAATAATTTTACACTAGAGTTGAACTAGCTTTATAAGCTAGTACAAATAATTTTACACTAGATTTGAACTAACTCTATACCCTAGTAAAAATTATTTTACACTAGAGTTGAACTAGCTCTGTAGCCTAGTACAAATAAATTTACACTAGAGTTGAACAAGCTCTATAGCCTAGTACAAATAATTTTACACTAGAGTTGAACTAGCTCTATAGCCTAGTACAAATAATTTTACACCAGAGTTGAACTAGCTCTATAGCCTAGTACAAATAATTGTACACTAGAGTTGAACTAGCTCTATAGCCTAGTACAAATAATTTTACAATAGAGTTCAACTAGCTCTATAAGCTAGTTCAAATAATTTTACACTAGAGTTGAACTAGCTCTATAGCCTACTACAAATAATTTTACATTAGAGCTGAACTAGCTCTATAAGCTATTTCAAATAATTTTACACTAGAGTTGAACTAGCTATATAGCCTAGTACAAATAATTTTACACTAGAGTTGAACTAGCTATATAAGCTAGTTCAAATAATTTTACACTAGAGTTGAACTAGCTCTATAGCCTAGTACAAATAATTTTACACTAGAGTTGAACTAGCTCTATAAGCTAGTTCAAATAATTTTACACTAGAGTTGAACTAGCTCTATAGCCTAGTACAAATAATTTTACACTAGAGTTGAACAAGCTCTATAAGCTAGTACAAGTAATTTTGCACTATAGTTGAACTAGCTCTATAGCCTAGTACAAATAATTTTACACTAGAGTTGAACTAGCTCTATAGCCAAGTACAAATAATTTTACACTAGAGTTGAACTAGCTCTATAAGCTAGTTCAAATAATTTTACACTGGAGTTGAACTAGCTGTATAGCCTAGTACAAATAATTTTACACTAGAGTTGAACTAGCTCTATAAGCTAGTTCAAATAATTTTACACTAGAGTTGAACTAGCTCTATAGCCTAGTACAAATAAGTTTACACTAGAGTTGAACTAGCTCTATAAGCTAGTACAAATAATTTTACACTAGAGTGGAACTAGCTCTCGAAGCTAGTTCAAATAATTTTACACTACAGTTGAACTAGGTCTATAAGCTAGTTCAAATAATTTTACACTAGAGTTGTACTAGCTGTATAGCCTAGTATAAATAATTTTACACTAGAGTTGAACTAGCTCTATAAGCTAGTACAAATAACTTTACACTAGAGTTGAACTAGCTCTATTGCCTAGTACAAATAATTTTACACTAGAGTTGAACAAGGTCTATAGCCTAGTACAAATAATTTTACACTAGAGTTGAACTAGCTCTATAGCCTAGTACAAATAGCTTTACACTAGAGTTGAACTAGCTCTATAGCCTAGTACAAATAATTTTACATTAGAGGTTAACTAGCTCTATAGCCTAGTAGAAATAATTTTACACTAGAGTTGAACTAGCTCTATTAGCTAGTACAAATAATTTTACACTAGAGTTGAACTAGCTCTATAGCCTAGTAAAAATTATTTTACACTAGAGTTGAACTAGCTCCATAGCCTAGTACAAATAATTTTACACTACAGTTGAACTAGCTCTATAAGCTAGATCAAATAAATTTACACTAGAGTTCAACTAGCTGTATAGCCTAGTACAAATAATTTTACACTAGAGTTGAACTAGCTCTATAAGCTAGATCAAATAAATTTACACTAGAGTTCAACTAGCTGTATAGCCTAGTACAAATAATTTTACACTAGAGCTGAACTAGCTCTATAAGCTAGTTCAAATAATTTTACACTAGAGTTGAACTAGCTCTATAGCTAAGTACAAATAATTTTACACTAGAGTTGAACTAGCTCTATAAGCTAGTTCAAATAATTTTACACTGGAGTTGAACTAGCT
This sequence comes from Triticum urartu, assembly GCF_056163025.1. NCBI lineage: Eukaryota > Viridiplantae > Streptophyta > Magnoliopsida > Poales > Poaceae > Triticum > Triticum urartu. The sequence continues at coordinate 701,831,830 of NC_141879.1, forward strand.
GTATAGCCTAGTAGAAATAATTTTACACTAGAGTTGAACTAGCTCTATAAGCTAGTTCAAATAATTTTACACTAGAGTTGAACTAGCTCTATAGCCTAGTACAAATTAGTTTACACTAGAGTTGAACTAGCTCTATAAGCTAGTACAAATAATTTTACACTAGAGTGGAACTAGCTCTCGAAGCTAGTTCAAATAATTTTACACTACAGTTGAACTAGGTCTATAAGCTAGTTCAAATAATTTTACACTAGAGTTGTACTAGCTGTATAGCCTAGTATAAATAATTTTACACTAGAGTTGAACTAGCTCTATAAGTTAGTACAAATAACTTTACACTAGAGTTGAACTAGCTCTATAGCCTAGTACAAATAATTTTACACTAGAGTTGAACAAGGTCTATAGCCTAGTACAAATAATTTTACACTAGAGTTGAACTAGCTCTATAGCCTAGTACAAATAGCTTTACACTAGAGTTGAACTAGCTCTATAGCCTAGTACAAATAATTTTACATTAGAGGTTAACTAGCTCTATAGCCTAGTACAAATAATTTTACACTAGAGTTGAACTAGCTCTATTAGCTAGTACAAATAATTTTACACTAGAGTTGAACTAGCTCTATAGCCTAGTAAAAATTATTTTACACTAGAGTTGAACTAGCTCCATAGCCTAGTACAAATAATTTTACACTAGAGTTGAACTAGCTCTATAAGCTAGATCAAATAAATTTACACTAGAGTTCAACTAGCTGTATAGCCTAGTACAAATAATTTTACACTAGAGTTGAACTAGCTCTATAAGCTAGATCAAATAAATTTACACTAGAGTTCAACTAGCTGTATAGCCTAGTACAAATAATTTTACACTAGAGTTGAACTAGCTCTATAAGCTAGTTCGAATAATTTTACACTAGAGTTGAACTAGCTCTATAGCCTAGTACAAATAAGTTTACACTAGAGTTGAACCAGCTCTATAGCCTAGTATAAGTAATTTTACACTAGAGTTGAACTAGCTGTATAAGCTAGTTCAAATAATTTTACACTAGAGTTTAGCTAGCTCGATAGCCTAGTACAAATAATTTTACACTAGAGTTGAACTAGCTCTATAGCCTAGTACAAATAATTTTACACTAGAGTTGAACTAGCTCTATAAGCTAGTTCATATAATTTTACACTAGAGTTGAACTAGCTCTATAGCCTAGTACCAATAATTTTACACTAGAGTTGAACTAGCTCTATAAGCTAGTACAAGTAATTTTGCACTATAGTTGAACTAGCTCTATAGCCTACTACAAATAATTTTACACTAGAGTTGAACTAGCTCTATAGCCAAGTACAAATAATTTTACACTAGAGTTGAACTAGCTCTATAAGGTAGTTCAAATAATTTTACACTGGAGTTGAACTAGCTGTATAGCCTAGTACAAATAATTTTACACTAGAGTTGAACTAGCTCTATAAGCTAGTTCAAATAATTTTACACTACAGTTGAACTAGCTCTATAGCCTAGTACAAATAATTTTACACTAGAGTTGAACTAGCTCTATAAGCTAGTTCAAATAATTTTACACTACAGTTGAACTAGCTCTATAGCCTAGTACAAATAATTTTACACTAGAGTTGAACTAACTCTATACCCTAGTAAAAATTATTTTACACTAGAGTTGAACTAGCTCCGTAGCCTAGTACAAATAAATTTACACTAGAGTTGGACAAGCTCTATAGCCTAGTACAAATAATTTTACACTAGAGTTGAACTAGCTCTATAGCCTAGTACAAATAATTTTACACCAGAGTTGAACTAGCTCTATAGCCTAGTACAAATAATTGTACACTAGAGTTGAACTAGCTCTATAGCCTAGTACAAATAATTTTACACTAGAGTTGAACTAGCTATATAAGCTAGTTCAAATAATTTTACACTAGAGTTGAACTCGCTCTATAGCCTAGTACAAATAATTTTACACTAGAGTTGAACTAGCTCTATAGCCAAGTACAAATAACTTTACACTAGAGTTGAACTAGCTCTATAGCCTAGTACAAATAATTTTACACTAGAGTTAAACAAGGTCTATAGCCTAGTACAAATAATTTTGCACTATAGTTGAACTAGCTCTATAGCCTAGTACAAATAATTTTACACTAGAGTTGAACTAGCTCTATATCCAAGTACAAATAATTTTACACTAGAGTTGAACTAGCTCTATAAGCTAGTTCAAATAATTTTACACTAGAGTTGAACTCGCTCTATAGCCTAGTACAAATAATTTTACACTAGAGTTGAACTAGCTCTATAAGCTATTTCAAATAATTTTACAGTAGAGTTGAACTAGCTATATAGCCTAGTACAAATAATTTTACACCAGAGTTGAACTAGCTCTATAGCCTAGTACAAATAATTGTACACTAGAGTTGAACTAGCTCTATAGCCTAGTACAAATAATTTTACACTAGAGTTGAACTAGCTATATAAGCTAGTTCAAATAATTTTACACTAGAGTTGAACTCGCTCTATAGCCTAGTACAAATAATTTTACACTAGAGTTGAACTAGCTCTATAGCCAAGTACAAATAACTTTACACTAGAGTTGAACTAGCTCTATAGCCTAGTACAAATAATTTTACACTAGAGTTAAACAAGGTCTATAGCCTAGTACAAATAATTTTGCACTATAGTTGAACTAGCTCTATAGCCTAGTACAAATAATTTTACACTAGAGTTGAACTAGCTCTATATCCAAGTACAAATAATTTTACACTAGTGTTGAACTAGCTCTATAAGCTAGTTCAAATAATTTTACACTAGAGTTGAACTAGCTCTATAGCCTAGTACAAATAAGTTTACACTAGAGTTGAACTAGCTCTATAAGCTAGTACAAATAATTTTACACTAGAGTGGAACTAGCCCTCTAAGCTAGTTCAAATAATTTTACACTATAGTTGAACTAGGTCTATAAGCTAGTTCAAATAATTTTACACTAGAGTTGTACTAGCTGTATAGCCTAGTATAAATAATTTTACACTAGAGTTGAACTAGCTCTATAAGCTAGTACAAATAACTTTACACTAGAGTTGAACTAGCTCTATAGCCTAGTACAAATAATTTTACACTAGAGTTGAACAAGGTCTATAGCCTAGTACATATAATTTTACACTACAGTTGAACTAGGTCTATAAGCTAGTTCAAATAATTTTACACTAGAGTTGTACTAGCTGTATAGCCTAGTATAAATAATTTTACACTAGAGTTGAACTAGCTCTATAAGCTAGTACAAATAACTTTACACTAGAGTTGAACTAGCTCCATAGCCTAGTACAAATAATTTTACACTAGAGTTGAACTAGCTCTATAAGCTAGATCAAATAAATTTACACTAGAGTTCAACTAGCTGTATAGCCTAGTACAAATAATTTTACACTAGAGTTGAACTAGTTCTATAAGCTAGTTCAAATAATTTTACACTAGAGTTCAACTAGCTGTATAGCCTAGTACAAATAACTTTACACTAGAGTTGAACTAGCTCCATAGCCTAGTACAAATAATTTTACACTAGAGTTGAACTAGCTCTATAAGCTAGATCAAATAAATTTACACTAGAGTTCAACTAGCTGTATAGCCTAGTACAAATAATTTTACACTAGAGTTGAACTAGCTCTATAGCCTAGTACAAATAAGTTTACACTAGAGTTGAACTAGCTCTATAAGCTAGTACAAATAATTTTACACTAGAGTGGAACTAGCCCTCTAAGCTAGTTCAAATAATTTTACACTATAGTTGAACTAGGTCTATAAGCTAGTTCAAATAATTTTACACTAGAGTTGTACTAGCTGTATAGCCTAGTATAAATAATTTTACACTAGAGTTGAACTAGCTCTATAAGCTAGTACAAATAACTTTACACTAGAGTTGAACTAGCTCTATAGCCTAGTACAAATAATTTTACACTAGAGTTGAACAAGGTCTATAGCCTAGTACATATAATTTTACACTACAGTTGAACTAGGTCTATAAGCTAGTTCAAATAATTTTACACTAGAGTTGTACTAGCTGTATAGCCTAGTATAAATAATTTTACACTAGAGTTGAACTAGCTCTATAAGCTAGTACAAATAACTTTACACTAGAGTTGAACTAGCTCCATAGCCTAGTACAAATAATTTTACACTAGAGTTGAACTAGCTCTATAAGCTAGATCAAATAAATTTACACTAGAGTTCAACTAGCTGTATAGCCTAGTACAAATAATTTTACACTAGAGTTGAACTAGTTCTATAAGCTAGTTCAAATAATTTTACACTAGAGTTGAACTAGCTCTATAGCCTAGTACAAATAAGTTTACACTAGAGTTGAACCAGCTCTATAGCCTAGTATAAGTAATTTTACACTAGAGTTGAACTAGCTGTATAAGCTAGTTCACATAATTTTACACTAGAGTTTAGCTAGCTCTATAGCCTTGTACAAATAATTTTACACTAGAGTTGAACTAGCTCTATAGCCTAGTACAAATGATTTTACACTAGAGTTGAACTAGCTCTATAAGCTAGTTCAAATAATTTTACACTAGAGTAGAACTAGCTCTATAGCCTAGTACAAATAATTTTACACTAGAGTTGAACTAGCTCTATAAGCTAGTTCAAATAATTTTACACTAGAGTTGAACTAGCTCTATAGCCTAGTACAAATAAGTTTACACTAGAGTAGAACTAGCTCTATAGCCTAGTACAAATAATTTTACACTAGAGTTGAACTAGCTCTATAAGCTAGTTCAAATAATTTTACACTAGAGTTGAACTAGCTCTATAAACTAGTTCAAATAATTTTTCACTAGAGATGAACTAGCTCTATAGCCTAGTACAAATAATTTTACACTAGAGATGAACTAGCTTTATAAGCTAGTTCAAATAATTTTACACTAGAGTTGAACTAGCTCTATAGCCTAGTACAAATAATTTTACACTAGAGTTGAACTAGCTCTATAAGCTAGTTCAAATAATTTTACACTAGAGTTGAACTAGCTCTATAGCCTAGTACCAATAATTTTACACTAGAGTTGAACTAGCTCTATAAGCTAGTACAAGTAATTTTGCACTATAGTTGAACTAGCTCTATAGCCTAGTACAAATAATTTTACACTAGAGTTGAACTAGCTCTATAGCCAAGTACAAATAATTTTACACTAGAGTTGAACTAGAACTATAAGCTAGTTCAAATAATTTTACACTGGAGTTGAACTAGCTGTATAGCCTAGTACAAATAATTTTACACTAGAGTTGAACTAGCTCTATAGCCTAGTACAAATAATTTTACACTAGAGTTGAACTAACTCTATACCCTAGTAAAAATTATTTTACACTAGAGTTGAACTAGCTCCGTAGCCTAGTACAAATAAATTTACACTAGAGTTGAACAAGCTCTATAGCCTAGTACAAATAATTTTACACTAGAGTTGAACTAGCTCTATAGCCTAGTACAAATAATTTTACACCAGAGTTGAACTAGCTCTATAGCCTAGTACAAATAATTGTACACTAGAGTTGAACTAGCTCTATAGCCTAGTACAAATAATTTTACACTAGAGTTGAACTAGCTCTATAAGCTAGTTCAAATAATTTTACACTAGAGTTGAACTAGCTCTATAAGCTATTTCAAATAATTTTACACTAGAGTTGAACTAGCTCTATAAGCTATTTCAAATAATTTTACACTAGAGTGGAACTAGCTCTCTAAGCTAGTTCAAATAATTTTACACTACAGTTGAACTAGCTCTATAGCCTAGTACAAATAATTTTACACTAGAGTTGAACTAGCTCTATAAGCTATTTCAAATAATTTTACACTAGAGTGGAACTAGCTCTCTAAGCTAGTTCAAATAATTTTACACTACAGTTGAACTAGGTCTATAAGCTAGTTCAAATAATTTTACACTAGAGTTGTACCAGCTATATAGCCTAGTACAAATCATTTTACACTAGAGTTGAACTAGCTCTATAGCCAAGTACAAATAACTTTACACTAGAGTTGAACTAGCTCTATAGCCTAGTACAAATAATTTTACACTAGAGTTAAACAAGGTCTATAGCCTAGTACAAATAATTTTGCACTATAGTTGAACTAGCTCTATAGCCTAGTACAAATAATTTTACACTAGAGTTGAACTAGCTCTATAGCCAAGTACAAATAATTATACACTAGAGTTGAACTAGCTCTATAAGCTAGTTCAAATAATTTTACACTGGAGTTGAACTAGCTGTATAGCCTAGTACAAATAATTTTACACTAGAGGTGAACTAGCTCTATAAGCTAGTTCAAATAATTTTACACTAGAGTTGAACTAGCTCTATAGCCTAGTACAAATAAGTTTACACTAGAGTTGAACTAGCTCTATAAGCTAGTACAAATAATTTTACACTAGAGTGGAACTAGCTCTCTAAGCTAGTTCAAATAATTTTACACTACAGTTGAACTAGGTCTATAAGCTAGTTCAAATAATTTTACGCTAGAGTTGTACTAGCTGTACAGCCTAGTATAAATAATTTTACACTAGAGTTGAACTAGCTCTATAAGCTAGTACAAATAACTTTACACTAGAGTTGAACTAGCTCTATAGCCTAGTACAAATAAATTTACACTACAGTTGAACAAGCTCTATAGCCTAATACAAATAATTTTACACTAGAGTTAAACTAGCTCTATAGCCTAGTACAAATAATTTTACACCAGAGTTGAACTAGCTCTATAGCCTAGTACAAATAATTGTACACTAGAGTTGAACTAGCTCTATAGCCTAGTACAAATAATTTTACACTAGAGTTGAACTAGCTCTATAAGCTAGTTCAAATAATTTTACACTAGAGTTGAACTAGCTCTATAGCCTAGTACAAATAATTTTACACTAGAGTTGAACTAGCTCTATAAGCTATTTCAAATAATTTTACACTAGAGTGGAACTAGCTCTCTAAGCTAGTTCAAATAATTTTACACTACAGTTGAACTAGGTCTATAAGCTAGTTGAAATAATTTTACACTAGAGTTGTACCAGCTATATAGCCTAGTACAAATAATTTTACACTAGAGTTGAACTAGAACTATAAGCTAGTTCAAATAATTTTACACTGGAGTTGAACTAGCTGTATAGCCTAGTACAAATAATTTTACACTAGAGTTGAACTAGCTCTATAGCCTAGTACAAATAATTTTACACTAGAGTTGAACTAACTCTATACCCTAGTAAAAATTATTTTACACTAGAGTTGAACTAGCTCCGTAGCCTAGTACAAATAAATTTACACTAGAGTTGAACAAGCTCTATAGCCTAGTACAAATAATTTTACACTAGAGTTGAACTAGCTCTATAGCCTAGTACAAATAATTTTACACCAGAGTTGAACTAGCTCTATAGCCTAGTACAAATAATTGTACACTAGAGTTGAACTAGCTCTATAGCCTAGTACAAATAATTTTACACTAGAGTTGAACTAGCTCTATAAGCTAGTATAAATAATTTTACACTAGAGTGGAACTAGCTCTCTAAGCTAGTTCAAATAATTTTACACTAGAGTTGAACTAGGTCTATAAGCTAGTTCAAATAATTTTACTCTAGAGTTGTACTAGCTGTATAGCCTAGTATAAATAATTTTACACTAGAGTTGAACTAGCTCTATAAGCTAGTACAAATAACTTTACACTAGAGTTGAACTAGCTCTATAGCCTAGTACAAATAATTTTACACTAGAGTTGAACAAGGTCTATAGCCTAGTACAAATAATTTTACACTAGAGTTGAACTAGCTCTATAGCCTAGTACAAATAGCTTTACACTAGAGTTGAACTAGCTCTATAGCCTAGTACAAATAATTTTACATTAGAGTTGAACTAGCTCTATAGCCTAGTACAAATAATTTTACACTAGAGTTGAACTAGCTCTATAAGCTAGTACAAATAATTTTACACTAGAGTTGAACTAGCTCTATAGCCTAGTAAAAATTATTTTACACTAGAGTTGAACTAGCTCCATAGCCTAGTACAAATAATTTTACACTAGAGTTGAACTAGCTCTATAAGCTAGATCAAATAAATTTACACTAGAGTTCAACTAGCTGTATAGCCTAGTACAAATAATTTTACACTAGAGTTGAACTAGCTCTATAGCCTAGTACAAATAATTTTACACTAGAGTTGAACTAGCTCTATAGCCTAGTACAAATAATTTTACAATAGAGTTGAACTAGCTCTATAGCCTAGTAGAAATAATTTTACACTATAGTTGAACTAGCTTCATAGCGTAGTAGAAATAACTTTACACTAGAGTTGAACTAGCTCTATAAGCTAGTACAAATAATTATACACTAGAGTTGAACTAGCTCTATAAGCTAGTACAAATAATTTTACACTAGTGTTGAACAAGGACTATAGCCTAGTACAAATAATTTTACACTAGAGTTGAACTAGCTCTATAAGCTAGTTCAAATAATATTACACTAGAGTTGAACTAGCTCTATAAGCTAGTTCAAATAATTTTACACTAGAGTTGAACTAGCTCTATAGCCTAGTACAAATAATTTTACGCTAGAGTTGAACTAGCTCTATAAGCTAGTTCTAATAATTTTACACTAGAGTTGAACTAGCTCTATAGCCTAGTACAAATAATTTTACACTAGAGTTGAACCAGCTCTATAAGCTAGTTCAAATAATTTTACACTAGAGTTGAACTAGCTCTATAGCCAAGTACAAATAATTTTACACTAGAGTTGAACTAGCTCTATAAGCTAGTTCAAATAATTTTACACTAGAGTTGAACTAGCTCTATAGCCTAGTACAAATAATTTTACACTAGAGTTGAACTAGCTCTATAGCCAAGTACAAATAATTTTACACTAGAGTTGATCTAGCTCTATAAGGTATTTCAAATAATTTTACACTAGAGTTGAACTAGCTGTATAGCCTAGTACAAATAATTTTACACTAGAGTTGAACTAGCTCTATAAGCTAGTTCAAATAATTTTACAATAGAGTTGAACTAGCTCTATAGCCTAGTACAAATAAGTTTACACTAGAGTTGAACTAGCTCTATAAGCTAGTACAAATAATTTTACACAAGAGTGGAACTAGCTCTCTAAGCTAGTTCAAATAATTTTACACTACAGTTGAACTAGGTCTATAAGCTAGTTCAAATAATTTTACACTAGAGTTGTACCAGCTATATAGCCTAGTACAAATAATTTTACACTAGAGTTGAACTAGCTCTATAGCCAAGAACAAATAACTTTACACTAGAGTTGAACTAGCTCTATAAGCTAGTTGAAATAATTTTACACTGGAGTTGAACTAGCTGTATAGCCTTGTACAAATAATTTTACACTAGAGTTGAACTAGCTCTATAGCCTAGTACAAATAATTTTACACTAGAGTTGAACTAGCTCTATAAGCTAGTTCAAATAATTTTACACTAGAGTAGAACTAGCTCTATAGCCTAGTACAAATAATTTTACACTAGAGTTGAACTAGCTCTATAAGCTAGTTCAAATAATTTTTCACTAGGGATGAACTAGCTCTATAGCCTAGTACAAATAATTTTACACTAGAGATGAACTAGCTTTATAAGCTAGTTCAAATAATTTTACACTAGAGTTGAACTAGCTCTATAGCCTAGTACAAATAATTTTACACTAGAGTTGAACTAGCTCTATAAGCTAGTTCAAATAATTTTACACTAGAGTTGAACTAGCTCTATAGCCTAGTACCAATAATTTTACACTAGAGTTGAACTAGCTCTATAAGCTAGTACAAGTAATTTTGCACTATAGTTGAACTAGCTCTATAGCCTAGTACAAATAATTTTACACTAGAGTTGAACTAGCTCTATAGCCAAGTACAAATAATTTTACACTAGAGTTGAACTAGAACTATAAGCTAGTTCAAATAATTTTACACTGGAGTTGAACTAGCTGTATAGCCTAGTACAAATAATTTTACACTAGAGTTGAACTAGCTCTATAAGCTAGTTCAAATAATTTTACACTACAGTTGAACTAGCTCTATAGCCTAGTACCAATAATTTTACACTAGAGTTGAACTAACTCTATACCCTAGTAAAAATTATTTTACACTAGAGTTGAACTAGCTCCGTAGCCTAGTACAAATAAATTTACACTATAGTTGAACAAGCTCTATAGCCTAGTACAAATAATTTTACATTAGAGTTGAACTAGCTCTATAGCCTAGTACAAATAATTTTACACCAGAGTTGAACTAGCTCTATAGCCTAGTACAAATAATTGTACACTAGAGTTGAACTAGCTCTATAGCCTAGTACAAATAATTTTACACTAGAGTTGAACTAGCTCTATAAGCTAGTTCAAATAATTTTACACTAGAGTTGAACTAGCTCTATAAGCTATTTCAAATAATTTTACACTAGAGTTGAACTAGCTCTATAGCCTAGTACAAATAATTTTACGCTAGAGTTGAACTAGCTCTATAAGCTAGTTCTAATAATTTTACACTAGAGTTGAACTAGCTCTATAGCCTAGTACAAATAATTTTACACTAGAGTTGAACCAGCTCTATAAGCTAGTTCAAATAATTTTACACTAGAGTTGAACTAGCTCTATAGCCAAGTACAAATAATTTTACACTAGAGTTGAACTAGCTCTATAAGCTAGTTCAAATAATTTTACACTAGAGTTGAACTAGCTCTATAAGCTATTTCAAATAATTTTACACTAGAGTGGAACTAGCTCTCTAAGCTAGTTCAAATAATTTTACACTACAGTTGAACTAGCTCCATAGCCTAGTACAAATAATTTTACACTAGAGTTGAACTAGCTCTATAAGCTAGTACAAATAATTTTACACTAGAGTGGAACTAGCTCTCTAAGCTAGTTCAAATAATTTTACACTCCAGTTGAACTAGGTCTATAAGCTAGTTCAAATAATTTTACACTAGAGTTGTACCAGCTATATAGCCTAGTACAAATCATTTTACACTAGAGTTGAACTAGCTCTATAGCCAAGTACAAATAACTTTACACTAGAGTTGAACTAGCTCTATAGCCTAGTACAAATAATTTTACACTAGAGTTAAACAAGGTCTATAGCCTAGTACAAATAATTTTGCACTATAGTTGAACTAGCTCTATAGCCTAGTACAAATAATTTTACACTAGAGTTGAACTAGCTCTATAGCCAAGTACAAATAATTATACACTAGAGTTGAACTAGCTCTATAAGCTAGTTCAAATAATTTTACACTGGAGTTGAACTAGCTGTATAGCCTAGTACAAATAATTTTACACTAGAGTTGAACTAGCTCTATAAGCTAGTTCAAATAATTTTACACTAGAGTTGAACTAGCTCTATAGCCTAGTACAAATAAGTTTACACTAGAGTTGAACTAGCTCTATAAGCTAGTACAAATAATTTTACACTAGAGTGGAACTAGCTCTCTAAGCTAGTTCAAATAATTTTACACTACAGTTGAACTAGGTCTATAAGCTAGTTCAAATAATTTTACACTAGAGTTGTACTAGCTGTATAGCCTAGTATAAATAATTTTACACTAGAGTTGAACTAGCTCTATAAGCTAGTACAAATAACTTTACACTAGAGTTGAACTAGCTCTATAGCCTAGTACAAATAAATTTACACTAGAGTTGAACAAGCTCTATAGCCTAATACAAATAATTTTACAATAGAGTTGAACTAGCTCTATAGCCTAGTACAAATAATTTTACACCAGAGTTGAACTAGCTCTATAGCCTAGTACAAATAATTGTACACTAGAGTTGAACTAGCTCTATAGCCTAGTACAAATAATTTTACACTAGAGTTGAACTAGCTCTATAAGCTAGTTCAAATAATTTTACACTAGAGTTGAACTAGCTCTATAGCCTAGTACAAATAATTTTACACTAGAGTTGAACTAGCTCTATAAGCTATTTCAAATAATTTTACACTAGAGTGGAACTAGCTCTCTAAGCTAGTTCAAATAATTTTACACTACAGTTGAACTAGGTCTATAAGCTAGTTGAAATAATTTTACACTAGAGTTGTACCAGCTATATAGCCTAGTACAAATAATTTTACACTAGAGTTGAACTAGCTCTATAGCCAAGTACAAATAAATTTACACTAGAGTTGAACTAGCTCTATAGCCTAGTACAAATAATTTTACACTAGAGTTAAACAAGGTCTATAGCCTAGTACAAATAATTTTGCACTATAGTTGAACTAGCTCTATAGCCTAGTACAAATAATTTTACACTAGAGTTGAACTAGCTCTATAGCCAAGTACAAATAATTTTACACTAGAGTTGAACTAGCTCTATAAGCTAGTTCAAATAATTTTACACTGGAGTTGAACTAGCTGTATAGCCTAGTACAAATAATTTTACACTAGAGTTGAACTAGCTCTATAAGCTAGTTCAAATAATTTTACACTAGAGTTGAACTAGCTCTATAGCCTAGTACAAATAAGTTTACACTAGAGTTGAACTAGCTCTATAAGCTAGTATAAATAATTTTACACTAGAGTGGAACTAGCTCTCTAAGCTAGTTCAAATAATTTTACACTAGAGTTGAACTAGGTCTATAAGCTAGTTCAAATAATTTTACACTAGAGTTGTACTAGCTGTATAGCCTAGTATAAATAATTTTACACTAGAGTTGAACTAGCTCTATAAGCTAGTACAAATAACTTTACACTAGAGTTGAACTAGCTCTATAGCCTAGTACAAATAATTTTACACTAGAGTTGAACAAGGTCTATAGCCTAGTACAAATAATTTTACACTAGAGTTGAACTAGCTCTATAGCCTAGTACAAATAGCTTTACACTAGAGTTGAACTAGCTCTATAGCCTAGTACAAATAATTTTACATTAGAGTTGAACTAGCTCTATAGCCTAGTACAAATAATTTTACACTAGAGTTGAACTAGCTCTATAAGCTAGTACAAATAATTTTACACTAGAGTTGAACTAGCTCTATAGCCTAGTAAAAATTATTTTACACTAGAGTTGAACTAGCTCCATAGCCTAGTACAAATAATTTTACACTAGAGTTGAACTAGCTCTATAAGCTAGATCAAATAAATTTACACTAGAGTTCAACTAGCTGTATAGCCTAGTACAAATAATTTTACACTAGAGTTGAACTAGCTCTATAGCCTAGTACAAATAATTTTACACTAGAGTTGAACTAGCTCTATAGCCTAGTACATATAATTTTACAATAGAGTTGAACTAGCTCTATAGCCTAGTAGAAATAATTTTACACTAGAGTTGAACTAGCTTCATAGCGTAGTAGAAATAACTTTACACTAGAGTTGAACTAGCTCTATAAGCTAGTACAAATAATTATACACTAGAGTTGAACTAGCTCTATAAGCTAGTACAAATAATTTTACACTAGTGTTGAACAAGGACTATAGCCTAGTACAAATAATTTTACACTAGAGTTGAACTAGCTCTATAAGCTAGTTCAAATAATATTACACTAGAGTTGAACTAGCTCTATAAGCTAGTTCAAATAATTTTACACTAGAGTTGAACTAGCTCTATAGCCTAGTACAAATAATTTTACGCTAGAGTTGAACTAGCTCTATAAGCTAGTTCTAATAATTTTACACTAGAGTTGAACTAGCTCTATAGCCTAGTACAAATAATTTTACACTAGAGTTGAACCAGCTCTATAAGCTAGTTCAAATAATTTTACACTAGAGTTGAACTAGCTCTATAGCCAAGTACAAATAATTTTACACTAGAGTTGAACTAGCTCTATAAGCTAGTTCAAATAATTTTACACTAGAGTTGAACTAGCTCTATAGCCTAGTACAAATAATTTTACACTAGGGTTGAACTAGCTCTATAAGCTAGTACAAGTAATTTTGCACTATAGTTGAACTAGCTCTATAGCCTAGTACAAATAATTTTACACTAGAGTTGAACTAGCTCTATAGCCAAGTACAAATAATTTTACACTAGAGTTGATCTAGCTCTATAAGCTATTTCAAATAATTTTACACTAGAGTTGAACTAGCTGTATAGCCTAGTACAAATAATTTTACACTAGAGTTGAACTAGCTCTATAAGCTAGTTCAAATAATTTTACAATAGAGTTGAACTAGCTCTATAGCCTAGTACAAATAAGTTTACACTAGAGTTGAACTAGCTCTATAAGCTAGTACAAATAATTTTACACAAGAGTGGAACTAGCTCTCTAAGCTAGTTCAAATAATTTTACACTACAGTTGAACTAGGTCTATAAGCTAGTTCAAATAATTTTACACTAGAGTTGTACCAGCTATATAGCCTAGTACAAATAATTTTACACTAGAGTTGAACTAGCTCTATAGCCAAGAACAAATAACTTTACACTAGAGTTGAACTAGCTCTATAAGCTAGTTGAAATAATTTTACACTGGAGTTGAACTAGCTGTATAGCCTAGTACAAATAATTTTACACTAGAGTTGAACTAGCTCTATAAGCTAGTTCAAATAATTTTACACTAGAGTTGAACTTGCTCTATAGCCTAGTACAAATAATTTTACGCTAGAGTTGAACTAGCTCTATAAGCTAGTTCTAATAATTTTACACTAGAGTTGAACTAGCTCTATAGCCTAGTACAAATAATTTTACACTAGAGTTGAACCAGCTCTATAAGCTAGTTCAAATAATTTTACACTAGAGTTGAACCAGCTCTATAGCCTACTACAAATAAGCTTACACTAGAGTTGAACTAGCTGTATAGCCTAGTACAAATAATTTTACACTAGAGTTGAACTAGCTCTATAGCCTAGTACAAATAATTTTACACTAGAGTTGAACTAGCTCTATAGCCTAGTACAAATAAGTTTGCACTAGAGTTGAACTAGCTCTATAGCCTAGTACAAATAATTTTACAATAGAGTTGAACCAGCTCTATAAGCTAGTTCAAATAATTTTACACTAGAGTTGAACTAGCTCTATAGCATAGCACAAATAAGTTTACACTAGAGTTGAACTAGCTCTATAAGCTAGTTCAAATAATTTTACACTAGAGTTGAACTAGCTTCATAGCCTAGTACAAATAATTTTACACTAGAGTTGAACTAGCTCTATAAGCTAGTTCTAATAATTTTACACTAGAGTTGAACTAGCTCTATAGCCTAGTACAAATAATTTTACACTAGAGTTGAACCAGCTCTATAAGCTAGTTCAAATAATTTTACACTAGAGTTGAACCAGCTCTATAGCCTACTACAAATAAGCTTACACTAGAGTTGAACTAGCTGTATAGCCTAGTACAAATAATTTTACACTAGAGTTGAACTAGCTCTATAGCCTAGTACAAATAATTTTACACTAGAGTTGAACTAGCTCTATAGCCTAGTACAAATAATTTTACACTAGAGTTGAACTAGCTCTATAAGCTAGTTCAAATAATTTTACACTAGTGTTGAACTAGCTCTATAGCCTAGTACAAATAATTTTACAATAGAGTTGAACCAGCTCTATAAGCTAGTTCAAATAATTTTACACAAGAGTTGAACCAGCTCTATAGCCTAGTACAAATAAGTTTGCACTAGAGTTGAACTAGCTATATAGCCTAGTACAAATAATTTTACAATAGAGTTGAACCAGCTCTATAAGCTAGTTCAAATAATTTTACACTAGAGTTGAACTAGCTCTATAGCCTAGTATAAATAATTTTACACTAGAGTTGAACTAGCTCTATAAGCTAGTTCAAATAATTTTACACTAGAGTTGAACTAGCTCTATAGCCTAGTACAAATAATTTTACACTAGAGTTGAACTAGCTCTATAAGCTAGATCAAATAAATTTACACTAGAGTTCAACTAGCTGTATAGCCTAGTACAAATAATTTTACACTAGAGTTGAACTAGCTCTATAGCCAAGTACAAATAACTTTACACTAGAGTTGAACTAGCTCTATAAGCTAGTTGAAATAATCTTACACTGGAGTTGAACTAGCTGTATAGCCTAGTACAAATAATTTTACACTAGAGTTGAACTAGCTCTATAAGCTAGTTCAAATAATTTTACACTAGAGTTGAACTTGCTCTATAGCCTAGTACAAATAATTTTACGCTAGAGTTGAACTAGCTCTATAAGCTAGTTCTAATAATTTTACACTAGAGTTGAACTAGCTCTATAGCCTAGTACAAATAATTTTACACTAGAGTTGAACCAGCTCTATAAGCTAGTTCAAATAATTTTACACTAGAGTTGAACCAGCTCTATAGCCTACTACAAATAAGCTTACACTAGAGTTGAACTAGCTGTATAGCCTAGTACAAATAATTTTACACTAGAGTTGAACTAGCTCTATAGCCTAGTACAAATAATTTTACACTAGAGTTGAACCAGCTCTATAAGCTAGTTCAAATAATTTTACACTAGAGTTGAACTAGCTCTATAGCCTAGTATAAATAATTTTACACTAGAGTTGAACTAGCTCTATAAGCTAGTTCAAATAATTTTACAGTAGAGTTGAACTAGCTCTATAGCCTAGTACAAATAATTTTACACTAGAGTTGAACTAGCTCTATAAGCTAGTACAAATAATTTTACACTAGAGTTGAACTAGCTCTATAGCCTAGTACAAATTATTTTACACTAGAGTTGAACTAGCTTCATAGCGTAGTAGAAATAATTTTACACTAGAGTTGAACTAGTTGTATAGCCTAGTACAAATAATTTTACACTAGAGTTGAACTAGCTCTATAAGCTAGTACAAATAATTATACAGTAGAGTTGAACTAGCTCTATAAGCTAGTACAAATAATTTTACACTAGTGTTGAACAAGGACTATAGCCTAGTACAAATAATTTTACAATAGAGTTGAACCAGCTCTATAAGCTAGTTCAAATAATTTTACACTAGAGTTGAACCAGCTCTATAGCTTAGTACAAATAAGTTTGCACTAGAGCTGAACTAGCTCTATAGCCTAGTACAAATAATTTTACAATAGAGTTGAACCAGCTCTATAAGCTAGTTCAAATAATTTTACACAAGAGTTGAACCAGCTCTATAGCCTAGTACAAATAAGTTTGCACTAGAGTTGAACTAGCTATATAGCCTAGTACAAATAATTTTACAATAGAGTTGAACCAGCTCTATAAGCTAGTTCAAATAATTTTACACTAGAGTTGAACTAGCTCTATAGCCTAGTATAAATAATTTTACACTAGAGTTGAACTAGCTCTATAAGCTAGTTCAAATAATTTTACACTAGAGTTGAACTAGCTCTATAGCCTAGTACAAATAATTTTACACTAGAGTTGAACTAGCTCTATAAGCTAGATCAAATAAATTTACACTAGAGTTCAACTAGCTGTATAGCCTAGTACAAATAATTTTACACTAGAGTTGAACTAGCTCTATAGCCAAGTACAAATAACTTTACACTAGAGTTGAACTAGCTCTATAAGCTAGTTGAAATAATCTTACACTGGAGTTGAACTAGCTGTATAGCCTAGTACAAATAATTTTACACTAGAGTTGAACTAGCTCTATAAGCTAGTTCAAATAATTTTACACTAGAGTTGAACTTGCTCTATAGCCTAGTACAAATAATTTTACGCTAGAGTTGAACTAGCTCTATAAGCTAGTTCTAATAATTTTACACTAGAGTTGAACTAGCTCTATAGCCTAGTACAAATAATTTTACACTAGAGTTGAACCAGCTCTATAAGCTAGTTCAAATAATTTTACACTAGAGTTGAACCAGCTCTATAGCCTACTACAAATAAGCTTACACTAGAGTTGAACTAGCTGTATAGCCTAGTACAAATAATTTTACACTAGAGTTGAACTAGCTCTATAGCCTAGTACAAATAATTTTACACTAGAGTTGAACCAGCTCTATAAGCTAGTTCAAATAATTTTACACTAGAGTTGAACTAGCTCTATAGCCTAGTATAAATAATTTTACACTAGAGTTGAACTAGCTCTATAAGCTAGTTCAAATAATTTTACACTAGAGTTGAACTAGCTCTATAGCCTAGTACAAATAATTTTACACTAGAGTTGAACTAGCTCTATAAGCTAGTACAAATAATTTTACACTAGAGTTGAACTAGCTCTATAGCCTAGTACAAATTATTTTACACTAGAGTTGAACTAGCTTCATAGCGTAGTAGAAATAATTTTACACTAGAGTTGAACTAGTTGTATAGCCTAGTACAAATAATTTTACACTAGAGTTGAACTAGCTCTATAAGCTAGTACAAATAATTATACAGTAGAGTTGAACTAGCTCTATAAGCTAGTACAAATAATTTTACACTAGTGTTGAACAAGGACTATAGCCTAGTACAAATAATTTTACAATAGAGTTGAACCAGCTCTATAAGCTAGTTCAAATAATTTTACACTAGAGTTGAACCAGCTCTATAGCTTAGTACAAATAAGTTTGCACTAGAGTTGAACTAGCTCTATAGCCTAGTACAAATAATTTTACAATAGAGTTGAACCAGCTCTATAAGCTAGTTCAAATAATTTTACACTAGAGTTAAACTAGCTCTATAGCCTAGTATAAATAATTTTACACTAGAGTTGAACTAGCTCTATAAGCTAGTTCAAATAATTTTACACTAGAGTTGAACTAGCTCTATAGCCTAGTACAAATAATTTTGCACTAGAGTTGAACTAGCTCTATAAGCTAGTACAAATAATTTTACACTAGAGTTGAACTAGCTCTATAGCCTAGTACAAATAATTTTACACTATTGTTGAACTAGCTCTATAGCCTAGTAAAAATTATTTTACACTAGAGTTGAACTAGCTCCATAGCCTAGTACAAATAATTTTACACTAGAGTTGAACTAGCTCTATAAGCTAGATCAAATAAATTTACACTAGAGTTCAACTAGCTGTATAGCCTAGTACAAATAATTTTACACTAGAGTTGAACTAGCTCTATAGCCTAGTACAAATAATTTTACACTAGAGTTGAACTAGCTCTATAGCCTAGTACAAATAATTTTACAATAGAGTTGAACTAGCTCTATAGCCTAGTAGAAATAATTTTACACTATAGTTGAACTAGCTTCATAGCGTAGTAGAAATAACTTTACACTAGAGTTGAACTAGCTCTATAAGCTAGTACAAATAATTATACACTAGAGTTGAACTAGCTCTATAAGCTAGTACAAATAATTTTACACTAGTGTTGAACAAGGACTATAGCCTAGTACAAATAATTTTACACTAGAGTTGAACTAGCTCTATAAGCTAGTTCAAATAATATTACACTAGAGTTGAACTAGCTCTATAAGCTAGTTCAAATAATTTTACACTAGAGTTGAACTAGCTCTATAGCCTAGTACAAATAATTTTACGCTAGAGTTGAACTAGCTCTATAAGCTAGTTCTAATAATTTTACACTAGAGTTGAACTAGCTCTATAGCCTAGTACAAATAATTTTACACTAGAGTTGAACCAGCTCTATAAGCTAGTTCAAATAATTTTACACTAGAGTTGAACTAGCTCTATAGCCAAGTACAAATAATTTTACACTAGAGTTGAACTAGCTCTATAAGCTAGTTCAAATAATTTTACACTAGAGTTGAACTAGCTCTATAGCCTAGTACAAATAATTTTACACTAGAGTTGAACTAGCTCTATAGCCAAGTACAAATAATTTTACACTAGAGTTGATCTAGCTCTATAAGGTATTTCAAATAATTTTACACTAGAGTTGAACTAGCTGTATAGCCTAGTACAAATAATTTTACACTAGAGTTGAACTAGCTCTATAAGCTAGTTCAAATAATTTTACAATAGAGTTGAACTAGCTCTATAGCCTAGTACAAATAAGTTTACACTAGAGTTGAACTAGCTCTATAAGCTAGTACAAATAATTTTACACAAGAGTGGAACTAGCTCTCTAAGCTAGTTCAAATAATTTTACACTACAGTTGAACTAGGTCTATAAGCTAGTTCAAATAATTTTACACTAGAGTTGTACCAGCTATATAGCCTAGTACAAATAATTTTACACTAGAGTTGAACTAGCTCTATAGCCAAGAACAAATAACTTTACACTAGAGTTGAACTAGCTCTATAAGCTAGTTGAAATAATTTTACACTGGAGTTGAACTAGCTGTATAGCCTTGTACAAATAATTTTACACTAGAGTTGAACTAGCTCTATAGCCTAGTACAAATAATTTTACACTAGAGTTGAACTAGCTCTATAAGCTAGTTCAAATAATTTTACACTAGAGTAGAACTAGCTCTATAGCCTAGTACAAATAATTTTACACTAGAGTTGAACTAGCTCTATAAGCTAGTTCAAATAATTTTTCACTAGGGATGAACTAGCTCTATAGCCTAGTACAAATAATTTTACACTAGAGATGAACTAGCTTTATAAGCTAGTTCAAATAATTTTACACTAGAGTTGAACTAGCTCTATAGCCTAGTACAAATAATTTTACACTAGAGTTGAACTAGCTCTATAAGCTAGTTCAAATAATTTTACACTAGAGTTGAACTAGCTCTATAGCCTAGTACCAATAATTTTACACTAGAGTTGAACTAGCTCTATAAGCTAGTACAAGTAATTTTGCACTATAGTTGAACTAGCTCTATAGCCTAGTACAAATAATTTTACACTAGAGTTGAACTAGCTCTATAGCCAAGTACAAATAATTTTACACTAGAGTTGAACTAGAACTATAAGCTAGTTCAAATAATTTTACACTGGAGTTGAACTAGCTGTATAGCCTAGTACAAATAATTTTACACTAGAGTTGAACTAGCTCTATAAGCTAGTTCAAATAATTTTACACTACAGTTGAACTAGCTCTATAGCCTAGTACCAATAATTTTACACTAGAGTTGAACTAACTCTATACCCTAGTAAAAATTATTTTACACTAGAGTTGAACTAGCTCCGTAGCCTAGTACAAATAAATTTACCCTATAGTTGAACAAGCTCTATAGCCTAGTACAAATAATTTTACATTAGAGTTGAACTAGCTCTATAGCCTAGTACAAATAATTTTACACCAGAGTTGAACTAGCTCTATAGCCTAGTACAAATAATTGTACACTAGAGTTGAACTAGCTCTATAGCCTAGTACAAATAATTTTACACTAGAGTTGAACTAGCTCTATAAGCTAGTTCAAATAATTTTACACTAGAGTTGAACTAGCTCTATAAGCTATTTCAAATAATTTTACACTAGAGTTGAACTAGCTCTATAGCCTAGTACAAATAATTTTACGCTAGAGTTGAACTAGCTCTATAAGCTAGTTCTAATAATTTTACACTAGAGTTGAACTAGCTCTATAGCCTAGTACAAATAATTTTACACTAGAGTTGAACCAGCTCTATAAGCTAGTTCAAATAATTTTACACTAGAGTTGAACTAGCTCTATAGCCAAGTACAAATAATTTTACACTAGAGTTGAACTAGCTCTATAAGCTAGTTCAAATAATTTTACACTAGAGTTGAACTAGCTCTATAAGCTATTTCAAATAATTTTACACTAGAGTGGAACTAGCTCTCTAAGCTAGTTCAAATAATTTTACACTACAGTTGAACTAGCTCCATAGCCTAGTACAAATAATTTTACACTAGAGTTGAACTAGCTCTATAAGCTAGTACAAATAATTTTACACTAGAGTGGAACTAGCTCTCTAAGCTAGTTCAAATAATTTTACACTCCAGTTGAACTAGGTCTATAAGCTAGTTCAAATAATTTTACACTAGAGTTGTACCAGCTATATAGCCTAGTACAAATCATTTTACACTAGAGTTGAACTAGCTCTATAGCCAAGTACAAATAACTTTACACTAGAGTTGAACTAGCTCTATAGCCTAGTACAAATAATTTTACACTAGAGTTAAACAAGGTCTATAGCCTAGTACAAATAATTTTGCACTATAGTTGAACTAGCTCTATAGCCTAGTACAAATAATTTTACACTAGAGTTGAACTAGCTCTATAGCCAAGTACAAATAATTATACACTAGAGTTGAACTAGCTCTATAAGCTAGTTCAAATAATTTTACACTGGAGTTGAACTAGCTGTATAGCCTAGTACAAATAATTTTACACTAGAGTTGAACTAGCTCTATAAGCTAGTTCAAATAATTTTACACTAGAGTTGAACTAGCTCTATAGCCTAGTACAAATAAGTTTACACTAGAGTTGAACTAGCTCTATAAGCTAGTACAAATAATTTTACACTAGAGTGGAACTAGCTCTCTAAGCTAGTTCAAATAATTTTACACTACAGTTGAACTAGGTCTATAAGCTAGTTCAAATAATTTTACACTAGAGTTGTACTAGCTGTATAGCCTAGTATAAATAATTTTACACTAGAGTTGAACTAGCTCTATAAGCTAGTACAAATAACTTTACACTAGAGTTGAACTAGCTCTATAGCCTAGTACAAATAAATTTACACTAGAGTTGAACAAGCTCTATAGCCTAATACAAATAATTTTACAATAGAGTTGAACTAGCTCTATAGCCTAGTACAAATAATTTTACACCAGAGTTGAACTAGCTCTATAGCCTAGTACAAATAATTGTACACTAGAGTTGAACTAGCTCTATAGCCTAGTACAAATAATTTTACACTAGAGTTGAACTAGCTCTATAAGCTAGTTCAAATAATTTTACACTAGAGTTGAACTAGCTCTATAGCCTAGTACAAATAATTTTACACTAGAGTTGAACTAGCTCTATAAGCTATTTCAAATAATTTTACACTAGAGTGGAACTAGCTCTCTAAGCTAGTTCAAATAATTTTACACTACAGTTGAACTAGGTCTATAAGCTAGTTGAAATAATTTTACACTAGAGTTGTACCAGCTATATAGCCTAGTACAAATAATTTTACACTAGAGTTGAACTAGCTCTATAGCCAAGTACAAATAAATTTACACTAGAGTTGAACTAGCTCTATAGCCTAGTACAAATAATTTTACACTAGAGTTAAACAAGGTCTATAGCCTAGTACAAATAATTTTGCACTATAGTTGAACTAGCTCTATAGCCTAGTACAAATAATTTTACACTAGAGTTGAACTAGCTCTATAGCCAAGTACAAATAATTTTACACTAGAGTTGAACTAGCTCTATAAGCTAGTTCAAATAATTTTACACTGGAGTTGAACTAGCTGTATAGCCTAGTACAAATAATTTTACACTAGAGTTGAACTAGCTCTATAAGCTAGTTCAAATAATTTTACACTAGAGTTGAACTAGCTCTATAGCCTAGTACAAATAAGTTTACACTAGAGTTGAACTAGCTCTATAAGCTAGTATAAATAATTTTACACTAGAGTGGAACTAGCTCTCTAAGCTAGTTCAAATAATTTTACACTAGAGTTGAACTAGGTCTATAAGCTAGTTCAAATAATTTTACACTAGAGTTGTACTAGCTGTATAGCCTAGTATAAATAATTTTACACTAGAGTTGAACTAGCTCTATAAGCTAGTACAAATAACTTTACACTAGAGTTGAACTAGCTCTATAGCCTAGTACAAATAATTTTACACTAGAGTTGAACAAGGTCTATAGCCTAGTACAAATAATTTTACACTAGAGTTGAACTAGCTCTATAGCCTAGTACAAATAGCTTTACACTAGAGTTGAACTAGCTCTATAGCCTAGTACAAATAATTTTACATTAGAGTTGAACTAGCTCTATAGCCTAGTACAAATAATTTTACACTAGAGTTGAACTAGCTCTATAAGCTAGTACAAATAATTTTACACTAGAGTTGAACTAGCTCTATAGCCTAGTAAAAATTATTTTACACTAGAGTTGAACTAGCTCCATAGCCTAGTACAAATAATTTTACACTAGAGTTGAACTAGCTCTATAAGCTAGATCAAATAAATTTACACTAGAGTTCAACTAGCTGTATAGCCTAGTACAAATAATTTTACACTAGAGTTGAACTAGCTCTATAGCCTAGTACAAATAATTTTACACTAGAGTTGAACTAGCTCTATAGCCTAGTACATATAATTTTACAATAGAGTTGAACTAGCTCTATAGCCTAGTAGAAATAATTTTACACTAGAGTTGAACTAGCTTCATAGCGTAGTAGAAATAACTTTACACTAGAGTTGAACTAGCTCTATAAGCTAGTACAAATAATTATACACTAGAGTTGAACTAGCTCTATAAGCTAGTACAAATAATTTTACACTAGTGTTGAACAAGGACTATAGCCTAGTACAAATAATTTTACACTAGAGTTGAACTAGCTCTATAAGCTAGTTCAAATAATATTACACTAGAGTTGAACTAGCTCTATAAGCTAGTTCAAATAATTTTACACTAGAGTTGAACTAGCTCTATAGCCTAGTACAAATAATTTTACGCTAGAGTTGAACTAGCTCTATAAGCTAGTTCTAATAATTTTACACTAGAGTTGAACTAGCTCTATAGCCTAGTACAAATAATTTTACACTAGAGTTGAACCAGCTCTATAAGCTAGTTCAAATAATTTTACACTAGAGTTGAACTAGCTCTATAGCCAAGTACAAATAATTTTACACTAGAGTTGAACTAGCTCTATAAGCTAGTTCAAATAATTTTACACTAGAGTTGAACTAGCTCTATAGCCTAGTACAAATAATTTTACACTAGGGTTGAACTAGCTCTATAAGCTAGTACAAGTAATTTTGCACTATAGTTGAACTAGCTCTATAGCCTAGTACAAATAATTTTACACTAGAGTTGAACTAGCTCTATAGCCAAGTACAAATAATTTTACACTAGAGTTGATCTAGCTCTATAAGCTATTTCAAATAATTTTACACTAGAGTTGAACTAGCTGTATAGCCTAGTACAAATAATTTTACACTAGAGTTGAACTAGCTCTATAAGCTAGTTCAAATAATTTTACAATAGAGTTGAACTAGCTCTATAGCCTAGTACAAATAAGTTTACACTAGAGTTGAACTAGCTCTATAAGCTAGTACAAATAATTTTACACAAGAGTGGAACTAGCTCTCTAAGCTAGTTCAAATAATTTTACACTACAGTTGAACTAGGTCTATAAGCTAGTTCAAATAATTTTACACTAGAGTTGTACCAGCTATATAGCCTAGTACAAATAATTTTACACTAGAGTTGAACTAGCTCTATAGCCAAGAACAAATAACTTTACACTAGAGTTGAACTAGCTCTATAAGCTAGTTGAAATAATTTTACACTGGAGTTGAACTAGCTGTATAGCCTAGTACAAATAATTTTACACTAGAGTTGAACTAGCTCTATAAGCTAGTTCAAATAATTTTACACTAGAGTTGAACTTGCTCTATAGCCTAGTACAAATAATTTTACGCTAGAGTTGAACTAGCTCTATAAGCTAGTTCTAATAATTTTACACTAGAGTTGAACTAGCTCTATAGCCTAGTACAAATAATTTTACACTAGAGTTGAACCAGCTCTATAAGCTAGTTCAAATAATTTTACACTAGAGTTGAACCAGCTCTATAGCCTACTACAAATAAGCTTACACTAGAGTTGAACTAGCTGTATAGCCTAGTACAAATAATTTTACACTAGAGTTGAACTAGCTCTATAGCCTAGTACAAATAATTTTACACTAGAGTTGAACTAGCTCTATAGCCTAGTACAAATAAGTTTGCACTAGAGTTGAACTAGCTCTATAGCCTAGTACAAATAATTTTACAATAGAGTTGAACCAGCTCTATAAGCTAGTTCAAATAATTTTACACTAGAGTTGAACTAGCTCTATAGCATAGCACAAATAAGTTTACACTAGAGTTGAACTAGCTCTATAAGCTAGTTCAAATAATTTTACACTAGAGTTGAACTAGCTTCATAGCCTAGTACAAATAATTTTACACTAGAGTTGAACTAGCTCTATAAGCTAGTTCTAATAATTTTACACTAGAGTTGAACTAGCTCTATAGCCTAGTACAAATAATTTTACACTAGAGTTGAACCAGCTCTATAAGCTAGTTCAAATAATTTTACACTAGAGTTGAACCAGCTCTATAGCCTACTACAAATAAGCTTACACTAGAGTTGAACTAGCTGTATAGCCTAGTACAAATAATTTTACACTAGAGTTGAACTAGCTCTATAGCCTAGTACAAATAATTTTACACTAGAGTTGAACTAGCTCTATAGCCTAGTACAAATAATTTTACACTAGAGTTGAACTAGCTCTATAAGCTAGTTCAAATAATTTTACACTAGTGTTGAACTAGCTCTATAGCCTAGTACAAATAATTTTACAATAGAGTTGAACCAGCTCTATAAGCTAGTTCAAATAATTTTACACAAGAGTTGAACCAGCTCTATAGCCTAGTACAAATAAGTTTGCACTAGAGTTGAACTAGCTATATAGCCTAGTACAAATAATTTTACAATAGAGTTGAACCAGCTCTATAAGCTAGTTCAAATAATTTTACACTAGAGTTGAACTAGCTCTATAGCCTAGTATAAATAATTTTACACTAGAGTTGAACTAGCTCTATAAGCTAGTTCAAATAATTTTACACTAGAGTTGAACTAGCTCTATAGCCTAGTACAAATAATTTTACACTAGAGTTGAACTAGCTCTATAAGCTAGATCAAATAAATTTACACTAGAGTTCAACTAGCTGTATAGCCTAGTACAAATAATTTTACACTAGAGTTGAACTAGCTCTATAGCCAAGTACAAATAACTTTACACTAGAGTTGAACTAGCTCTATAAGCTAGTTGAAATAATCTTACACTGGAGTTGAACTAGCTGTATAGCCTAGTACAAATAATTTTACACTAGAGTTGAACTAGCTCTATAAGCTAGTTCAAATAATTTTACACTAGAGTTGAACTTGCTCTATAGCCTAGTACAAATAATTTTACGCTAGAGTTGAACTAGCTCTATAAGCTAGTTCTAATAATTTTACACTAGAGTTGAACTAGCTCTATAGCCTAGTACAAATAATTTTACACTAGAGTTGAACCAGCTCTATAAGCTAGTTCAAATAATTTTACACTAGAGTTGAACCAGCTCTATAGCCTACTACAAATAAGCTTACACTAGAGTTGAACTAGCTGTATAGCCTAGTACAAATAATTTTACACTAGAGTTGAACTAGCTCTATAGCCTAGTACAAATAATTTTACACTAGAGTTGAACCAGCTCTATAAGCTAGTTCAAATAATTTTACACTAGAGTTGAACTAGCTCTATAGCCTAGTATAAATAATTTTACACTAGAGTTGAACTAGCTCTATAAGCTAGTTCAAATAATTTTACAGTAGAGTTGAACTAGCTCTATAGCCTAGTACAAATAATTTTACACTAGAGTTGAACTAGCTCTATAAGCTAGTACAAATAATTTTACACTAGAGTTGAACTAGCTCTATAGCCTAGTACAAATTATTTTACACTAGAGTTGAACTAGCTTCATAGCGTAGTAGAAATAATTTTACACTAGAGTTGAACTAGTTGTATAGCCTAGTACAAATAATTTTACACTAGAGTTGAACTAGCTCTATAAGCTAGTACAAATAATTATACAGTAGAGTTGAACTAGCTCTATAAGCTAGTACAAATAATTTTACACTAGTGTTGAACAAGGACTATAGCCTAGTACAAATAATTTTACAATAGAGTTGAACCAGCTCTATAAGCTAGTTCAAATAATTTTACACTAGAGTTGAACCAGCTCTATAGCTTAGTACAAATAAGTTTGCACTAGAGCTGAACTAGCTCTATAGCCTAGTACAAATAATTTTACAATAGAGTTGAACCAGCTCTATAAGCTAGTTCAAATAATTTTACACAAGAGTTGAACCAGCTCTATAGCCTAGTACAAATAAGTTTGCACTAGAGTTGAACTAGCTATATAGCCTAGTACAAATAATTTTACAATAGAGTTGAACCAGCTCTATAAGCTAGTTCAAATAATTTTACACTAGAGTTGAACTAGCTCTATAGCCTAGTATAAATAATTTTACACTAGAGTTGAACTAGCTCTATAAGCTAGTTCAAATAATTTTACACTAGAGTTGAACTAGCTCTATAGCCTAGTACAAATAATTTTACACTAGAGTTGAACTAGCTCTATAAGCTAGATCAAATAAATTTACACTAGAGTTCAACTAGCTGTATAGCCTAGTACAAATAATTTTACACTAGAGTTGAACTAGCTCTATAGCCAAGTACAAATAACTTTACACTAGAGTTGAACTAGCTCTATAAGCTAGTTGAAATAATCTTACACTGGAGTTGAACTAGCTGTATAGCCTAGTACAAATAATTTTACACTAGAGTTGAACTAGCTCTATAAGCTAGTTCAAATAATTTTACACTAGAGTTGAACTTGCTCTATAGCCTAGTACAAATAATTTTACGCTAGAGTTGAACTAGCTCTATAAGCTAGTTCTAATAATTTTACACTAGAGTTGAACTAGCTCTATAGCCTAGTACAAATAATTTTACACTAGAGTTGAACCAGCTCTATAAGCTAGTTCAAATAATTTTACACTAGAGTTGAACCAGCTCTATAGCCTACTACAAATAAGCTTACACTAGAGTTGAACTAGCTGTATAGCCTAGTACAAATAATTTTACACTAGAGTTGAACTAGCTCTATAGCCTAGTACAAATAATTTTACACTAGAGTTGAACCAGCTCTATAAGCTAGTTCAAATAATTTTACACTAGAGTTGAACTAGCTCTATAGCCTAGTATAAATAATTTTACACTAGAGTTGAACTAGCTCTATAAGCTAGTTCAAATAATTTTACACTAGAGTTGAACTAGCTCTATAGCCTAGTACAAATAATTTTACACTAGAGTTGAACTAGCTCTATAAGCTAGTACAAATAATTTTACACTAGAGTTGAACTAGCTCTATAGCCTAGTACAAATTATTTTACACTAGAGTTGAACTAGCTTCATAGCGTAGTAGAAATAATTTTACACTAGAGTTGAACTAGTTGTATAGCCTAGTACAAATAATTTTACACTAGAGTTGAACTAGCTCTATAAGCTAGTACAAATAATTATACAGTAGAGTTGAACTAGCTCTATAAGCTAGTACAAATAATTTTACACTAGTGTTGAACAAGGACTATAGCCTAGTACAAATAATTTTACAATAGAGTTGAACCAGCTCTATAAGCTAGTTCAAATAATTTTACACTAGAGTTGAACCAGCTCTATAGCTTAGTACAAATAAGTTTGCACTAGAGTTGAACTAGCTCTATAGCCTAGTACAAATAATTTTACAATAGAGTTGAACCAGCTCTATAAGCTAGTTCAAATAATTTTACACTAGAGTTAAACTAGCTCTATAGCCTAGTATAAATAATTTTACACTAGAGTTGAACTAGCTCTATAAGCTAGTTCAAATAATTTTACACTAGAGTTGAACTAGCTCTATAGCCTAGTACAAATAATTTTGCACTAGAGTTGAACTAGCTCTATAAGCTAGTACAAATAATTTTACACTAGAGTTGAACTAGCTCTATAGCCTAGTACAAATTATTTTACACTAGAGTTGAACTAGCTTCATAGCGTAGTAGAAATAATTTTACACTAGAGTTGAACTAGTTGTATAGCCCAGTACAAATAATTTTACACTAGAGTTGAACTAGCTCTATAAGCTAGTACAAATAATTATACACTAGAGTTGAACTAGCTCTATAAGCTAGTACAAATAATTTTACACTAGTGTTGAACAAGGACTATAGCCTAGTACAAATAATTTTACACTATTGTTGAACCAGCTGTATAAGCTAGTTCAAATAATTTTACACTGGAGTTGAACTAGCTCTATAGCCTAGTATAAATAATTTTACGCTAGAGTTGAACTAGCTCTATAAGCTAGTTCTAATAATTTTACACTAGAGTTGAACTAGCTCTATAGCCTAGTACAAATAATTTTACACTAGAGTTGAACCAGCTGTATAAGCTAGTTCAAATAATTTTACACTAGTGTTGAACAAGGACTATAGCCTAGTACAAATAATTTTACACTAGAGTTGAACTAGCTCTATAAGCTAGTTCAAATAATTTTACACTAGAGTTGAACTTGCTCTATAGCCTAGTACAAATAATTTTACGCTAGAGTTGAACTAGCTCTATAAACTAGTTCTAATAATTTTACACTAGAGTTGAACTAGCTCTATAGCCTAGTACAAATAATGTTACACTAGAGTTGAACCAGCTCTATAAGCTAGTTCAAATAATTTTACACTATTGTTGAACCAGCTCTATAGCCTACTACAAATAAGTTTACACTAGAGTTGAACTAGCTGTATAGCCTAGTACAAATAATTTTACACTAGAGTTGAACTAGCTCTATAGCCTAGTACAAATAATTTTACACTAGAGTTAAACAAGGTCTATAGCCTAGTACAAATAATTTTACACTAGAGTTGAACTAGCTCTATAGCTTAGTACAAATAGCTTTACACTAGAGTTAAACTAGCTCTATAGCCTAGTACAAATAATTTTACACTAGAGTTGAACTAGCTCTATAAGCTAGTACAAATAACTTTACACTAGAGTTGAACTAGCTCTATAGCCTAGTAAAAATTATTTTACACTAGAGTTGAACTAGCTTCATAGCGTAGTAGAAATAATTTTACACTAGAGTTGAACTAGTTGTATAGCCTAGTACAAATAATTTTACATTAGAGTTGAACTAGCTCTATAAGCTAGTACAAATAATTATACACTAGAGTTGAACTAGCTCTATAAGCTAGTTCAAATAATTTTACACTAGAGTTGAACTAGCTCTATAAGCTAGTTCAAATAATTTTACACTAGAGTTGAACTAGCTCTATAGCCTAGTACAAATAATTTTACGCTAGAGTTGAACTAGCTCTATAAGCTAGTTCTAATAATTTTACACTAGAGTTGAACTAGCTCTATAGCCTAGTACAAATAATTTTACACTAGAGTTGAACCAGCTCTATAAGCTAGTTCAAATAATTTTACACTAGAGTTGAACCAGCTCTATAGCCTACTACAAATAAGTTTACACTAGAGTTGAACTAGCTCTATAAGCTAGTTCAAATAATTTTACAGTAGAGTTGAACTAGCTCTATAGCCTAGTACAAATAATTTTACACTAGAGTTGAACTAGCTCTATAGCCTAGTACAAATAATTTTACACTAGAGTTGAACTAGCTCTATAGCCTAGTACAAATAATTTTACACTAGAGTTGAACTAGCTCTATAAGCTAGTTCAAATAATTTTACACTAGAGTTGAACTAGCTCTATAGCCTAGTACAAATAATTTTACAATAGAGTTGAACCAGCTCTATAAGTTAGTTCAAATAATTTTACACTAGAGTTGAACCAGCTCTATAGCCTAGTACAAATAAGTTTGCACTAGAGTTGAACTAGCTCTATAGCCTAGTACAAATAATTTTACAATAGAGTTGAACCAGCTCTATAAGCTAGTTCAAATAATTTTAAACTAGAGTTGAACTAGCTCTATAGCCTAGTATAAATAATTTTACACTAGAGTTGAACTAGCTCTATAAGCTAGTTCAAATAATTTTACACTAGAGTTGAACTAGCTCTATAGCCTAGTACAAATAATTTTACACTAGAGTTGAACTAGCTCTATAAGCTAGTTCAAATAATTTTACACTAGAGTTGAACTAGCTCTATAGCCTAGTACAAATTATTTTACACTAGAGTTGAACTAGCTTCATAGCGTAGTAGAAATAATTTTACACTAGAGTTTAACTAGCTCTATAAGCTAGTACAAATAATTATACACTAGAGTTGAACTAGCTCTATAAGCTAGTACAAATAATTTTACACTACTGTTGAACAAGGACTATAGCCTAGTACAAATAATTTTACACTGGAGTTGAACTAGCTCTATAAGCTAGTTCAAATAATTTTACACTGGAGTTGAACTAGCTCTACAGCCTAGTACAAATAATTTTACGCTAGAGTTGAACTAGCTCTATAAGCTAGTTCTAATAATTTTACACTAGAGTTGAACTAGCTCTATAGCCTAGTACAAATAATTTTACACTAGAGTTGAACCAGCTCTATGAGCTAGTTCAAATAATTTTACACTAGAGTTGAACCAGCTCTATAGCCTACTACAAATAAGTTTACACTAGAGTTGAACTAGCTCTATAAGCTAGTTCAAATAATTTTACACTAGAGTTGAACTAGCTCTATAGCCTAGTACAAATAATTTTACACTAGAGTTGAACTAGCTCTATAGCCTAGTACAAATAATTTTACACTAGAGTTGAACTAGCTCTATAAGCTAGTTCAAATAATTTTACACTAGAGTTGAACTAGCTCTATAGCCTAGTACAAATAATTTTACAATAGAGTTGAACTAGCTCTATAGCCTAGTACAAATAATTTTACAATAGAGTTGAACCAGCTCTATAAACTTGTTCAAATAATTTTACACTAGAGTTGAACCAGCTCTATAGCCTAGTACAAATAAGTTTACACTAGAGTTGAACTAGCTCTATAGCCTAGTGCAAATAATTTTACAATAGAGTTGAGCCAGCTCTATAAGCTAGTTCAAATGATTTTACACTAGAGTTGAACTAGCTCTATAGCCTAGTATAAATAATTTTACACTAGAGTTGAACTAGCTCTATAAGGTAGTTCAAATAATTTTACACTAGAGTTGATCTAGCTCTATAGCCTAGTACAAATAATTTTACACTAGAGTTGAACTAGCACTATAAGCTAGTTCAAATAATTTTAAACTAGAGTTGAACTAGCTCTATAGCCTAGTACAAATAAGTTTACACCAGAGTTGAACTAGCTCTATAAGCTAGTTCAAATAATTTTACACTAGAGTTGAACCAGCTCTATAGCCTAGTATAAATAATTTTACACTAGAGTTGAACTAGCTCTATAAGCTAGTACAAATAATTTTACAATAGAGTTTAGCTAGCTCTATCGCCTAGTACAAATAATTTTACACTAGAGTTGAACTAGGTCTATAGCCTAGTACAAATAATTTTACACTAGAGTTCAACTAGCTCTATAAGCTAGTTCAAATAATTTTACACTAGAGTTGAACTAGCTCTATAGCCTAGTACAAATAATTTTACACTAGAGTTGAACTAGCTCTATAAGCTAGTTCAAATAATTTTTCACTAGAGTTGAACTAGCTC
This sequence comes from Triticum urartu, assembly GCF_056163025.1. NCBI lineage: Eukaryota > Viridiplantae > Streptophyta > Magnoliopsida > Poales > Poaceae > Triticum > Triticum urartu. The sequence continues at coordinate 701,864,963 of NC_141879.1, forward strand.
TATAGCCTAGTACAAATAATTTTACACTAGAGTCGAACTAGCTCTATAAGCTAGTTCAAATAATTTTACACTAGAGTTGAACTAGCTCTAAAGCCAAGTACAAATAATTTTACACTAGAGTTGAACTAGCTCTATAAGCTAGTTCAAATAATTTTACACTAGAGTTGAACTAGCTCTATAGCCTTGTATAAATAATTTTAGACTACAGTTGAACTAGCTCTATAAGCTAGTACAAGTAATTTTGCACTATAGTTGAACTAGCTCTATAGCCTAGTACAAATAATTTTACACTAGAGTTGAACTAGCTCTATAGCCTAGTACAAATAATTTTACACTAGAGTTGAACTAGCTGTATAGCCTAGTACAAATAATTTTACACTAGAGTTGAACTAGCTCTATAAGCTAGTTCAAATAATTTTACACTAGAGTTGAACTAGCTCTATAGCCTAGTACAAATAAGTTTACACTAGAGTTGAACTAGCTCTATAAGCTAATACAAATAATTTTACACTAGAGTGGAACTAGCTCTCTAAACTAGTTCAAATAATTTTACACTACAGTTGAACTAGGTCTATAAGGTAGTTCAAATAATTTTACACTAGAGTTGTACCAGCTATATAGCCTAGTACAAATAATTTTACACTAGAGTTGAACTAGCTCCATCGCCAAGTACAAATAACTTTACACTAGAGTTGAACTAGCTCTATAGCCTAGTACAAATAATTTTACACTAGAGTTAAACAAGGTCTATAGCCTAGTACAAATAATTTTACACTAGAGTTGAACTAGCTCTATAGCCTAGTACAAATAATTTTACACTAGAGTTGAACTAGCTCTATAGCCTAGTACAAATAATTTTACACTAGAGTTAAACAAGGTCTATAGCCTAGTACAAATAATTTTGCACTATAGTTGAACTAGCTCTATAGCCTAGTACAAATAATTTTACACTAGAGTTGAACTAGCTCTATAGCCAAGTACAAATAATTTTACACTAGAGTTGAACTAGCTCTATAAGCTAGTTCAAATAATTTTACGCTGGAGTTGAACTAGCTGTATAGCCTAGTACAAATAATTTTACACTAGAGTTGAACTAGCTCTATAAGCTAGTTCAAATAATTTTACACTAGAGTTGAACTAGCTCTATAGCCTAGTACAAATAAGTTTACACTAGAGTTGAACTAGCTCTATAAGCTAGTATAAATAATTTTACACTAGAGTGGAACTAGCTCTCTAAGCTAGTTCAAATAATTTTACACTACAGTTGAACTAGGTCTATAAGCTAGTTCAAATAATTTTACACTAGAGTTGTACTAGCTGTATAGCCTAGTATAAATAATTTTACACTAGAGTTGAACTAGCTCTATAAGCTAGTACAAATAACTTTACACTAGAGTTGAACTAGCTCTATAGCCTAGTACAAATAATTTTACACTAGAGTTGAACAAGGTCTATAGCCTAGTACAAATAATTTTACACTAGAGTTGAACTAGCTCTATAGCCTAGTACAAATAGCTTTACACTAGAGTTGAACTAGCTCTATAGCCTAGTACAAATAATTTTACATTAGAGTTGAACTAGCTCTATAGCCTAGTACAAATAATTTTACACTAGAGTTGAACTAGCTCTATAAGCTAGTACAAATAATTTTACACTAGAGTTGAACTAGCTCTATAGCCTAGTAAAAATTATTTTACACTAGAGTTGAACTAGCTCCATAGCCTAGTACAAATAATTTTACACTAGAGTTGAACTAGCTCTATAAGCTAGATCAATTAAATTTACACTAGAGTTCAACTAGCTGTATAGCCTAGTACAAATAATTTTACACTAGAGTTGAACTAGCTCTATAGCCTAGTACAAAGAATTTTACACTAGAGTTGAACTAGCTCTATAGCCTAGTACAAATAATTTTACAATAGGGTTGAACTAGCTCTATAGCCTAGTAGAAATAATTTTACACTAGAGTTGAACTAGCTTCATAGCGTAGTAGAAATAATTTTACACTAGAGTTGAACTAGCTCTATAAGCTAGTACAAATAATTATACACTAGAGTTGAACTAGCTCTATAAGCTAGTACAAATAATTTTACACTAGTGTTGAACAAGGACTATAGCGTAGTACAAATAATTTTACACTAGAGTTGAACTAGCTCTATAAGCTAGTTCAAATAATATTACACTAGAGTTGAACTAGCTCTATAAGCTAGTTCAAATAATTTTACACTAGAGTTGAACTAGCTCTATAGCCTAGTACAAATAATTTTACGCTAGAGTTGAACTAGCTCTATAAGCTAGTTCTAATAATTTTACACTAGAGTTGAACCAGCTCTATAAGCTAGTTCAAATAATTTTACACTAGAGTTGAACTAGCTCTATAGCCAAGTACAAATAATTTTACACTAGAGTTGAACTAGCTCTATAAGCTAGTTCAAATAATTTTACACTAGAGTTGAACTAGCTCTATAGCCTAGTACAAATAATTTTACACTAGGGTTGAACTAGCTCTATAAGCTAGCACAAGTAATTTTGCACTATAGTTGAACTAGCTCTATAGCCTAGTACAAATAATTTTACACTAGAGTTGAACTAGCTCTATAGCCAAGTACAAATAATTTTACACTAGAGTTGATCTAGCTCTATAAGCTATTTCAAATAATTTTACACTAGAGTTGAACTAGCTGTATAGCCTAGTACAAATAATTTTACACTAGAGTTGAACTAGCTCGATAAGCTAGTTCAAATAATTTTACAATAGAGTTGAACTAGCTCTATAGCCTAGTACAAATAAGTTTACACTAGAGTTGAACTAGCTCTATAAGCTAGTACAAATAATTTTACACAAGAGTGGAACTAGCTCTCTAAGCTAGTTCAAATAATTTTACACTACAGTTGAACTAGGTCTATAAGCTAGTTCAAATAATTTTACACTAGAGTTGTACCAGCTATATAGCCTAGTACAAATAATTTTACACTAGAGTTGAACTAGCTCTATAGCCAAGTACAAATAACTTTACACTAGAGTTGAACTAGCTCTATAAGCTAGTTGAAATAATTTTACACTGGAGTTGAACTAGCTGTATAGCCAAGTATAAATAATTTTACACTAGAGTTGAACTAGCTCTATAAGCTAGTTCAAATAATTTTACACTAGAGTTGAACTTGCTCTATAGCCTAGTACAAATAATTTTACACTAGAGTTGAACTAGCTCTATAAGCTAGTTCTAATAATTTTACACTAGAGTTGAACTAGCTCTATAGCCTAGTACAAATAATTTTACACTAGAGTTGAACCAGCTCTATAAGCTAGTTCAAATAATTTTACACTAGAGTTGAACCAGCTCTATAGCCTACTACAAATAAGCTTACACTAGAGTTGAACTAGCTGTATAGCCTAGTACAAATAATTTTACACTAGAGTTGAACTAGCTCTATAGCCTAGTACAAATAATTTTACACTAGAGTTGAACTAGCTCTATAGCCTAGTACAAATAATTTTACACTAGAGTTGAACTAGCTCTATAAGCTAGTTCAAATAATTTTACACTAGTGTTGAACTAGCTCTATAGCCTAGTACAAATAATTTTACAATAGAGTTGAACCAGCTCTATAAGCTAGTTCAAATAATTTTACACTAGAGTTGAACCAGCTCTATAGCCTAGTACAAATAAGTTTGCACTAGAGTTGAACTAGCTCTATAGCCTAGTACAAATAATTTTACAATAGAGTTGAACCAGCTCTATAAGCTAGTTCAAATAATTTTACACTAGAGTTGAACTAGCTCTATAGCCTAGTATAAATAATTTTACACTAGAGTTGAACTAGCTCTATAAGCTAGTTCAAATAATTTTACACTAGAGTTGAACTAGCTCTATAGCCTAGTACAAATAATTTTACACTAGAGTTGAACTAGCTCTATAAGCTAGTACAAATAATTTTACACTAGAGTTGAACTACCTCTATAGCCTAGTACAAATTATTTTACACTAGAGTTGAACTAGCTTCATAGCGTAGTAGAAATAATTTTACACTAGAGTTGAACTAGTTGTATAGCCTAGTACAAATAATTTTACACTAGAGTTGAACTAGCTCTATAAGCTAGTACAAATAATTATACACTAGAGTTGAACCAGCTCTATAAGCTAGTTCAAATAAGTTTACACTAGAGTTGAACCAGCTCTATAGCCTACTACAAATAAGCTTACACTAGAGTTGAACTAGCTGTATAGCCTAGTACAAATAATTTTACACTAGAGTTGAACTAGCTCTATAGCCTAGTACAAATAATTTTACACTAGAGTTGAACTAGCTCTATAGCCTAGTACAAATAATTTTACACTAGAGTTGAACTAGCTCTATAAGCTAGTTCAAATAATTTTACACTAGTGTTGAACTAGCTCTATAGCCTAGTACAAATAATTTTACAATAGAGTTGAACCAGCTCTATAAGCTAGTTCAAATAATTTTACACTAGAGTTGAACCAGCTCTATAGCCTAGTACAAATAAGTTTGCACTAGAGTTGAACTAGCTCTATAGCCTAGTACAAATAATTTTACAATAGAGTTGAACCAACTCTATAAGCTAGTTCAAATAATTTTACACTAGAGTTGAACTAGCTCTATAGCCTAGTATAAATAATTTTACACTAGAGTTGAACTAGCTCTATAAGCTAGTTCAAATAATTTTACACTAGAGTTGAACTAGCTCTATAGCCTAGTACAAATAATTTTACACTAGAGTTGAACTAGCTCTATAAGCTAGTACAAATAATTTTACACTAGAGTTGAACTACCTCTATAGCCTAGTACAAATTATTTTACACTAGAGTTGAACTAGCTTCATAGCGTAGTAGAAATAATTTTACACTAGAGTTGAACTAGTTGTATAGCCTAGTACAAATAATTTTACACTAGAGTTGAACTAGCTCTATAAGCTAGTACAAATAATTTTACAATAGAGTTTAGCTAGCTCTATCGCCTAGTACAAATAATTTTACACTAGAGTTGAACTAGGTCTATAGCCTAGTACAAATAATTTTACACTAGAGTTCAACTAGCTCTATAAGCTAGTTCAAATAATTTTACACTAGAGTTGAACTAGCTCTATAGCCTAGTACAAATAATTTTACACTAGAGTTGAACTAGCTCTATAAGCTAGTTCAAATAATTTTACACTAGAGTTGAACTAGCTCTATAGCCTAGTACAAATAATTTTACACTAGAGTTGAACCAGCTCTATAAGCTAGTTCAAATAATTTTACACTAGAGTTGAACTAGCTCTATAGCCTAGTATAAATAATTTTACACTAGAGTTGAACTAGCTCTATAAGCTAGTTCAAATAATTTTACACTAGAGTTGAACTAGCTCTATAGCCTAGTACAAATAATTTTACACTAGAGTTGAACTAGCTCTATAAGCTAGTACAAATAATTTTACACTAGAGTTGAACTACCTCTATAGCCTAGTACAAATTATTTTACACTAGAGTTGAACTAGCTTCATAGCGTAGTAGAAATAATTTTACACTAGAGTTGAACTAGTTGTATAGCCTAGTACAAATAATTTTACACTAGAGTTGAACTAGCTCTATAAGCTAGTACAAATAATTATACACTAGAGTTGAACCAGCTCTATAAGCTAGTTCAAATAAGTTTACACTAGAGTTGAACCAGCTCTATAGCCTACTACAAATAAGCTTACACTAGAGTTGAACTAGCTGTATAGCCTAGTACAAATAATTTTACACTAGAGTTGAACTAGCTCTATAGCCTAGTACAAATAATTTTACACTAGAGTTGAACTAGCTCTATAGCCTAGTACAAATAATTTTACACTAGAGTTGAACTAGCTCTATAAGCTAGTTCAAATAATTTTACACTAGTGTTGAACTAGCTCTATAGCCTAGTACAAATAATTTTACAATAGAGTTGAACCAGCTCTATAAGCTAGTTCAAATAATTTTACACTAGAGTTGAACCAGCTCTATAGCCTAGTACAAATAAGTTTGCACTAGAGTTGAACTAGCTCTATAGCCTAGTACAAATAATTTTACAATAGAGTTGAACCAACTCTATAAGCTAGTTCAAATAATTTTACACTAGAGTTGAACTAGCTCTATAGCCTAGTATAAATAATTTTACACTAGAGTTGAACTAGCTCTATAAGCTAGTTCAAATAATTTTACACTAGAGTTGAACTAGCTCTATAGCCTAGTACAAATAATTTTACACTAGAGTTGAACTAGCTCTATAAGCTAGTACAAATAATTTTACACTAGAGTTGAACTACCTCTATAGCCTAGTACAAATTATTTTACACTAGAGTTGAACTAGCTTCATAGCGTAGTAGAAATAATTTTACACTAGAGTTGAACTAGTTGTATAGCCTAGTACAAATAATTTTACACTAGAGTTGAACTAGCTCTATAAGCTAGTACAAATAATTTTACAATAGAGTTTAGCTAGCTCTATCGCCTAGTACAAATAATTTTACACTAGAGTTGAACTAGGTCTATAGCCTAGTACAAATAATTTTACACTAGAGTTCAACTAGCTCTATAAGCTAGTTCAAATAATTTTACACTAGAGTTGAACTAGCTCTATAGCCTAGTACAAATAATTTTACACTAGAGTTGAACTAGCTCTATAAGCTAGTTCAAATAATTTTTCACTAGAGTTGAACTAGCTCTATAGCCTAGTACAAATAATTTTACACTAGAGTCGAACTAGCTCTATAAGCTAGTTCAAATAATTTTACACTAGAGTTGAACTAGCTCTAAAGCCAAGTACAAATAATTTTACACTAGAGTTGAACTAGCTCTATAAGCTAGTTCAAATAATTTTACACTAGAGTTGAACTAGCTCTATAGCCTTGTATAAATAATTTTAGACTACAGTTGAACTAGCTCTATAAGCTAGTACAAGTAATTTTGCACTATAGTTGAACTAGCTCTATAGCCTAGTACAAATAATTTTACACTAGAGTTGAACTAGCTCTATAGCCTAGTACAAATAATTTTACACTAGAGTTGAACTAGCTGTATAGCCTAGTACAAATAATTTTACACTAGAGTTGAACTAGCTCTATAAGCTAGTTCAAATAATTTTACACTAGAGTTGAACTAGCTCTATAGCCTAGTACAAATAAGTTTACACTAGAGTTGAACTAGCTCTATAAGCTAATACAAATAATTTTACACTAGAGTGGAACTAGCTCTCTAAACTAGTTCAAATAATTTTACACTACAGTTGAACTAGGTCTATAAGGTAGTTCAAATAATTTTACACTAGAGTTGTACCAGCTATATAGCCTAGTACAAATAATTTTACACTAGAGTTGAACTAGCTCCATCGCCAAGTACAAATAACTTTACACTAGAGTTGAACTAGCTCTATAGCCTAGTACAAATAATTTTACACTAGAGTTAAACAAGGTCTATAGCCTAGTACAAATAATTTTACACTAGAGTTGAACTAGCTCTATAGCCTAGTACAAATAATTTTACACTAGAGTTGAACTAGCTCTATAGCCTAGTACAAATAATTTTACACTAGAGTTAAACAAGGTCTATAGCCTAGTACAAATAATTTTGCACTATAGTTGAACTAGCTCTATAGCCTAGTACAAATAATTTTACACTAGAGTTGAACTAGCTCTATAGCCAAGTACAAATAATTTTACACTAGAGTTGAACTAGCTCTATAAGCTAGTTCAAATAATTTTACGCTGGAGTTGAACTAGCTGTATAGCCTAGTACAAATAATTTTACACTAGAGTTGAACTAGCTCTATAAGCTAGTTCAAATAATTTTACACTAGAGTTGAACTAGCTCTATAGCCTAGTACAAATAAGTTTACACTAGAGTTGAACTAGCTCTATAAGCTAGTATAAATAATTTTACACTAGAGTGGAACTAGCTCTCTAAGCTAGTTCAAATAATTTTACACTACAGTTGAACTAGGTCTATAAGCTAGTTCAAATAATTTTACACTAGAGTTGTACTAGCTGTATAGCCTAGTATAAATAATTTTACACTAGAGTTGAACTAGCTCTATAAGCTAGTACAAATAACTTTACACTAGAGTTGAACTAGCTCTATAGCCTAGTACAAATAATTTTACACTAGAGTTGAACAAGGTCTATAGCCTAGTACAAATAATTTTACACTAGAGTTGAACTAGCTCTATAGCCTAGTACAAATAGCTTTACACTAGAGTTGAACTAGCTCTATAGCCTAGTACAAATAATTTTACATTAGAGTTGAACTAGCTCTATAGCCTAGTACAAATAATTTTACACTAGAGTTGAACTAGCTCTATAAGCTAGTACAAATAATTTTACACTAGAGTTGAACTAGCTCTATAGCCTAGTAAAAATTATTTTACACTAGAGTTGAACTAGCTCCATAGCCTAGTACAAATAATTTTACACTAGAGTTGAACTAGCTCTATAAGCTAGATCAATTAAATTTACACTAGAGTTCAACTAGCTGTATAGCCTAGTACAAATAATTTTACACTAGAGTTGAACTAGCTCTATAGCCTAGTACAAAGAATTTTACACTAGAGTTGAACTAGCTCTATAGCCTAGTACAAATAATTTTACAATAGGGTTGAACTAGCTCTATAGCCTAGTAGAAATAATTTTACACTAGAGTTGAACTAGCTTCATAGCGTAGTAGAAATAATTTTACACTAGAGTTGAACTAGCTCTATAAGCTAGTACAAATAATTATACACTAGAGTTGAACTAGCTCTATAAGCTAGTACAAATAATTTTACACTAGTGTTGAACAAGGACTATAGCGTAGTACAAATAATTTTACACTAGAGTTGAACTAGCTCTATAAGCTAGTTCAAATAATATTACACTAGAGTTGAACTAGCTCTATAAGCTAGTTCAAATAATTTTACACTAGAGTTGAACTAGCTCTATAGCCTAGTACAAATAATTTTACGCTAGAGTTGAACTAGCTCTATAAGCTAGTTCTAATAATTTTACACTAGAGTTGAACCAGCTCTATAAGCTAGTTCAAATAATTTTACACTAGAGTTGAACTAGCTCTATAGCCAAGTACAAATAATTTTACACTAGAGTTGAACTAGCTCTATAAGCTAGTTCAAATAATTTTACACTAGAGTTGAACTAGCTCTATAGCCTAGTACAAATAATTTTACACTAGGGTTGAACTAGCTCTATAAGCTAGCACAAGTAATTTTGCACTATAGTTGAACTAGCTCTATAGCCTAGTACAAATAATTTTACACTAGAGTTGAACTAGCTCTATAGCCAAGTACAAATAATTTTACACTAGAGTTGATCTAGCTCTATAAGCTATTTCAAATAATTTTACACTAGAGTTGAACTAGCTGTATAGCCTAGTACAAATAATTTTACACTAGAGTTGAACTAGCTCGATAAGCTAGTTCAAATAATTTTACAATAGAGTTGAACTAGCTCTATAGCCTAGTACAAATAAGTTTACACTAGAGTTGAACTAGCTCTATAAGCTAGTACAAATAATTTTACACAAGAGTGGAACTAGCTCTCTAAGCTAGTTCAAATAATTTTACACTACAGTTGAACTAGGTCTATAAGCTAGTTCAAATAATTTTACACTAGAGTTGTACCAGCTATATAGCCTAGTACAAATAATTTTACACTAGAGTTGAACTAGCTCTATAGCCAAGTACAAATAACTTTACACTAGAGTTGAACTAGCTCTATAAGCTAGTTGAAATAATTTTACACTGGAGTTGAACTAGCTGTATAGCCAAGTATAAATAATTTTACACTAGAGTTGAACTAGCTCTATAAGCTAGTTCAAATAATTTTACACTAGAGTTGAACTTGCTCTATAGCCTAGTACAAATAATTTTACGCTAGAGTTGAACTAGCTCTATAAGCTAGTTCTAATAATTTTACACTAGAGTTGAACTAGCTCTATAGCCTAGTACAAATAATTTTACACTAGAGTTGAACCAGCTCTATAAGCTAGTTCAAATACTTTTACACTAGAGTTGAACCAGCTCTATAGCCTACTACAAATAAGCTTACACTAGAGTTGAACTAGCTGTATAGCCTAGTACAAATAATTTTACACTAGAGTTGAACTAGCTCTATAGCCTATTACAAATAATTTTACACTAGAGTTGAACTAGCTCTATAGCCTAGTACAAATAATTTTACACTAGAGTTGAACTAGCTCTATAAGCTAGTTCAAATAATTTTACACTAGTGTTGAACTAGCTCTATAGCCTAGTACAAATAATTTTACAATAGAGTTGAACCAGCTCTATAAGCTAGTTCAAATAATTTTACACTAGAGTTGAACCAGCTCTATAGCCTAGTACAAATAAGTTTGCACTAGAGTTGAACTAGCTCTATAGCCTAGTACAAATAATTTTACAATAGAGTTGAACCAGCTCTATAAGCTAGTTCAAATAATTTTACACTAGAGTTGAACTAGCTCTATAGCCTAGTATAAATAATTTTACACTAGAGTTGAACTAGCTCTATAAGCTAGTTCAAATAATTTTACACTAGAGTTGAACTAGCTCTATAGCCTAGTACAAATAATTTTACACTAGAGTTGAACTAGCTCTATAAGCTAGTACAAATAATTTTACACTAGAGTTGAACTAGCTCTATAGCCTAGTACAAATTATTTTACACTAGAGTTGAACTAGCTTCATAGCGTAGTAGAAATAATTTTACACTAGAGTTGAACTAGTTGTATAGCCTAGTACAAATAATTTTACACTAGAGTTGAACTAGCTCTATAAGCTAGTACAAATAATTATACACTAGAGTCGAACTAGCTCTATAAGCTAGTACAAATAATTTTACACTAGTGTTGAACAAGGACTATAGCCTAGTACAAATAATTTTACAATAGAGTTGAACCAGCTCTATAAGCTAGTTCCAATAATTTTACACTAGAGTTGAACCAGCTCTATAGCCTAGTACAAATAAGTTTGCACTAGAGTTGAACTAGCTCTATAGCCTAGTACAAATAATTTTACAATAGAGTTGAACCAGCTCTATAAGCTAGTTCAAATAATTTTACACTAGAGTTGAACTAGCTCTATAGCCTAGTATAAATAATTTTACACTAGAGTTGAACTAGCTCTATAAGCTAGTTCAAATAATTTTACACTAGAGTTGAACTAGCTCTATAGCCTAGTACAAATAATTTTACACTAGAGTTGAACTATCTCTATAAGCTAGTACAAATAATTTTACACTAGAGTTGAACTAGCTCTATAGCCTAGTACAAATTATTTTACACTAGAGTTGAACTAGCTTCATAGCGTAGTAGAAATAATTTTACACTAGAGTTGAACTAGTTGTATAGCCTAGTACAAATAATTTTACACTAGAGTTGAACTAGCTCTATAAGCTAGTACAAATAATTATACACTAGAGTTGAACTAGCTCTATAAGCTAGTACAAATAATTTTACACTAGTGTTGAACAAGGACTATAGCCTAGTACAAATAATTTTACAATAGAGTTGAACTAGCTCTATAAGCTAGTTCAAATAATTTTACACTGGAGTTGAACTAGCTCTATAGCCTAGTATAAATAATTTTACGCTAGAGTTGAACTAGCTCTATAAGCTAGTTCTAATAATTTTACACTAGAGTTGAACTAGCTCTATAGCCTAGTACAAATAATTTTACACTAGAGTTGAACCAGCTGTATAAGCTAGTTCTAATAATTTTACACTAGTGTTGAACAAGGACTATAGCCTAGTACAAATAATTTTACACTAGAGTTGAACTACCTCTATAGCCTAGTACAAATTATTTTACACTAGAGTTGAACTAGCTTCATAGCGTAGTAGAAATAATTTTACACTAGAGTTGAACTAGTTGTATAGCCTAGTACAAATAATTTTACACTAGAGTTGAACTAGCTCTATAAGCTAGTACAAATAATTATACACTAGAGTCGAACTAGCTCTATAAGCTAGTACAAATAATTTTACACTAGTGTTGAACAAGGACTATAGCCTAGTACAAATAATTTGGCAATAGAGTTGAACCAGCTCTATAAGCTAGTTCCAATAATTTTACACTAGAGTTGAACCAGCTCTATAGCCTAGTACAAATAAGTTTGCACTAGAGTTGAACTAGCTCTATAGCCTAGTACAAATAATTTTACAATAGAGTTGAACCAGCTCTATAAGCTAGTTCAAATAATTTTACACTAGAGTTGAACTAGCTCTATAGCCTAGTATAAATAATTTTACACTAGAGTTGAACTAGCTCTATAAGCTAGTTCAAATAATTTTACACTAGAGTTGAACTAGCTCTATAGCCTAGTACAAATAATTTTACACTAGAGTTGAACTAGCTCTATAAGCTAGTACAAATAATTTTACACTAGAGTTGAACTAGCTCTATAGCCTAGTACAAATTATTTTACACTAGAGTTGAACTAGCTTCATAGCGTAGTAGAAATAATTTTACACTAGAGTTGAACTAGTTGTATAGCCTAGTACAAATAATTTTACACTAGAGTTGAACTAGCTCTATAAGCTAGTACAAATAATTATACACTAGAGTTGAACTAGCTCTATAAGCTAGTACAAATAATTTTACACTAGTGTTGAACAAGGACTATAGCCTAGTACAAATAATTTTACAATAGAGTTGAACTAGCTCTATAAGCTAGTTCAAATAATTTTACACTGGAGTTGAACTAGCTCTATAGCCTAGTATAAATAATTTTACGCTAGAGTTGAACTAGCTCTATAAGCTAGTTCTAATAATTTTACACTAGAGTTGAACTAGCTCTATAGCCTAGTACAAATAATTTTACACTAGAGTTGAACCAGCTGTATAAGCTAGTTCAAATAATTTTACACTAGTGTTGAACAAGGACTATAGCCTAGTACAAATAATTTTACAATAGAGTTGAACTAGCTCTATAAGCTAGTTCAAATAATTTTACACTGGAGTTGAACTAGCTCTATAGCCTAGTATAAATAATTTTACGCTAGAGTTGAACTAGCTCTATAAGCTAGTTCAAATAAGTTTACACTAGAGTTGAACCAGCTCTATAGCCTACTACAAATAAGCTTACACTAGAGTTGAACTAGCTGTATAGCCTAGTACAAATAATTTTACACTAGAGTTGAACTAGCTCTATAGCCTAGTACAAATAATTTTACACTAGAGTTGAACTAGCTCTATAGCCTAGTACAAATAATTTTACACTAGAGTTGAACTAGCTCTATAAGCTAGTTCAAATAATTTTACACTAGTGTTGAACTAGCTCTATAGCCTAGTACAAATAATTTTACAATAGAGTTGAACCAGCTCTATAAGCTAGTTCAAATAATTTTACACTAGAGTTGAACCAGCTCTATAGCCTAGTACAAATAAGTTTGCACTAGAGTTGAACTAGCTCTATAGCCTAGTACAAATAATTTTACAATAGAGTTGAACCAACTCTATAAGCTAGTTCAAATAATTTTACACTAGAGTTGAACTAGCTCTATAGCCTAGTATAAATAATTTTACACTAGAGTTGAACTAGCTCTATAAGCTAGTTCAAATAATTTTACACTAGAGTTGAACTAGCTCTATAGCCTAGTACAAATAATTTTACACTAGAGTTGAACTAGCTCTATAAGCTAGTACAAATAATTTTACACTAGAGTTGAACTACCTCTATAGCCTAGTACAAATTATTTTACACTAGAGTTGAACTAGCTTCATAGCGTAGTAGAAATAATTTTACACTAGAGTTGAACTAGTTGTATAGCCTAGTACAAATAATTTTACACTAGAGTTGAACTAGCTCTATAAGCTAGTACAAATAATTTTACAATAGAGTTTAGCTAGCTCTATCGCCTAGTACAAATAATTTTACACTAGAGTTGAACTAGGTCTATAGCCTAGTACAAATAATTTTACACTAGAGTTCAACTAGCTCTATAAGCTAGTTCAAATAATTTTACACTAGAGTTGAACTAGCTCTATAGCCTAGTACAAATAATTTTACACTAGAGTTGAACTAGCTCTATAAGCTAGTTCAAATAATTTTTCACTAGAGTTGAACTAGCTCTATAGCCTAGTACAAATAATTTTACACTAGAGTCGAACTAGCTCTATAAGCTAGTTCAAATAATTTTACACTAGAGTTGAACTAGCTCTAAAGCCAAGTACAAATAATTTTACACTAGAGTTGAACTAGCTCTATAAGCTAGTTCAAATAATTTTACACTAGAGTTGAACTAGCTCTATAGCCTTGTATAAATAATTTTAGACTACAGTTGAACTAGCTCTATAAGCTAGTACAAGTAATTTTGCACTATAGTTGAACTAGCTCTATAGCCTAGTACAAATAATTTTACACTAGAGTTGAACTAGCTCTATAGCCTAGTACAAATAATTTTACACTAGAGTTGAACTAGCTGTATAGCCTAGTACAAATAATTTTACACTAGAGTTGAACTAGCTCTATAAGCTAGTTCAAATAATTTTACACTAGAGTTGAACTAGCTCTATAGCCTAGTACAAATAAGTTTACACTAGAGTTGAACTAGCTCTATAAGCTAATACAAATAATTTTACACTAGAGTGGAACTAGCTCTCTAAACTAGTTCAAATAATTTTACACTACAGTTGAACTAGGTCTATAAGGTAGTTCAAATAATTTTACACTAGAGTTGTACCAGCTATATAGCCTAGTACAAATAATTTTACACTAGAGTTGAACTAGCTCCATCGCCAAGTACAAATAACTTTACACTAGAGTTGAACTAGCTCTATAGCCTAGTACAAATAATTTTACACTAGAGTTAAACAAGGTCTATAGCCTAGTACAAATAATTTTACACTAGAGTTGAACTAGCTCTATAGCCTAGTACAAATAATTTTACACTAGAGTTGAACTAGCTCTATAGCCTAGTACAAATAATTTTACACTAGAGTTAAACAAGGTCTATAGCCTAGTACAAATAATTTTGCACTATAGTTGAACTAGCTCTATAGCCTAGTACAAATAATTTTACACTAGAGTTGAACTAGCTCTATAGCCAAGTACAAATAATTTTACACTAGAGTTGAACTAGCTCTATAAGCTAGTTCAAATAATTTTACGCTGGAGTTGAACTAGCTGTATAGCCTAGTACAAATAATTTTACACTAGAGTTGAACTAGCTCTATAAGCTAGTTCAAATAATTTTACACTAGAGTTGAACTAGCTCTATAGCCTAGTACAAATAAGTTTACACTAGAGTTGAACTAGCTCTATAAGCTAGTATAAATAATTTTACACTAGAGTGGAACTAGCTCTCTAAGCTAGTTCAAATAATTTTACACTACAGTTGAACTAGGTCTATAAGCTAGTTCAAATAATTTTACACTAGAGTTGTACTAGCTGTATAGCCTAGTATAAATAATTTTACACTAGAGTTGAACTAGCTCTATAAGCTAGTACAAATAACTTTACACTAGAGTTGAACTAGCTCTATAGCCTAGTACAAATAATTTTACACTAGAGTTGAACAAGGTCTATAGCCTAGTACAAATAATTTTACACTAGAGTTGAACTAGCTCTATAGCCTAGTACAAATAGCTTTACACTAGAGTTGAACTAGCTCTATAGCCTAGTACAAATAATTTTACATTAGAGTTGAACTAGCTCTATAGCCTAGTACAAATAATTTTACACTAGAGTTGAACTAGCTCTATAAGCTAGTACAAATAATTTTACACTAGAGTTGAACTAGCTCTATAGCCTAGTAAAAATTATTTTACACTAGAGTTGAACTAGCTCCATAGCCTAGTACAAATAATTTTACACTAGAGTTGAACTAGCTCTATAAGCTAGATCAATTAAATTTACACTAGAGTTCAACTAGCTGTATAGCCTAGTACAAATAATTTTACACTAGAGTTGAACTAGCTCTATAGCCTAGTACAAAGAATTTTACACTAGAGTTGAACTAGCTCTATAGCCTAGTACAAATAATTTTACAATAGGGTTGAACTAGCTCTATAGCCTAGTAGAAATAATTTTACACTAGAGTTGAACTAGCTTCATAGCGTAGTAGAAATAATTTTACACTAGAGTTGAACTAGCTCTATAAGCTAGTACAAATAATTATACACTAGAGTTGAACTAGCTCTATAAGCTAGTACAAATAATTTTACACTAGTGTTGAACAAGGACTATAGCGTAGTACAAATAATTTTACACTAGAGTTGAACTAGCTCTATAAGCTAGTTCAAATAATATTACACTAGAGTTGAACTAGCTCTATAAGCTAGTTCAAATAATTTTACACTAGAGTTGAACTAGCTCTATAGCCTAGTACAAATAATTTTACGCTAGAGTTGAACTAGCTCTATAAGCTAGTTCTAATAATTTTACACTAGAGTTGAACCAGCTCTATAAGCTAGTTCAAATAATTTTACACTAGAGTTGAACTAGCTCTATAGCCAAGTACAAATAATTTTACACTAGAGTTGAACTAGCTCTATAAGCTAGTTCAAATAATTTTACACTAGAGTTGAACTAGCTCTATAGCCTAGTACAAATAATTTTACACTAGGGTTGAACTAGCTCTATAAGCTAGCACAAGTAATTTTGCACTATAGTTGAACTAGCTCTATAGCCTAGTACAAATAATTTTACACTAGAGTTGAACTAGCTCTATAGCCAAGTACAAATAATTTTACACTAGAGTTGATCTAGCTCTATAAGCTATTTCAAATAATTTTACACTAGAGTTGAACTAGCTGTATAGCCTAGTACAAATAATTTTACACTAGAGTTGAACTAGCTCGATAAGCTAGTTCAAATAATTTTACAATAGAGTTGAACTAGCTCTATAGCCTAGTACAAATAAGTTTACACTAGAGTTGAACTAGCTCTATAAGCTAGTACAAATAATTTTACACAAGAGTGGAACTAGCTCTCTAAGCTAGTTCAAATAATTTTACACTACAGTTGAACTAGGTCTATAAGCTAGTTCAAATAATTTTACACTAGAGTTGTACCAGCTATATAGCCTAGTACAAATAATTTTACACTAGAGTTGAACTAGCTCTATAGCCAAGTACAAATAACTTTACACTAGAGTTGAACTAGCTCTATAAGCTAGTTGAAATAATTTTACACTGGAGTTGAACTAGCTGTATAGCCAAGTATAAATAATTTTACACTAGAGTTGAACTAGCTCTATAAGCTAGTTCAAATAATTTTACACTAGAGTTGAACTTGCTCTATAGCCTAGTACAAATAATTTTACGCTAGAGTTGAACTAGCTCTATAAGCTAGTTCTAATAATTTTACACTAGAGTTGAACTAGCTCTATAGCCTAGTACAAATAATTTTACACTAGAGTTGAACCAGCTCTATAAGCTAGTTCAAATACTTTTACACTAGAGTTGAACCAGCTCTATAGCCTACTACAAATAAGCTTACACTAGAGTTGAACTAGCTGTATAGCCTAGTACAAATAATTTTACACTAGAGTTGAACTAGCTCTATAGCCTATTACAAATAATTTTACACTAGAGTTGAACTAGCTCTATAGCCTAGTACAAATAATTTTACACTAGAGTTGAACTAGCTCTATAAGCTAGTTCAAATAATTTTACACTAGTGTTGAACTAGCTCTATAGCCTAGTACAAATAATTTTACAATAGAGTTGAACCAGCTCTATAAGCTAGTTCAAATAATTTTACACTAGAGTTGAACCAGCTCTATAGCCTAGTACAAATAAGTTTGCACTAGAGTTGAACTAGCTCTATAGCCTAGTACAAATAATTTTACAATAGAGTTGAACCAGCTCTATAAGCTAGTTCAAATAATTTTACACTAGAGTTGAACTAGCTCTATAGCCTAGTATAAATAATTTTACACTAGAGTTGAACTAGCTCTATAAGCTAGTTCAAATAATTTTACACTAGAGTTGAACTAGCTCTATAGCCTAGTACAAATAATTTTACACTAGAGTTGAACTAGCTCTATAAGCTAGTACAAATAATTTTACACTAGAGTTGAACTAGCTCTATAGCCTAGTACAAATTATTTTACACTAGAGTTGAACTAGCTTCATAGCGTAGTAGAAATAATTTTACACTAGAGTTGAACTAGTTGTATAGCCTAGTACAAATAATTTTACACTAGAGTTGAACTAGCTCTATAAGCTAGTACAAATAATTATACACTAGAGTCGAACTAGCTCTATAAGCTAGTACAAATAATTTTACACTAGTGTTGAACAAGGACTATAGCCTAGTACAAATAATTTTACAATAGAGTTGAACCAGCTCTATAAGCTAGTTCCAATAATTTTACACTAGAGTTGAACCAGCTCTATAGCCTAGTACAAATAAGTTTGCACTAGAGTTGAACTAGCTCTATAGCCTAGTACAAATAATTTTACAATAGAGTTGAACCAGCTCTATAAGCTAGTTCAAATAATTTTACACTAGAGTTGAACTAGCTCTATAGCCTAGTATAAATAATTTTACACTAGAGTTGAACTAGCTCTATAAGCTAGTTCAAATAATTTTACACTAGAGTTGAACTAGCTCTATAGCCTAGTACAAATAATTTTACACTAGAGTTGAACTATCTCTATAAGCTAGTACAAATAATTTTACACTAGAGTTGAACTAGCTCTATAGCCTAGTACAAATTATTTTACACTAGAGTTGAACTAGCTTCATAGCGTAGTAGAAATAATTTTACACTAGAGTTGAACTAGTTGTATAGCCTAGTACAAATAATTTTACACTAGAGTTGAACTAGCTCTATAAGCTAGTACAAATAATTATACACTAGAGTTGAACTAGCTCTATAAGCTAGTACAAATAATTTTACACTAGTGTTGAACAAGGACTATAGCCTAGTACAAATAATTTTACAATAGAGTTGAACTAGCTCTATAAGCTAGTTCAAATAATTTTACACTGGAGTTGAACTAGCTCTATAGCCTAGTATAAATAATTTTACGCTAGAGTTGAACTAGCTCTATAAGCTAGTTCTAATAATTTTACACTAGAGTTGAACTAGCTCTATAGCCTAGTACAAATAATTTTACACTAGAGTTGAACCAGCTGTATAAGCTAGTTCTAATAATTTTACACTAGTGTTGAACAAGGACTATAGCCTAGTACAAATAATTTTACACTAGAGTTGAACTACCTCTATAGCCTAGTACAAATTATTTTACACTAGAGTTGAACTAGCTTCATAGCGTAGTAGAAATAATTTTACACTAGAGTTGAACTAGTTGTATAGCCTAGTACAAATAATTTTACACTAGAGTTGAACTAGCTCTATAAGCTAGTACAAATAATTATACACTAGAGTCGAACTAGCTCTATAAGCTAGTACAAATAATTTTACACTAGTGTTGAACAAGGACTATAGCCTAGTACAAATAATTTGGCAATAGAGTTGAACCAGCTCTATAAGCTAGTTCCAATAATTTTACACTAGAGTTGAACCAGCTCTATAGCCTAGTACAAATAAGTTTGCACTAGAGTTGAACTAGCTCTATAGCCTAGTACAAATAATTTTACAATAGAGTTGAACCAGCTCTATAAGCTAGTTCAAATAATTTTACACTAGAGTTGAACTAGCTCTATAGCCTAGTATAAATAATTTTACACTAGAGTTGAACTAGCTCTATAAGCTAGTTCAAATAATTTTACACTAGAGTTGAACTAGCTCTATAGCCTAGTACAAATAATTTTACACTAGAGTTGAACTAGCTCTATAAGCTAGTACAAATAATTTTACACTAGAGTTGAACTAGCTCTATAGCCTAGTACAAATTATTTTACACTAGAGTTGAACTAGCTTCATAGCGTAGTAGAAATAATTTTACACTAGAGTTGAACTAGTTGTATAGCCTAGTACAAATAATTTTACACTAGAGTTGAACTAGCTCTATAAGCTAGTACAAATAATTATACACTAGAGTTGAACTAGCTCTATAAGCTAGTACAAATAATTTTACACTAGTGTTGAACAAGGACTATAGCCTAGTACAAATAATTTTACAATAGAGTTGAACTAGCTCTATAAGCTAGTTCAAATAATTTTACACTGGAGTTGAACTAGCTCTATAGCCTAGTATAAATAATTTTACGCTAGAGTTGAACTAGCTCTATAAGCTAGTTCTAATAATTTTACACTAGAGTTGAACTAGCTCTATAGCCTAGTACAAATAATTTTACACTAGAGTTGAACCAGCTGTATAAGCTAGTTCAAATAATTTTACACTAGTGTTGAACAAGGACTATAGCCTAGTACAAATAATTTTACACTAGAGTTGAACTAGCTCTATAAGCTAGTTCAAATAATTTTACACTAGAGTTGAACTTGCTCTATAGCCTAGTACAAATAATTTTACGCTAGAGTTGAACTAGCTCTATAAACTAGTTCTAATAATTTTACACTCGAGTTGAACTAGCTCTATAGCCTAGTACAAATAATTTTACACTAGAGTTGAACCAGCTCTATAAGCTAGTTCAAATAATTTTACACTATTGTTGAACCAGCTCTATAGCCTACTACAAATAAGTTTACACTAGAGTTGAACTAGCTGTATAGCCTAGTACAAATAATTTTACACTAGAGTTGAACTAGCTCTATAGCCTAGTACAAATAATTTTACACTAGAGTTGAACTAGCTCTATAGCCTAGTACAAATAATTTTACACTAGTGTTGAACTAGCTCTATAAGCTATTTCAAATAATTTTACACTAGAGTTGAACGAGCTCTATAGCCTAGTACAAATAATTTTACAATAGAGTTGAACCAGCTCTATAAGCTAGTTCAAATAATTTTACACAAGAGTTGAACCAGCTCTATAGCCTAGTACAAATAAGTTTACACTAGAGTTGAACTAGCTCTATAGCCTAGTACAAATAATTTTACAATAGAGTTGAACTAGCTCTATAGCCTAGTATAAATAATTTTACACTAGAGTTGAACTAGCTCTATAAGCTAGTTCAAATAATTTTACACTAGAGTTGAACTAGCTCTATAGCCTAGTATAAATAATTTTACACTAGAGTTGAACTAGCTCTATAAGCTAGTTCAAATAATTTTACACTAGAGTTTAGCTAGCTCTATAGCCAAGTACAAATAACTTTACACTAGAGTTGAACTAGCTCTATAGCCTAGTACAAATAATTTTACACTAGAGTTAAACAAGGTCTATTGCCTAGTACAAATAATTTTACACTAGAGTTGAACTAGCTCTATAGCTTAGTACAAATAGCTTTACACTAGAGTTAAACTAGCTCTATAGCCTAGTACAAATAATTTTACACTAGAGTTGAACTAGCTCTATAAGCTAGTACAAATAACTTTACACTAGAGTTGAACTAGCTCTATAGCCTAGTAAAAATTATTTTACACTAGAGTTGAACTAGCTTCATAGCGTAGTAGAAATAATTTTACACTAGAGTTGAACTAGTTGTATAGCCTAGTACAAATAATTTTACACTAGACTTGAACTAGCTCTATAAGCTAGTACAAATGATTATACACTAGAGTTGAACTAGCTCTATAAGCTAGTTCAAATAATTTTACACTAGAGTTGAACTAGCTCTATAGCCAAGTACAAATAACTTTACACTAGAGTTGAACTAGCTCTATAGCCTAGTACAAATAATTTTACACTAGAGTTAAACAAGGTCTATAGCCTAGTACAAATAATTTTACACTAGAGTTGAACTAGCTCTATAGCTTAGGACAAATAGCTTTACACTAGAGTTAAACTAGCTCTATAGCCTAGTACAAATAATTTTACACTAGAGTTGAACTAGCTCTATAAGCTAGTACAAATAACTTTACACTAGAGTTGAACTAGCTCTATAGCCTAGTAAAAATTATTTTACACTAGAGTTGAACTAGCTTCATAGCATAGTAGAAATAATTTTACACTAGAGTTGAACTAGTTGTATAGCCTAGTACAAATAATTTTACACTACAGTTGAACTAGCTCTATAAGCTAGTTCAAATAAGTTTACACTAGAGTTGAACTTGCTCTACAGCCTAGTACAAATAATTTTACGCTAGAGTTGAACTAGCTCTATAAGCTAGTTCAAATAATTTTACACTAGAGTTGAACTAGCTGTATAAGCTAGTTCAAATAATTTTACACTAGAGTTTAGCTAGCTCTATAGCCTAGTACAAATAATTTTACACTAGAGTTGAACTAGCTCTATAGCCTAGTACAAATAATTTTACACTAGAGTTGAACTAGCTCTATAAGCTAGTTCAAATAATTTTACACTAGAGTTGAACTAGCTCTATAAGCTAGTTCAAATAATTTTACACTAGAGTTGAACTAGCTCTATAGCCTAGTACAAATAATTTTACGCTAGAGTTGAACTAGCTCTATAAGCTAGTTCTAATAATTTTACACTAGAGTTGAACTAGCTCTATAGCCTAGTACAAATAATTTTACACTAGAGTTGAACCAGCTCTATAAGCTAGTTCAAATAATTTTACACTAGAGTTGAACCAGCTCTATAGCCTACTACAAATAAGTTTACACTAGAGTTGAACTAGCTCTATAAGCTAGTTCAAATAATTTTACAGTAGAGTTGAACTAGCTCTATAGCCTAGTACAAATAATTTTACACTAGAGTTGAACTAGCTCTATAGCCTAGTACAAATAATTTTACACTAGAGTTGAACTAGCTCTATAGCCTAGTACAAATAATTTTACACTAGAGTTGAACTAGCTCTATAAGCTAGTTCAAATAATTTTACACTAGAGTTGAACTAGCTCTATATCCTAGTACAAATAATTTTACAATAGAGTTGAACCAGCTCTATAAGCTAGTTCAAATAATTTTACACTAGAGTTGAACCAGCTCTATAGCCTAGTACAAATAAGTTTGCACTAGAGTTGAACTAGCTCTATAGCCTAGTACAAATAATTTTACAATAGAGTTGAACCAGCTCTATAAGCTAGTTCAAATAATTTTAAACTAGAGTTGAACTAGCTCTATAGCCTAGTATAAATAATTTACAGTAGAGTTGAACTAGCTCTATAAGCTAGTTCAAATAATTTTACACTAGAGTTGAACTAGCTCTATAGCCTAGTACAAATAATTTTACACTAGAGTTGAACTAGCTCTATAAGCTAGTTCAAATAATTTTACACTAGAGTTGAACTAGCTCTATAGCCTAGTACAAATTATTTTACACTAGAGTTGAACTAGCTTCATAGCGTAGTAGAAATAATTTTACACTAGAGTTTAACTAGCTCTATAAGCTAGTACAAATAATTATACACTAGAGTTGAACTAGCTCTATAAGCTAGTACAAATAATTTTACACTAGTGTTGAACAAGGACTATAGCCTAGTACAAATAATTTTACACTGGAGTTGAACTAGCTCTATAAGCTAGTTCAATTAATTTTACACTGGAGTTGAACTAGCTCTATAGCCTAGTACAAATAATTTTACGCTAGAGTTGAACTAGCTCTATAAGCTAGTTCTAATAATTTTACACTAGAGTTGAACTAGCTCTATAGCCTAGTACAAATAATTTTACACTAGAGTTGAACCAGCTCTATAAGCTAGTTCAAATAATTTTACACTAGAGTTGAACCAGCTCTATAGCCTACTACAAATAAGTTTACACTAGAGTTGAACTAGCTCTATAAGCTAGTTCAAATAATTTTACACTAGAGTTGAACTAGCTCTATAGCCTAGTACAAATAATTTTACACTAGAGTTGAACTAGCTCTATAGCCTAGTACAAATAATTTTACACTAGAGTTGAACTAGCTCTATAGCCTAGTACAAATAATTTTACACTAGAGTTGAACTAGCTCTATAAGCTAGTTCAAATAATTTTACACTAGAGTTGAACTAGCTCTATAGCCTAGTACAAATAATTTTACAATAGAGTTGAACCAGCTCTATAAGCTTGTTCAAATAATTTTACACTAGAGTTGAACCAGCTCTATAGCCTAGTACAAATAAGTTTACACTAGAGTTGAACTAGCTCTATAGCCTAGTGCAAATAATTTTACAATAGAGTTGAACCAGCTGTATAAGCTAGTTCAAATGATTTTACACTAGAGTTGAACTAGCTCTATAGCCTAGTATAAATAATTTTACACTAGAGTTGAACTAGCTCTATAAGCTAGTTCAAATAATTTTACACTAGAGTTGATCTAGCTCTATAGCCTAGTACAAATAATTTTACACTAGAGTTGAACTAGCACTATAAGCTAGTTCAAATAATTTTAAACTAGAGTTGAACTAGCTCTATAGCCTAGTACAAATAAGTTTACACTAGAGTTGAACTAGCTCTATAAGCTAGTTCAAATAATTTTACACTAGAGTTGAACCAGCTCTATAGCCTAGTATAAATAATTTTACACTAGAGTTGAACTAGCTCTATAAGCTAGTACAAATAATTTTACAATAGAGTTTAGCTAGCTCTATCGCCTAGTACAAATAATTTTACACTAGAGTTGAACTAGGTCTATAGCCTAGTACAAATAATTTTACACTAGAGTTCAACTAGCTCTATAAGCTAGTTCAAATAATTTTACACTAGAGTTGAACTAGCTCTATAGCCTAGTACAAATAATTTTACACTAGAGTTGAACTAGCTCTATAAGCTAGTTCAAATAATTTTTCACTAGAGTTGAACTAGCTCTATAGCCTAGTACAAATAATTTTACACTAGAGTCGAACTAGCTCTATAAGCTAGTTCAAATAATTTTACACTAGAGTTGAACTAGCTCTATAGCCAAGTACAAATAATTTTACACTAGAGTTGAACTAGCTCTATAAGCTCGTTCAAATAATTTTACACTAGAGTTGAACTAGCTCTATAGCCTAGTATAAATAATTTTAGACTACAGTTGAACTAGCTCTATAAGCTAGTACAAGTAATTTTGCACTATAGTTGAACTAGCTCTATTGCCTAGTACAAATAATTTTACACTAGAGTTGAACTAGCTCTATAGCCAAGTACAAATTATTTTACACTATTGTTGAACTAGCTCTATAAGCTAGTTCAAATAATTTTACACTAGAGTTGAACTAGCTGTATAGCCTATTACAAATAATTTAACACTAGAGTTGAACGAGCTCTATAAGCTAGTTCAAATAATTTTACACTAGAGTTGAACTAGCTCTATAGCCTAGTACAAATAAGTTTACACTAGAGTTGAACTTGCTCTATAAGCTAGTACAAATAATTTTACACTAGAGTGGAACTAGCTCTCTAAGCTAGTTCAAATAATTTTACACTACAGTTGAACTAGGTCTATAAGGTAGTTCAAATAACTTTACACTAGAGTTGTACCAGCTATATAGCCTAGTACAAATAATTTTACACTAGAGTTGAACTAGCTCTATAAGCTAGTACAAATAATTATACACTAGAGTTGAACTAGCTCTATAAGCTAGTACAAATAATTTTACACTAGTGTTGAACAAGGACTATAGCCTAGTACAAATAATTTTACACTAGAGTTGAACTAGCTCTATAAGCTAGTACAAATAATTATACACTAGAGTTGAAATAGCTCTATAAGCTAGTACAAATAATTTTACACTAGTGTTGAACAAGGACTATAGCCTAGTACAAATAATTTTACACTAGAGTTGAACTAGCTCTATAAGCTAGTTCAAATAATTTTACACTAGAGTTGAACTAGCTCTATAGCCTAGTACAAATAATTTTACGCTAGAGTTGAACTAGCTCTATAAGCTAGTTCTAATAATTTTACACTAGAGTTGAACTAGCTCTATAGCCTAGTACAAATAATTTTACACTAGAGTTGAACCAGCTCTATAAGCTAGTTCAAATAATTTTACACTAGAGTTGAACCAGCTCTATAGCCTACTACAAATAAGTTTACACTAGAGTTGAACTAGCTCTATAGCCTAGTACAAATAATTTTACACTAGAGTTGAACTAGCTCTATAGCCTAGTACAAATAATTTTACACTAGAGTTGAACTAGCTCTATGGCCTAGTACAAATAATTTTACACTAGAGTTGAACCAGTTCTATAAGCTAGTTCAAATAATTTTACACTAGAGTTGAACCAGCTCTATAGCCTACTACAAATAAGTTTACACTAGAGTTGAGCTAGCTCTATAGCCTAGTACAAATAATTTTACACTAGAGTTGAACTAGCTCTATAGCCTAGTACAAATAATTTTACACTAGAGTTGAACTAGCTCTATAGCCAAGTACAAATTATTTTACACTAGAGTTGAACTAGCTCTATAAGCTAGTTCAAATTATTTTACACTACAGTTGAACTAGCTCTATAAGCTAGTTCAAATAATTTTACACTAGAGTTGAACTAGCTCTATAGCCTAGTACAAATAATTTTACACTAGAGTTGAACTAGCTCTATAGCCTAGTACAAATAATTTAATACTAGAGTTGAACTAGCTCTATAGCCTAGTACAAATAATTTTACACTAGAGTTGAACTAGCTCTATAAGCTAGTACAAATAATTTTACACTAGAGTTGAACCAGCTCTATAAGCTAGTACAAATAACTTTACACTAGAGTTGAACTAGCTCTATAGCCTAGTAAAAATTATTTTACACTAGAGTTGAACTAGCTTCATAGCGTAGTAGAAATAATTTTACACTAGAGTTGAACTAGTTGTATAGCCTAGTACAAATAATTTTACACTAGAGTTGAACTAGCTCTATAAGCTAGTACAAATAATTATACACTAGAGTTGAACTAGCTCTATAAGCTAGTACAAATAATTTTACACTAGTGTTGAACAAGGACTATAGCCTAGTACAAATAATTTTACACTAGAGTTGAACTAGCTCTATAAGCTAGTTCAAATAATTTTACACGAGAGTTGAACTAGCTCTATAGCCTAGTACAAATAATTTTACGCTAGAGTTGAACTAGCTCTATAAGCTAGTTCTAATAATTTTACACTAGAGTTGAACTAGCTCTATAGCCTAGTACAAATAATTTTACACTAGAGTTGAACCAGCTCTATAAGCTAGTTCAAATAATTTTACACTAGATTTGAACCAGCTCTATAGCCTACTACAAATAAGTTTACACTAGAGTTGAACTAGCTCTATAGCCTAGTACAAATAATTTTACACTAGAGTTGAACTAGCTCTATAGCCTAGTACAAGTAATTTTACACTAGAGTTGAACTAGCTCTATAGCCTAGTACAAATAATTTTACACTAGAGTTGAACCAGCTCTATAAGCTAGTTCAAATAATTTTACACTAGAGTTGAACCAGCTCTATAGCCTACTACAAATAAGTTTACACTAGAGTTGAACTAGCTCTATAGCCTAGTACAAATAATTTTACACTAGAGTTGAACTAGCTCTATAGCCTAGTACAAATAATTTCACACTAGAGTTGAGCTAGCTCTATAGCCAAGTACAAATTATTTTACACTAGAGTTGAACTAGCTCTATAAGCTAGTTCAAATAATTTTACACTAGAGTTGAACTAGCTCTATAAGCTAGTTCAAATAATTTTACACTAGAGTTGAACTAGCTCTACAGCCTAGTACAAATAATTTTACAATAGAGTTGAACCAGCTCTATAAGCTTGTTCAAATAATTTTACACTAGAGTTGAACCAGCTCTATAGCCTAGTACAAATAAGTTTACACTAGAGTAGAACTAGCTCTATAGCCTAGTGCAAATAATTTTACAATAGAGTTGAACCAGCTCTATAAGCTAGTTCAAATGATTTTACACTAGAGTTGAACTAGCTCTATAGCCTAGTATAAATAATTTTACACTAGAGTTGAACTAGCTCTATAAGCTAGTTCAAATAATTTTACACTAGAGTTGATCTAGCTCTATAGCCTAGTACAAATAATTTTACACTAGAGTTGAACTAGCACTGTAAGCTAGTTCAAATAATTTTAAACTAGAGTTGAACTAGCTCTATAGCCTAGTACAAATAATTTTACACTAGAGTTGAACTACCTCTATAAGCTAGTTCAAATAATTTTACACTAGAGTTGAACCAGCTCTATAGCCTAGTATAAATAATTTTACACTAGAGTTGAACTAGCTCTATAAGCTAGTACAAATAATTTTACAATAGAGTTTAGCTTGCTCTATCGCCTAGTACAAATAATTTTACACTAGAGTTGAACTAGGTCTATAGCCTAGTACAAATAATTTTACACTAGAGTTCAACTAGCTCTATAAGCTAGTTCAAATAATTTTACACTAGAGTTGAACTAGCTCTATAGCCTAGTACAAATAATTTTACACTAGAGTTGAACTAGCTCTATAAGCTAGTTCAAATAATTTTTCACTAGAGTTGAACTAGCTCTATAGCCTAGTACAAATAATTTTACACTAGAGTTGAACTAGCTCTATAAGCTAGTTCAAATAATTTTACACTAGAGTTGAACTAGCTCTATAGCCAAGTACAAATAATTTTACACTAGAGTTGAACTACCTCTATAAGCTAGTTCAAATAATTTTACACTAGAGTTGAACTAGCTCTATAGCCTAGTATAAATAATTTTAGACTACAGTTGAACTAGCTCTATAAGCTAGTACAAGTAATTTTGCACTATAGTTGAACTAGCTCTATAGCCTAGTACAAATAATTTTACACTAGAGTTGAACTAGCTCTACAGCCAAGTACAAATTATTTTACACTAGAGTTGAACTAGCTCTATAAGCTAGTTCAAATAATATTACACTGGAGTTGAACTAGCTGTATAGCCGAGTACAAATAATTTTACACTAGAGTTGAACTAGCTCTATAAGCTAGTTCAAATAATTTTACACTAGAGTTGAACTAGCTCTATAGCCTAGTACAAATAAGTTTACACTAGAGTTGAACTAGCTCTATAAGCTAGTACAAATAATTTTACACTAGAGTGGAACTAGCTCTCTAAGCTAGTTCAAATAATTTTACACTACAGTTGAACTAGGTCTATAAGGTAGTTCAAATAATTTTACACCAGAGTTGTACTAGCTATATAGCCTAGTACAAATAATTTTACACTAGAGTTGAACTAGCTCTATAGCCAAGTACAAATAACTTTACACTAGAGTTGAACTAGCTCTATAGCCTAGTACAAATAATTTTACACTAGAGTTAAACAAGGTCTATAGCCTAGTACAAATAATTTTACACTAGAGTTGAACTAGCTCTATAGCTTAGTACAAATAGCTTTACACTAGAGTTGAACTAGCACTATAAGCTAGTTCAAGTAATTTTAAACTAGAGTTGAACTAGCTCTATAGCCTAGTACAAATAATTTTATACTAGAGTTGAACTAGCTCTATAGCCTAGTATAAATAATTTAATACTAGAGTTGAACTAGCTCTATAGCCTAGTACAAATAATTTTACACTAGAGTTGAACTAGCTCTATAAGCTAGTACAAATAATTTTACAATAGAGTTTAGCTAGCTCTATCGCCTAGTACAAATAATTTTACACTAGAGTTGAACTAGGTCTATAGCCTAGTACAAATAATTTTACACTAGAGTTCAACTAGCTCTATAAGCTAGTTCAAATAATTTTACACTAGAGTTGAACTAGCTCTATAGCCTAGTACAAATAATTTTACACTAGAGTTGAACTAGCTCTATAAGCTAGTTCAAATAATTTTTCACTAGAGTTGAACTAGCTCTATAGCCTAGTACAAATAATTTTACACTAGAGTTGAACTAGCTCTATAAGCTAGTTCAAATAATTTTACACTAGAGTTGAACTAGCTCTATAGCCAAGTACAAATAATTTTACACTAGAGTTGAACTAGCTCTATAAGCTAGTTCAAATAATTTTACACTAGAGTTGAACTAGCTCTATAGCCTAGTATAAATAATTTTAGACTACAGTTGAACTAGCTCTATAAGCTAGTACAAGTAATTTTGCACTATAGTTGAACTAGCTCTATAGCCTAGTACAAATAATTTTACACTAGAGTTGAACTAGCTCTATAGCCAAGTACAAATTATTTTACACTAGAGTTGAACTAGCTCTATAAGCTAGTTCAAATAATATTACACTGGAGTTGAACTAGGTGTATAGCCGAGTACAAATAATTTTACACTAGAGTTGAACTAGCTCTATAAGCTAGTTCAAATAATTTTACACTAGAGTTGAACTAGCTCTATAGCCTAGTACAAATAAGTTTACACTAGAGTTGAACTAGCTCTATAAGCTAGTACAAATAATTTTACATTAGAGTGGAACTAGCTCTCTAAGCTAGTTCAAATAATTTTACACTACAGTTGAACTAGGTCTATAAGGTAGTTCAAATAATTTTACACTAGAGTTGTACTAGCTATATAGCCTAGTACAAATAATTTTACACTAGAGTTGAACTAGCTCTATAGCCAAGTACAAATAACTTTACACTAGAGTTGAACTAGCTCTATAGCCTAGTACAAATAATTTTACACTAGAGTTAAACAAGGTCTATAGCCTAGTACAAATAATTTTACACTAGAGTTGAACTAGCTCTATAGCTTAGTACAAATAGCTTTACACTAGAGTTGAACTAGCTCTATAGCCTAGTACAAATAATTTTACACTAGAGTTGAACTAGCTCTATAGCCTAGTACAAATAATTTTACACTAGAGTTGAACTAGCTCTATAGCCTACTACAAATAAGTTTACACTAGAGTTGAACTAGCTCTATAGCCTAGTACAAATAATTTTACACTAGAGTTGAACTAGCTCTATAGCCTAGTACAAATAATTTTACACTAGAGTTGAACTAGCTCTATAGCCTAGTACAAATAATTTTACACTAGAGTTGAACTAGCTCTATAAGCTAGTTCAAATAATTTTACACTAGAGTTGAACTAGCTCTATAGCCTAGTACAAATAAGTTTACACTAGAGTTGAACTAGCTCTATAAGCTAGTTCAAATAATTTTACACTAGAGTTGAACCAGCTCTATAGCCTACTATAAATAATTTTACACTAGAGTTGAACTAGCTCTATAAGCTATTATAAATAATTTTACAATAGAGTTTATCTAGCTCTATCGCCTAGTACAAATAATTTTACACTAGAGTTGAACTAGGTCTATAGCCTAGTACAAATAATTTTACACTAGAGTTGAACTAGCTCTATAAGCTAGTTCAAATAATTTTACACTAGAGTTGAACTAGCTCTATAGCCTAGTACAAATAATTTTACACTAGAGTTGAACTAGCTCTATAAGCTAGTTCAAATAATTTTTCACTAGAGTTGAACTAGCTCTATAGCCTAGTACAAATAATTTTACATTAGAGTTGAACTAGCTCTATAAGCTAGTTCAAATAATTTTACACTAGAGTTGAACTAGCTCTATAGCCAAGTACAAATAATTTTACACTAGAGTTGAACTAGCTTTATAAGCTAGTTCAAATAATTTTACACTAGAGTTGAACTAGCTCTATAGCCTAGTACAAATAATGTTACACTAGAGTTGAACTAGCTCTATAGCCTAGTACAAATAATTTTACACTAGAGTTGAACTAGCTCTATAGCCAAGTACAAATAATTTTACACTAGAGTTGAACTAGCTCTATAAGCTAGTTCAAATAATTTTACACTAGAGTTGAACTAGCTGTATAGCCTAGTACAAATAATTTTACACTAGAGTTGAACTAGCTCTATAAGCTAGTTCAAATAATTTTACACTAGAGTTGAACTAGCTCTATAGCCTAGTACAAATAAGTTTACACTAGAGTTGAACTAGCTCTATAAGCTAGTACAAATAATTTTACACTAGAGTGGAACTAGCTCTCTAAGCTAGTTCAAATAATTTTACACTACAGTTGAACTAGGTCTATAAGGTAGTTCAAATAATTTTACACTAGAGTTGTACCAGCTATATAGCCTAGTACAAATAATTTTACACTAGAGTTGAACTAGCTCTATAGCCAAGTACAAATAACTTTACACTAGAGTTGAACTAGATCTATAGCCTAGTACAAATAATTTTACACTAGAGTTAAACAAGGTCTATAGCCTAGTACAAATAATTTTACACTAGAGTTGAACTAGCTCTATAGCTTAGTACAAATAGCTTTACACTAGAGTTGAACTAGCTCTATAGCCTAGTACAAATAATTTTACACTAGAGTTGAACTAGCTCTATAAGCTAGTTCAAATAATTTTACACTAGAGTTGAACTAGCTCTATAGCCTAGTATAAATAATTTTAGACTACAGTTGAACTAGCTCTATAAGCTAGTACAAGTAATTTTGCACTATAGTTGAACTAGCTCTATAGCCTAGTACAAATAATTTTACACTAGAGTTGAACTAGCTCTATAGCCAAGTACAAATTATTTTACACTAGAGTTGAACTAGCTCTATAAGCTAGTTCAAATAATATTACACTGGAGTTGAACTAGCTGTATAGCCGAGTACAAATAATTTTACACTAGAGTTGAACTAGCTCTATAAGCTAGTTCAAATAATTTTACACTAGAGTTGAACTAGCTCTATAGCCTAGTACAAATAAGTTTACACTAGAGTTGAACTAGCTCTATAAGCTAGTACAAATAATTTTACACTAGAGTGGAACTAGCTCTCTAAGCTAGTTCAAATAATTTTACACTACAGTGGAACTAGGTCTATAAGGTAGTTCAAATAATTTTACACTAGAGTTGTACTAGCTATATAGCCTAGTACAAATAATTTTACACTAGAGTTGAACTAGCTCTATAGCCAAGTACAAATAACTTTACACTAGAGTTGAACTAGCTCTATAGCCTAGTACAAATAATTTTACACTAGAGTTAAACAAGGTCTATAGCCTAGTACAAATAATTTTACACTAGAGTTGAACTAGCTCTATAGCTTAGTACAAATAGCTTTACACTAGAGTTGAACTAGCTCTATAGCCTAGTACAAATAATTTTACACTAGAGTTGAACTAGCTCTATAGCCTAGTACAAATAATTTTACACTAGAGTTGAACTAGCTCTATAGCCTAGTACAAATAATTTTACACTAGAGTTGAACTAGCTCTATAGCCTAGTACAAATAATTTAATACTAGAGTTGAACTAGCTCTATAGCCTAGTACAAATAATTTTACACTAGAGTTGAACTAGCTCTATAAGCTAGTACAAATAATTTTACACTAGAGTTGAACTAGCTCTATAAGGTAGTTCAAATAATTTTACACTAGAGTTGAACTAGCTGTATAGCCTAGTACAAATAATTTTACGCTAGAGTTGAACTAGCTCTATAAGCTAGTTCTAATAATTTTACACTAGAGTTGAACTAGCTCTATAGCCTAGTACAAATAATTTTACACTAGAGTTGAACCAGCTCTATAAGCTAGTTCAAATAATTTTACACTAGAGTTGAACCAGCTCTATAGCCTACTACAAATAAGTTTACACTAGAGTTGAACTAGCTCTATAGCCTAGTACAAATAATTTTACACTAGAGTTGAACTAGCTCTATCGCCTAGTACAAATAATTTTACACTAGAGTTGAACTAGCTCTATAGCCTAGTACAAATAATTTTACACTAGAGTTGAACTAGCTCTATAAGCTAGTTCAAATAATTTTACACTAGAGTTGAACTAGCTCTATAGCCTAGTACAAATAAGTTTACACTAGAGTTGAACTAGCTCTATAAGCTAGTTCAAATAATTTTACACTAGAGTTGAACCAGCTCTATAGCCTAGTATAAATAATTTTACACTAGAGTTGAACTAGCTCTATAAGCTATTATAAATAATTTTACAATAGAGTTTATCTAGCTCTATCGCCTAGTACAAATAATTTTACACTAGAGTTGAACTAGGTTTATAGCCTAGTACAAATAATTTTACACTAGAGTTGAACTAGCTCTATAAGCTAGTTCAAATAATTTTACACTAGAGTTGAACTAGCTCTATAGCCTAGTACAAATAATTTTACACTAGAGTTGAACTAGCTCTATAAGCTAGTTCAAATAATTTTTCACTAGAGTTGAACTAGCTCTATAGCCTAGTACAAATAATTTTACAGTAGAGTTGAACTAGCTCTATAAGCTAGTTCAAATAATTTTACACTAGAGTTGAACTAGCTCTATAGCCAAGTACAAATAATTTTACACTAGAGTTGAACTAGCTTTATAAGCTAGTTCAAATAATTTTACACTAGAGTTGAACTAGCTCTATAGCCTAGTACAAATAATGTTACACTAGAGTTGAACTAGCTCTATAGCCTAGTACAAATAATTTTACACTAGAGTTGAACTAGCTCTATAGCCAAGTACAAATAATTTTACACTAGAGTTGAACTAGCTCTATAAGCTAGTTCAAATAATTTTACACTAGAGTTGAACTAGCTGTATAGCCTAGTACAAATAATTTTACACTAGAGTTGAACTAGCTCTATAAGCTAGTTCAAATAATTTTACACTAGAGTTGAACTAGCTCTATAGCCTAGTACAAATAAGTTTACACTAGAGTTGAACTAGGTCTATAAGCTAGTACAAATAATTTTACACTAGAGTGGAACTAGCTCTCTAAGCTAGTTCAAATAATTTTACACTACAGTTGAACTAGGTCTATAAGGTAGTTCAAATAATTTTACACTAGAGTTGTACCAGCTATATAGCCTAGTACAAATAATTTTACACTAGAGTTGAACTAGCTCTATAGCCAAGTACAAATAACTTTACACTAGAGTTGAACTAGCTCTATAGCCTAGTACAAATAATTTTACACTAGAGTTAAACAAGGTCTATAGCCTAGTACAAATAATTTTACACTAGAGTTGAACTAGCTCTATAGCTTAGTACAAATAGCTTTACACTAGAGTTGAACTAGCTCTATAGCCTAGTACAAATAATTTTACACTAGAGTTGAACTAGCTCTATAGCCTAGTACAAATAATTTTACACTAGAGTTGAACCAGCTCTATAAGCTAGTTCAAATAATTTTACACTAGAGTTGAACCAGCTCTATAGCCTAATACAAATAAGTTTACACTAGAGTTGAACTAGCTCTATAGCCTAGTACAAATAATTTTACACTAGAGTTGAACTAGCTCTATAGCCTAGTACAAATAATTTTGCACTAGAGTTGAACTAGCTCTATAGCCTAGTACAAATAATTTTACACTAGAGTTGAACTAGGTCTATAAGCTAGTTCAAATAATTTTACACTAGAGTTGATCTAGCTCTATAGCCTAGTACAAATAATTTTACACTAGAGTTGAACTAGCACTATAGCCTAGTACAAATAATTTTACACTAGAGTTGAACTAGCTCTATAGCCTAGTACAAATAAGTTTACACTAGAGTTGAACTAGCTCTATAAGCTAGTTCAAATAATTTTACACTAGAGTTGAACCAGCTCTATAGCCTAGTATAAATAATTTTACACTAGAGTTGAACTAGCTCTATAAGCTAGTACAAATAATTTTACAATAGAGTTTAGCTAGCTCTATCGCCTAGTACAAATAATTTTACACTAGAGTTGAACTAGGTCTATAGCCTAGTACAAATAATTTTACACTAGAGTTGAACTAGCTCTATAAGCTAGTTCAAATAATTTTACACTAGAGTTGAACTAGCTCTATAGCCTAGTACAAATAATTTTACACTAGAGTTGAACTAGCTCTATAAGCTAGTTCAAATAATTTTTCACTAGAGTTGAACTAGCTCTATAGCCTAGTACAAATAATTTTACGCTAGACTTGAACTAGCTCTATAAGCTAGTTCAAATAATTTTACACTAGAGTTGAACTAGCTCTATAGCCAAGTACAAATAATTTTACACTAGAGTTGAACTAGCTCTATAAGCTAGTTCAGATAATTTTACACTAGAGTTGAACAAGCTCTATAGCCTAGTACAAATAATTTTAGACTAGAGTTGAACTAGCTCTATAAGCTAGTACAAGTAATTTTGCACTATAGTTGAACTAGCTCTATAGCCTAGTACAAATAATTTTACACTAGAGTTGAACTAGCTCTATAGCCAAGTACAAATAATTTTACACTAGAGTTGAACTAGCTCTATAAGCTAGTTCAAATAATTTTACACTAGAGTTGAACTAGCTGTATAGCCTAGTACAAATAATTTTACACTAGAGTTGAACTAGCTCTATAAGCTAGTTCAAATAATTTTACACTAGAGTTGAACTAGCTCTATAGCCTAGTACAAATAAGTTTACACTAGAGTTGAACTAGCTCTATAAGCTAGTACAAATAATTTTACACTAGAGTGGAACTAGCTCTCTAATCTAGTTCAAATAATTTTACACTACAGTTGAACTAGGTCTACAAGGTAGTTCAAATAATTTTACACTAGAGTTGTACCAGCTATATAGCCTAGTACAAATAATTTTACACTAGAGTTGAACTAGCTCTATAGCCAAGTACAAATAACTTTACACTAGAGTTGAACTAGCTCTATAGCCTAGTACAAATAATTTTACACTAGAGTTAAACAAGGTCTATAGCCTAGTACAAATAATTTTACACTAGAGTTGAACTAGCTCTATAGCTTAGTACAAATAGCTTTACACTAGAGTTGAACTAGCTCTATTGCCTAGTACAAATAATTTTACACTAGAGTTGAACTAGCTCTATAGCCTAGTACAAATAATTTTACACTAGAGTTGAACTAGCTCTATAGCCTAGTACAAATAATTTTACACTAGAGTTGAACTAGCTCTATAGCCTAGTACAAATAATTTTACACTAGAGTTGAACTAGCTCTATAGCCTAGTACAAATAATTTTATACTAGAGTTGAACTAGCTCTATAGCCTAGTATAAATAATTTAATACTAGAGTTGAACTAGCTCTATAGCCTAGTACAAATAATTTTACACTAGAGTTGAACTAGCTCTATAAGCTAGTACAAATAATTTTACACTAGAGTTGAACTAGGTCTATAGCCTAGTACAAATAATTTTACACTAGAGTTCAACTAGCTCTATAAGCTAGTTCAAATAATTTTACACTAGAGTTGAACTAGCTCTATAGCCTAGTACAAATAATTTTACACTAGAGTTGAACTAGCTCTATAAGCTAGTTCAAATAATTTTTCACTAGAGTTGAACTAGCTCTATAGCCTAGTACAAATAATTTTACACTAGAGTTGAACTAGCTCTATAAGCTAGTTCAAATAATTTTACACTAGAGTTGAACTAGCTCTATAGCCAAGTACAAATAATTTTACACTAGAGTTGAACTAGCTCTATAAGCTAGTTCAAATAATTTTACACTAGAGTTGAACTAGCTCTATAGCCTAGTATAAATAATTTTAGACTACAGTTGAACTAGCTCTATAAGCTAGTACAAGTAATTTTGCACTATAGTTGAACTAGCTCTATAGCCTAGTACAAATAATTTTACAGTAGAGTTGAACTAGCTCTATAGCCAAGTACAAATTATTTTACACTAGAGTTGAACTAGCTCTATAAGCTAGTTCAAATAATATTACACTGGAGTTGAACTAGCTGTATAGCCTAGTACAAATAATTTTACACTAGAGTTGAACTAGCTCTATAAGCTAGTTCAAATAATTTTACACTAGAGTTGAACTAGCTCTATAGCCTAGTACAAATAAGTTTACACTAGAGTTGTACTAGCTATATAGCCTAGTACAAATAATTTTACACTAGAGTTGAACTAGCTCTATAGCCAAGTACAAATAACTTTACACTAGAGTTGAACTAGCTCTATAGCCTAGTACAAATAATTTTACACTAGAGTTAAACAAGGTCTATAGCGTAGTACAAATAATTTTACACTAGAGTTGAACTAGCTCTATAGCTTAGTACAAATAGCTTTACACTAGAGTTGAACTAGCTCTATAGCCTAGTACAAATAATTTTACACTAGAGTTGAACTAGCTCTATAGCCTAGTACAAATAATTTTACACTAGAGTTGAACTAGCTCTATAGCCTAGTACAAATAATTTTACACTAGAGTTGAACTAGCTCTATAGCCTAGTACAAATAATTTAATACTAGAGTTGAACTAGCTCTATAGCCTAGTACAAATAATTTTACACTAGAGTTGAACTAGCTCTATAAGCTAGTACAAATAATTTTACACTAGAGTTGAACTAGCTCTATAAGCTAGTTCAAATAATTTTACACTAGAGTTGAACTAGCTCTATAGCCTAGTACAAATAATTTTACGCTAGAGTTGAACTAGCTCTATAAGCTAGTTCTAATAATTTTACACTAGAGTTGAACTAGCTCTATAGCCTAGTACAAATAATTTTACACTAGAGTTGAACCAGCTCTATAAGCTAGTTCAAATAATTTTACACTAGAGTTGAACCAGCTCTATAGCCTACTACAAATAAGTTTACACTAGAGTTGAACTAGCTCTATAGCCTAGTACAAATAATTTTACACTAGAGTTGAAATAGCTCTATAGCCTAGTACAAATAATTTTACACTAGAGTTGAACTAGCTCTATAGCCTAGTACAAATAATTTTACACTAGAGTTGAACTAGCTCTATAAGCTAGTACAAATAATTTTAGACTAGAGTTGAACTAGCTGTATAGCCTAGTACAAATAAGTTTACACTAGAGTTGAACTAGCTCTATAAGCTAGTTCAAATAATTTTACACTAGAGTTGAACCAGCTCTATAGCCTAGTATAAATAATTTTACACTAGAGTTGAACTAGCTCTATAAGCTAGTACAAATAATTTTACAATAGAGTTTAGCTAGCTCTATCGCCTAGTACAAATAATTTTACACTAGAGTTGAACTAGGTCTATAGCCTAGTACAAATAATTTTACACTAGAGTTGAACTAGCTCTATAAGCTAGTTCAAATAATTTTACACTAGAGTTGAACTAGCTCTATAGCCTAGTACAAATAATTTTACACTAGAGTTGAACTAGCTCTATAAGCTAGTTCAAATAATTTTTCACTAGAGTTGAACTAGCTCTATAGCCTAGTACAAATAATTTTACAGTAGAGTTGAACTAGCTCTATAAGCTAGTTCAAATAATTTTACACTAGAGTTGAACTAGCTCTATAAGCTAGTTCAAATAATTTTACACTAGAGTTGAACTAGCTCTATAGCCTAGTACAAATAATGTTACACTAGAGTTGAACTAGCTCTATAGCCTAGTACAAATAATTTTACACTAGAGTTGAACTAGCTCTATAGCCAAGTACAAATAATTTTACACTAGAGTTGAACTAGCTCTATAAGCTAGTTCAAATAATTTTACACTAGAGTTGAACTAGCTGTATAGCCTAGTACAAATAATTTTACACTAGAGTTGAACTAGCTCTATAAGCTAGTTCAAATAATTTTACACTAGAGTTGAACTAGCTCTATAGCCTAGTACAAATAAGTTTACGGTAGAGTTGAACTAGCTCTATAAGCTAGTACAAATAATTTTACACTAGAGTGGAACTAGCTCTCTAAGCTAGTTCAAATAATTTTACACTACAGTTGAACTAGGTCTATAAGGTAGTTCAAATAATTTTACACTAGAGTTGTACCAGCTATATAGCCTAGTACAAATAATTTTACACTAGAGTTAAACAAGGTCTATAGCCTAGTTCAACTCTATAAGCTAGTTCAAATAATTTTACACTAGAGTTGAACTAGCTCTATAGCCAAGTACAAATAATTTTACACTAGAGTTGAACTAGCTCTATAAGCTAGTTCAGATAATTTTACACTAGAGTTGAACTAGCTCTATAGCCTAGTACAAATAATTTTAGACTAGAGTTGAACTAGCTCTATAAGCTAGTACAAGTAATTTTGCACTATAGTTGAACTAGCTCTATAGCCTAGTACAAATAATTTTACACTAGAGTTGAACTAGCTCTATAAGCTAGTTCAAATAATTTTTCACTAGAGTTGAACTAGCTCTATAGCCTAGTACAAATAATTTTACACTAGAGTTGAACTAGCTCTATAAGCTAGTTCAAATAATTTTACACTAGAGTTGAACTAGCTCTATAGCCAAGTACAAATAATTTTACACTAGAGTTGAACTAGCTCTATAAGCTAGTTCAGATAATTTTACACTAGAGTTGAACTAGCTCAATAGCCTAGTACAAATAAGTTTACACTAGAGTTGAACTAGCTCTATAAGCTAGTTCAAATAATTTTACACTAGAGTTGAACCAGCTCTATAGCCTAGTATAAATAATTTTACACTAGAGTTGAACTAGCTCTATAAGCTATTATAAATAATTTTACAATAGAGTTTAGCTAGCTCTATCGGCTAGTACAAATAATTTTACACTAGAGTTGAACTAGGTCTATAGCCTAGTACAAATAATTTTACACTAGAGTTGAACTAGCTCTATAAGCTAGTTCAAATAATTTTACACTAGAGTTGAACCAGCTCTATAGCCTAGTATAAATAATTTTACACTAGAGTTGAACTAGCTCTATAGCCTAGTACAAATAATTTTACACTAGAGTTGAACTAGGTCTATAAGCTAGTTCAAATAATTTTACACTAGAGTTGATCTAGCTCTATAGCCTAGTACAAATAATTTTACACTAGAGTTGAACTAGCACTATAGCCTAGTACAAATAATTTTACACTAGAGTTGAACTAGCTCTATAGCCTAGTACAAATAAGTTTACACTAGAGTTGAACTAGCTCTATAAGCTAGTTCAAATAATTTTACACTAGAGTTGAACCAGCTCTATAGCCTAGTATAAATAATTTTACACTAGAGTTGAACTAGCTCTATAAGCTAGTACAAATAATTTTACAATAGAGTTTAGCTAGCTCTATCGCCTAGTACAAATAATTTTACACTAGAGTTGAACTAGGTCTATAGCCTAGTACAAATAATTTTACACTAGAGTTGAACTAGCTCTATAAGCTAGTTCAAATAATTTTACACTAGAGTTGAACTAGCTCTATAGCCTAGTACAAATAAGTTTACACTAGAGTTGAACTAGCTCTATAAGCTAGTTCAAATAATTTTACACTAGAGTTGAACCAGCTCTATAGCCTACTACAAATAAGTTTACACTAGAGTTGAACTAGCTCTATAGCCTAGTACAAATAATTTTACACTAGAGTTGAAATAGCTCTATAGCCTAGTACAAATAATTTTACACTAGAGTTGAACTAGCTCTATAGCCTAGTACAAATAATTTTACACTAGAGTTGAACTAGCTCTATAAGCTAGTACAAATAATTTTAGACTAGAGTTGAACTAGCTGTATAGCCTAGTACAAATAAGTTTACACTAGAGTTGAACTAGCTCTATAAACTAGTTCAAATAATTTTACACTAGAGTTGAACCAGCTCTATAGCCTAGTATAAATAATTTTACACTAGAGTTGAACTAGCTCTATAAGCTAGTACAAATAATTTTACAATAGAGTTTAGCTAGCTCTATCGCCTAGTACAAATAATTTTACACTAGAGTTGAACTAGGTCTATAGCCTAGTACAAATAATTTTACACTAGAGTTGAACTAGCTCTATAAGCTAGTTCAAATAATTTTACACTAGAGTTGAACTAGCTCTATAGCCTAGTACAAATAATTTTACACTAGAGTTGAACTAGCTCTATAAGCTAGTTCAAATAATTTTTCACTAGAGTTGAACTAGCTCTATAGCCTAGTACAAATAATTTTACAGTAGAGTTGAACTAGCTCTATAAGCTAGTTCAAATAATTTTACACTAGAGTTGAACTAGCTCTATAAGCTAGTTCAAATAATTTTACACTAGAGTTGAACTAGCTCTATAGCCTAGTACAAATAATGTTACACTAGAGTTGAACTAGCTCTATAGCCTAGTACAAATAATTTTACACTAGAGTTGAACTAGCTCTATAGCCAAGTACAAATAATTTTACACTAGAGTTGAACTAGCTCTATAAGCTAGTTCAAATAATTTTACACTAGAGTTGAACTAGCTGTATAGCCTAGTACAAATAATTTTACACTAGAGTTGAACTAGCTCTATAAGCTAGTTCAAATAATTTTACACTAGAGTTGAACTAGCTCTATAGCCTAGTACAAATAAGTTTACGGTAGAGTTGAACTAGCTCTATAAGCTAGTACAAATAATTTTACACTAGAGTGGAACTAGCTCTCTAAGCTAGTTCAAATAATTTTACACTACAGTTGAACTAGGTCTATAAGGTAGTTCAAATAATTTTACACTAGAGTTGTACCAGCTATATAGCCTAGTACAAATAATTTTACACTAGAGTTAAACAAGGTCTATAGCCTAGTTCAACTCTATAAGCTAGTTCAAATAATTTTACACTAGAGTTGAACTAGCTCTATAGCCAAGTACAAATAATTTTACACTAGAGTTGAACTAGCTCTATAAGCTAGTTCAGATAATTTTACACTAGAGTTGAACTAGCTCTATAGCCTAGTACAAATAATTTTAGACTAGAGTTGAACTAGCTCTATAAGCTAGTACAAGTAATTTTGCACTATAGTTGAACTAGCTCTATAGCCTAGTACAAATAATTTTACACTAGAGTTGAACTAGCTCTATAAGCTAGTTCAAATAATTTTTCACTAGAGTTGAACTAGCTCTATAGCCTAGTACAAATAATTTTACACTAGAGTTGAACTAGCTCTATAAGCTAGTTCAAATAATTTTACACTAGAGTTGAACTAGCTCTATAGCCAAGTACAAATAATTTTACACTAGAGTTGAACTAGCTCTATAAGCTAGTTCAGATAATTTTACACTAGAGTTGAACTAGCTCAATAGCCTAGTACAAATAAGTTTACACTAGAGTTGAACTAGCTCTATAAGC
This sequence comes from Triticum urartu, assembly GCF_056163025.1. Classification (NCBI taxonomy): domain Eukaryota; kingdom Viridiplantae; phylum Streptophyta; class Magnoliopsida; order Poales; family Poaceae; genus Triticum; species Triticum urartu. The sequence continues at coordinate 701,907,685 of NC_141879.1, forward strand.
TAGTTCAAATAATTTTACACTAGAGTTGAACCAGCTCTATAGCCTAGTATAAATAATTTTACACTAGAGTTGAACTAGCTCTATAAGCTATTATAAATAATTTTACAATAGAGTTTAGCTAGCTCTATCGGCTAGTACAAATAATTTTACACTAGAGTTGAACTAGGTCTATAGCCTAGTACAAATAATTTTACACTAGAGTTGAACTAGCTCTATAAGCTAGTTCAAATAATTTTACACTAGAGTTGAACCAGCTCTATAGCCTAGTATAAATAATTTTACACTAGAGTTGAACTAGCTCTATAGCCTAGTACAAATAATTTTACACTAGAGTTGAACTAGGTCTATAAGCTAGTTCAAATAATTTTACACTAGAGTTGATCTAGCTCTATAGCCTAGTACAAATAATTTTACACTAGAGTTGAACTAGCACTATAGCCTAGTACAAATAATTTTACACTAGAGTTGAACTAGCTCTATAGCCTAGTACAAATAAGTTTACACTAGAGTTGAACTAGCTCTATAAGCTAGTTCAAATAATTTTACACTAGAGTTGAACCAGCTCTATAGCCTAGTATAAATAATTTTACACTAGAGTTGAACTAGCTCTATAAGCTAGTACAAATAATTTTACAATAGAGTTTAGCTAGCTCTATCGCCTAGTACAAATAATTTTACACTAGAGTTGAACTAGGTCTATAGCCTAGTACAAATAATTTTACACTAGAGTTGAACTAGCTCTATAAGCTAGTTCAAATAATTTTACACTAGAGTTGAACTAGCTCTATAGCCTAGTACAAATAATTTTACACTAGAGTTGAACTAGCTCTATAAGCTAGTTCAAATAATTTTTCACTAGAGTTGAACTAGCTCTATAGCCTAGTACAAATAATGTTACACTAGAGTTGAACTAGCTCTATAGCCTAGTACAAATAATTTTACACTAGAGTTGAACTAGCTCTATAGCCAAGTACAAATAATTTTACACTAGAGTTGAACTAGCTCTATAAGCTAGTTCAGATAATTTTACACTAGACTTGAACTAGCTCTATAGCCTAGTACAAATAATTTTAGACTAGAGTTGAACTAGCTCTATACGCTAGTACAAGTAATTTTGCACTATAGTTGAACTAGCTCTATAGCCTAGTACAAATAATTTTACACTAGAGTTGAACTAGCTCTATAAGCTAGTTCAAATAATTTTTCACTAGAGTTGAACTAGCTCTATAGCCTAGTACAAATAATTTTACACTAGAGTTGAACTAGCTCTATAAGCTAGTTCAAATAATTTTACACTAGAGTTGAACTAGCTCTATAGCCAAGTACAAATAATTTTACACTAGAGTTGAACTAGCTCTATAAGCTAGTTCAGATAATTTTACACTAGAGTTGAACTAGCTCTATAGCCTAGTACAAATAAGTTTACACTAGAGTTGAACTAACTCTATAAGCTAGTTCAAATAATTTTACACTAGAGTTGAACCAGCTCTATAGCCTAGTATAAATAATTTTACACTAGAGTTGAACTAGCTCTATAAGCTATTATAAATAATTTTACAATAGAGTTTAGCTAGCTCTATCGCCTAGTACAAATAATTTTACACTAGAGTTGAACTAGGTCTATAGCCTAGTACAAATAATTTTACACTAGAGTTGAACTAGCTCTATAAGCTAGTTCAAATAATTTTACACTAGAGTTGAACCAGCTCTATAGCCTAGTATAAATAATTTTACACTAGAGTTGAACTAGCTCTATGGCCTAGTATAAATAATTTTACGCTAGAGTTGAACTAGCTCTATAAGCTAGTACAAATAATTTTACACTAGAGTGGAACTAGCTCTCTAAGCTAGTTCAAATAATTTTACACTACAGTTGAACTAGGTCTATAAGGTAGTTCAAATAATTTTACACTAGAGTTGTACCAGCTATATAGCCTAGTACAAATAATTTTACACTAGAGTTAAACAAGGTCTATAGCCTAGTTCAACTCTATAAGCTAGTTCAAATAATTTTACACTAGAGTTGAACTAGCTCTATAGCCAAGTACAAATAATTTTACACTAGAGTTGAACTAGCTCTATAAGCTAGTTCAGATAATTTTACACTAGAGTTGAACTAGCTCTATAGCCTAGTACAAATAATTTTAGACTAGAGTTGAACTAGCTCTATAAGCTAGTACAAGTAATTTTGCACTATAGTTGAACTAGCTCTATAGCCTAGTACAAATAATTTTACACTAGAGTTGAACTAGCTCTATAAGCTAGTTCAAATAATTTTTCACTAGAGTTGAACTAGCTCTATAGCCTAGTACAAATAATTTTACACTAGAGTTGAACTAGCTCTATAAGCTAGTTCAAATAATTTTACACTAGAGTTGAACTAGCTCTATAGCCAAGTACAAATAATTTTACACTAGAGTTGAACTAGCTCTATAAGCTAGTTCAGATAATTTTACACTAGAGTTGAACTAGCTCTATAGCCTAGTACAAATAAGTTTACACTAGAGTTGAACTAGCTCTATAAGCTAGTTCAAATAATTTTACACTAGAGTTGAACCAGCTCTATAGCCTAGTATAAATAATTTTACACTAGAGTTGAACTAGCTCTATAAGCTATTATAAATAATTTTACAATAGAGTTTAGCTAGCTCTATCGCCTAGTACAAATAATTTTACACTAGAGTTGAACTAGGTCTATAGCCTAGTACAAATAATTTTACACTAGAGTTGAAATAGCTCTATAAGCTAGTTCAAATAATTTTACACTAGAGTTGAACCAGCTCTATAGCCTAGTATAAATAATTTTACACTAGAGTTGAACTAGCTCTATAAGCTAGTACAAATAATTTTACACTAGAGTTGAACTAGGTCTATAAGCTAGTTCAAATAATTTTACACTAGAGTTGATCTAGCTCTATAGCCTAGTACAAATAATTTTACACTAGAGTTGAACTAGCACTATAGCCTAGTACAAATAATTTTACACTAGAGTTGAACTAGCTCTATAGCCTAGTACAAATAAGTTTACACTAGAGTTGAACTAGCTCTATAAGCTAGTTCAAATAATTTTACACTAGAGTTGAACCAGCTCTATAGCCTAGTATAAATAATTTTACACTAGAGTTGAACTAGCTCTATAAGCTAGTACAAATAATTTTACAATAGAGTTTAGCTAGCTCTATCGCCTAGTACAAATAATTTTACACTAGAGTTGAACTAGGTCTATAGCCTAGTACAAATAATTTTACACTAGAGTTGAACTAGCTCTATAAGCTAGTTCAAATAATTTTACACTAGAGTTGAACTAGCTCTATAGCCTAGTACAAATAATTTTACACTAGAGTTGAACTAGCTCTATAAGCTAGTTCAAATAATTTTTCACTAGAGTTGAACTAGATCTATAGCCTAGTACAAATAATTTTACACTAGAGTTGAACTAGCTCTATAAGCTAGTTCAAATAATTTTACACTAGAGTTGAACTAGCTCTATAGCCAAGTACAAATAATTTTACACTAGAGTTGAACTAGCTCTATAAGCTAGTTCAGATAATTTTACACTAGAGTTGAACTAGCTCTATAGCCTAGTACAAATAATTTTAGACTAGAGTTGAACTAGCTCTATAAGCTAGTACAAGTAATTTTGCACTATAGTTGAACTAGCTCTATAGCCTAGTACAAATAATTTTACACTAGAGTTGAACTAGCTCTATAAGCTAGTTCAAATAATTTTTCACTAGAGTTGAACTAGCTCTATAGCCTAGTACAAATAATTTTACACTAGAGTTGAACTAGCTCTATAAGCTAGTTCAAATAATTTTACACTAGAGTTGAACTAGCTCTATAGCCAAGTACAAATAATTTTACACTAGAGTTGAACTAGCTCTATAAGCTAGTTCAGATAATTTTACACTAGAGTTGAACTAGCTCTATAGCCTAGTACAAATAAGTTTACACTAGAGTTGAACTAGCTCTATAAGCTAGTTCAAATAATTTTACACTAGAGTTGAACCAGCTCTATAGCCTAGTATAAATAATTTTACACTAGAGTTGAACTAGCTCTATAAGCTATTATAAATAATTTTACAATAGAGTTTAGCTAGCTCTATCGCCTAGTACAAATAATTTTACACTAGAGTTGAACTAGGTCTATAGCCTAGTACAAATAATTTTACACTAGAGTTGAACTAGCTCTATAAGCTAGTTCAAATAATTTTACACTAGAGTTGAACCAGCTCTATAGCCTAGTATAAATAATTTTACACTAGAGTTGAACTAGCTCTATAGCATAGTATAAATAATTTTACGCTAGAGTTGAACTAGCTCTATAAGCTAGTTCTAATATTTTTACACTAGAGTTGAACTAGCTCTATAGCCTAGTACAAATAATTTTACACTAGAGTTGAACCAGCTCTATAAGCTCGTTCAAATAATTTTACACTAGAGTTGAACCAGCTCTATAGCCTAATACAAATAAGTTTACACTAGAGTTGAACTAGCTCTATAGCCTAGTACAAATAATTTTACACTAGAGTTGAACTAGCTCTATAGCCTAGTACAAATAATTTTACACTAGAGTTGAACTAGCTCTATAGCCTAGTACAAATAATTTTACACTAGAGTTGAACTAGGTCTATAAGCTAGTTCAAATAATTTTACACTAGAGTTGATCTAGCTCTATAGCCTAGTACAAATAATTTTACACTAGAGTTGAACTAGCACTATAGCCTAGTACAAATAATTTTACACTAGAGTTGAACTAGCTCTATAGCCTAGTACAAATAAGTTTACACTAGAGTTGAACTAGCTCTATAAGCTAGTTCAAATAATTTTACACTAGAGTTGAACCAGCTCTATAGCCTAGTATAAATAATTTTACACTAGAGTTGAACTAGCTCTATAAGCTAGTACAAATAATTTTACAATAGAGTTTAGCTAGCTCTATCGCCTAGTACAAATAATTTTACACTAGAGTTGAACTAGGTCTATAGCCTAGTACAAATAATTTTACACTAGAGTTGAACTAGCTCTATAAGCTAGTTCAAATAATTTTACACTAGAGTTGAACGAGCTCTATAGCCTAGTACAAATAATTTTACACTAGAGTTGAACTAGCTCTATAAGCTAGTTCAAATAATTTTTCACTAGAGTTGAACTAGCTCTATAGCCTAGTACAAATAATTTTACACTAGAGTTGAACTAGCTCTATAAGCTAGTTCAAATAATTTTTCACTAGAGTTGAACTAGCTCTATAGCCTAGTACAAATAATTTTACACTAGAGTTGAACTAGCTCTATAAGCTAGTTCAAATAATTTTACACTAGAGTTGAACTAGCTCTATAGCCAAGTACAAATAATTTTACACTAGAGTTGAACTAGCTCTATAAGCTATTATAAATAATTTTACAATAGAGTTTAGCTAGCTCTATCGCCTAGTACAAATAATTTTACACTAGAGTTGAACTAGGTCTATAGCCTAGTACAAATAATTTTACACTAGAGTTGAACTAGCTCTATAAGCTAGTTCAAATAATTTTACACTAGAGTTGAACCAGCTCTATAGCCTAGTATAAATAATTTTACACTAGAGTTGAACTAGCTCTATAGCCTAGTATAAATAATTTTACGCTAGAGTTGAACTAGCTCTATAAGCTAGTTCTAATATTTTTACACTAGAGTTGAACTAGCTCTATAGCCTAGTACAAATAATTTTACACTAGAGTTGAACTAGCTCTATAGCCTAGTACAAATAATTTTACACTAGAGTTGAACTAGCTCTATAGCCTAGTACAAATAATTTTACACTAGAGTTGAACTAGCTCTATAAGCTAGTTCAAATAATTTTTCACTAGAGTTGAACTAGCTCTATAGCCTAGTACAAATAATTTTACACTAGAGTTGAACTAGCTCTATAAGCTAGTTCAAATAATTTTTCACTAGAGTTGAACTAGCTCTATAGCCTAGTACAAATAATTTTACACTAGAGTTGAACTAGCTCTATAAGCTAGTTCAAATAATTTTACACTAGAGTTGAACTAGCTCTATAGCCAAGTACAAATAATTTTACACTAGAGTTGAACTAGCTCTATAAGCTAGTTCAGATAATTTTACACTAGAGTTGAACTAGCTCTATAGCCTAGTACAAATAAGTTTACACTAGAGTTGAACTAGCTCTATAAGCTAGTTCAAATAATTTTACACTAGAGTTGAACCAGCTCTATAGCCTAGTATAAATTATTTTACACTAGAGTTGAACTAGCTCTATAAGCTATTATAAATAATTTTACAATAGAGTTTAGCTAGCTCTATCGCCTAGTACAAATAATTTTACACTAGAGTTGAACTAGGTCTATAGCCTAGTACAAATAATTTTACACTAGAGTTGAACTAGCTCTATAAGCTAGTTCAAATAATTTTACACTAGAGTTGAACCAGCTCTATAGCCTAGTATAAATAATTTTACACTAGAGTTGAACTAGCTCTATAGCCTAGTATAAATAATTTTACGCTAGAGTTGAACTAGCTCTATAAGCTAGTTCTAATATTTTTACACTAGAGTTGAACTAGCTCTATAGCCTAGTACAAATAATTTTACACTAGAGTTGAACCAGCTCTATAAGCTAGTTCAAATAATTTTACACTAGAGTTGAACCAGCTCTATAGCCTAATACAAATAAGTTTACACTAGAGTTGAACTAGCTCTATAGCCTAGTACAAATAATTTTACACTAGAGTTGAACTAGGTCTATAAGCTAGTTCAAATAATTTTACACTAGAGTTGATCTAGCTCTATAGCCTAGTACAAATAATTTTACACTAGAGTTGAACTAGCACTATAGCCTAGTACAAATAATTTTACACTAGAGTTGAACTAGCTCTATAGCCTAGTACAAATAAGTTTACACTAGAGTTGAACTAGCTCTATAAGCTAGTTCAAATAATTTTACACTAGAGTTGAACCAGCTCTATAGCCTAGTATAAATAATTTTACACTAGAGTTGAACTAGCTCTATAAGCTAGTACAAATAATTTTACAATAGAGTTTAGCTAGCTCTATCGCCTAGTACAAATAATTTTACACTAGAGTTGAACTAGGTCTATAGCCTAGTACAAATAATTTTACACTAGAGTTGAACTAGCTCTATAAGCTAGTTCAAATAATTTTACACTAGAGTTGAACTAGCTCTATAGCCTAGTACAAATAATTTTACACTAGAGTTGAACTAGCTCTATAAGCTAGTTCAAATAATTTTTCACTAGAGTTGAACTAGCTCTATAGCCTAGTACAAATAATTTTACACTAGAGTTGAACTAGCTCTATAAGCTAGTTCAAATAATTTTACACTAGAGTTGAACTAGCTCTATAGCCAAGTACAAATAATTTTACACTAGAGTTGAACTAGCTCTATAAGCTAGTTCAGATAATTTTACACTAGAGTTGAACTAGCTCTATAGCCTAGTACAAATAATTTTAGACTAGAGTTGAACTAGCTCTATAAGCTAGTACAAGTAATTTTGCACTATAGTTGAACTAGCTCTATAGCCTAGTACAAATAATTTTACACTAGAGTTGAACTAGCTCTATAAGCTAGTTCAAATAATTTTTCACTAGAGTTGAACTAGCTCTATAGCCTAGTACAAATAATTTTACACTAGAGTTGAACTAGCTCTATAAGCTAGTTCAAATAATTTTACACTAGAGTTGAACTAGCTCTATAGCCAAGTACAAATAATTTTACACTAGAGTTGAACTAGCTCTATAAGCTAGTTCAGATAATTTTACACTAGAGTTGAACTAGCTCTATAGCCTAGTACAAATAATTTTACAATAGAGTTGAACCAGCTCTATAAGCTAGTTCAAATAATTTTACACTAGAGTTGAACTAGCTCTATAGCCTAGTATAAATAAGTTTACACTAGAGTTGAACTAGCTCCATAAGCTAGTTCAAATAATTTTACACTAGAGTTGAACTAGCTCTATAAGCTAGTTCAAATAATTTTACACTAGAGTTGAACCAGCTCTATAGCCTAGTATAAATAATTTTACACTAGAGTTGAACTAGCTCTATAAGCTATTATAAATAATTTTACAATAGAGTTTAGCTAGCTCTATCGCCTAGTACAAATAATTTTACACTAGAGTTGAACTAGGTCTATAGCCTAGTACAAATAATTTTACACTAGAGTTGAACTAGCTCTATAAGCTAGTTCAAATAATTTTACACTAGAGTTGAACTAGCTCTATAGCCTAGTACAAATAATTTTACACTAGAGTTGAACTAGCTCTATAAGCTAGTTCAAATAATTTTTCACTAGAGTTGAACTAGGTCTATAGCCTAGTACAAATAATTTTACAGTAGAGTTGAACTAGCTCTATAAGCTAGTTCAAATAATTTTACACTAGAGTTGAACTAGCTCTATAAGCTAGTTCAAATAATTTTACACTAGAGTTGAACTAGCTCTATAGCCTAGTACAAATAATGTTACACTAGAGTTGAACTAGCTCTATAGCCTAGTACAAATAATTTTACACTAGAGTTGAACTAGCTCTATAGCCAAGTACAAATAATTTTACACTAGAGTTGAACTAGCTCTATAAGCTAGTTCAAATAATTTTACACTAGAGTTGAACTAGCTGTATAGCCTAGTACAAATAATTTTACACTAGAGTTGAACTAGCTCTATAAGCTAGTTCAAATAATTTTACACTAGAGTTGAACTAGCTCTATAGCCTAGTACAAATAAGTTTACACTAGAGTTGAACTAGCTCTATAAGCTAGTACAAATAATTTTACACTAGAGTGGAACTAGCTCTCTAAGCTAGTTCAAATAATTTTACACTACAGTTGAACTAGGTCTATAAGGTAGTTCAAGTAATTTTACACTAGAGTTGTACCAGCTATATAGCCTAGTACAAATAATTTTACACTAGAGTTGAACTAGCTCTATAGCCAACTACAAATAACTTTACACTAGAGTTGAACTAGCTCTATAGCCTAGTACAAATAATTTTACACTAGAGTTAAACAAGGTCTATAGCCTAGTACAAATAATTTTACACTAGAGTTGAACTAGCTCTATAGCTTAGTACAAATAGCTTTACCCTAGAGTTGAACTAGCTCTATAGCCTAGTACAAATAATTTAATACTAGAGTAGAACTAGCTCTATAGCCTAGTACAAATAATTTTACACTAGAGTTGAACTAGCTCTATAAGCTAGTACAAATAATTTTACACTAGAGTTGAACTAGCTTTATAGCCTAGTAAAAATTATTTTACACTAGAGTTGAACTAGCTTCATAGCGTAGTAGAAATAATTTTACACTAGAGTTGAACTAGTTGTATAGCCTAGTACAAATAATTTTACACTAGAGTTGAACTAGCTCTATAAGCTAGTACAAATAATTATACACTAGAGTTGAACTAGCTCTATAAGCTAGTACAAATAATTTTACACTAGTGTTGAACAAGGACTATAGCCTAGTACAAATAATTTTACACTAGAGTTGAACCAGCTCTATAGCCTACTACAAATAAGCTTACACTAGAGTTGAACTAGCTGTATAGCCTAGTACAAATAATTTTACACTAGAGTTGAACTAGCTCTATAGCCTAGTACAAATAATTTTACACTAGAGTTGAACTAGCTCTATAGCCTAGTACAAATAATTTTACGCTAGAGTTGAACTAGCTCTATAAGCTAGTTCTAATAATTTTACACTAGAGTTGAACTAGCTCTATAGCCTAGTACAAATAATTTTACACTAGAGTTGAACCAGCTCTATAAGCTAGTTCAAATAATTTTACACTAGAGTTGAACCAGCTCTATAGCCTAATACAAATAAGTTTACACTAGAGTTGAACTAGCTCTATAGCCTAGTACAAATAATTTTACACTAGAGTTGAACTAGCTCTATAGCCTAGTACAAATAATTTTACACTAGAGTTGAACTAGCTCTATAGCCTAGTACAAATAATTTTACACTAGAGTTGAACTAGGTCTATAAGCTAGTTCAAATAATTTTACACTAGAGTTGATCTAGCTCTATAGCCTAGTACAAATAATTTTACACTAGAGTTGAACTAGCACTATAGCCTAGTACAAATAATTTTACACTAGAGTTGAACTAGCTCTATAGCCTAGTACAAATAAGTTTACACTAGAGTTGAACTAGCTCTATAAGCTAGTTCAAATAATTTTACACTAGAGTTGAACCAGCTCTATAGCCTAGTATAAATAATTTTACACTAGAGTTGAACTAGCTCTATAAGCTAGTACAAATAATTTTACAATAGACTTTAGCTAGCTCTATCGCCTAGTACAAATAATTTTACACTAGAGTTGAACTAGGTCTATAGCCTAGTACAAATAATTTTACACTAGAGTTGAACTAGCTCTATAAGCTAGTTCAAATAATTTTACACTAGAGTTGAACTAGCTCTATAGCCTAGTACAAATAATTTTACACTAGAGTTGAACTAGCTCTATAAGCTAGTTCAAATAATTTTTCACTAGAGTTGAACTAGCTCTATAGCCTAGTACAAATAATTTTACACTAGAGTTGAACTAGCTCTATAAGCTAGTTCAAATAATTTTACACTAGAGTTGAACTAGCTCTATAGCCAAGTACAAATAATTTTACACTAGAGTTGAACTAGCTCTATAAGCTAGTTCAGATAATTTTACACTAGAGTTGAACTAGCTCTATAGCCTAGTACAAATAATTTTAGACTAGAGTTGAACAAGCTCTATAAGCTAGTACAAGTAATTTTGCACTATAGTTGAACTAGCTCTATAGCCTAGTACAAATAATTTTACACTAGAGTTGAACTAGCTCTATAGCCAAGTACAAATAATTTTACACTAGAGTTGAACTAGCTCTATAAGCTAGTTCAAATAATTTTACACTAGAGTTGAACTAGCTGTATAGCCTAGTACAAATAATTTTACACTAGAGTTGAACTAGCTCTATAAGCTAGTTCAAATAATTTTACACTAGAGTTGAACTAGCTCTATAGCCTAGTACAAATAAGTTTACACTAGAGTTGAACTAGCTCTATAAGCTAGTACAAATAATTTTACACTAGAGTGGAACTAGCTCTCTAATCTAGTTCAAATAATTTTACACTACAGTTGAACTAGGTCTATAAGGTAGTTCAAATAATTTTACACTAGAGTTGTACCAGCTATATAGCCTAGTACAAATAATTTTACACTAGAGTTGAACTAGCTCTATAGCCAAGTACAAATAACTTTACACTAGAGTTGAACTAGCTCTATAGCCTAGTACAAATAATTTTACACTAGAGTTAAACAAGGTCTATAGCCTAGTACAAATAATTTTACACTAGAGTTGAACTAGCTCTATAGCTTAGTACAAATAGCTTTACACTAGAGTTGAACTAGCTCTATTGCCTAGTACAAATAATTTTACACTAGAGTTGAACTAGCTCTATAGCCTAGTACAAATAATTTTACACTAGAGTTGAACTAGCTCTATAGCCTAGTACAAATAATTTTACACTAGAGTTGAACTAGCTCTATAGCCTAGTACAAATAATTTAATACTAGAGTTGAACTAGCTCTATAGCCTAGTACAAATAATTTTACACTAGAGTTGAACTAGCTCTATAAGCTAGTACAAATAATTTTACACTAGAGTTGAACTAGCTCTATAGCCTAGTAAAAATTATTTTACACTAGAGTTGAACTAGCTTCATAGCATAGTAGAAATAATTTTACACTAGAGTTGAACTAGTTGTATAGCCTAGTACAAATAATTTTACACTAGAGTTGAACTAGCTCTATAAGCTAGTAAAAATAATTATACACTAGAGTTGAACTAGCTCTATAAGCTAGTACAAATAATTTTACACTAGTGTTGAACAAGGACTATAGCCTAGTACAAATAATTTTACACTAGAGTTGAACTAGCTCTATAAGCTAGTTCAAATAATTTTACACTAGAGTTGAACTAGCTCTATAGCCTAGTACAAATAATTTTACGCTAGAGTTGAACTAGCTCTATAAGCTAGTTCTAATAATTTTACACTAGAGTTGAACTAGCTCTATAGCCTAGTACAAATAATTTTACACTAGAGTTGAACCAGCTCTATAAGCTAGTTCAAATAATTTTACACTAGAGTTGAACCAGCTCTATAGCCTACTACAAATAAGTTTACACTAGAGTTGAACTAGCTCTATAGCCTAGTACAAATAATTTTACACTAGAGTTGAACTAGCTCTATAGCCTAGTACAAATAATTTTACACTAGAGTTGAACTAGCTCTATAGCCTAGTACAAATAATTTTACACTAGAGTTGAACTAGCTCTATAAGCTAGTTCAAATAATTTTACACTAGAGTTGAACTAGCTCTATAGCCTAGTACAAATAAGTTTACACAAGAGTTGAACTAGCTCTATAGCCTAGTACAAATAATTTTACAATAGAGTTGAACCAACTCTATAAGCTAGTTCAAATAATTTTACACTAGAGTTGAACTAGCTCTATAGCCTAGTACAAATAATTTTACACTAGAGTTGAACTAGCTCTATAAGCTAGTTCAAATAATTTTACACTAGAGTTGAACTAGCTCTATAGCCTAGTACAAATAATTTTACGCTAGAGTTGAACTAGCTCTATAAGCTAGTTCTAATAATTTTACACTAGAGTTGAACTAGCTCTATAGCCTAGTACAAATAATTTTACACTAGAGTTGAACCAGCTCTATAAGCTAGTTCAAATAATTTTACACTAGAGTTGAACCAGCTCTATAGCCTACTACAAATAAGTTTACACTAGAGTTGAACTAGCTCTATAGCCTAGTACAAATAATTTTACACTAGAGTTGAACTAGCTCTATAAGCTAGTTCAAATAATTTTACACTAGAGTTGAACTAGCTCTATAGCCTAGTACAAATAATTTTACAATAGAGTTGAACCAGCTCTATATGCTAGTTCAAATAATTTTACACTAGAGTTGAACCAGCTCTATAGCCTAGTACAAATAAGTTTACACAAGAGTTGAACTAGCTCTATAGCCTAGTACAAATAATTTTACAATAGAGTTGAACCAACTCTATAAGCTAGTTCAAATAATTTTACACTAGAGTTGAACTAGCTCTATAGCCTAGTATAAATAATTTTACACTAGAGTTGAACTAGCTCTATAAGCTAGTTCAAATAATTTTACACTAGAGTTGAACTAGCTCTATAGCCTAGTACAAATAATTTTACAATAGAGTTGAACCAGCTCTATAAGCTAGTTCAAATAATTTTACACTAGAGTTGAACCAGCTCTATAGCCTAGTACAAATAAGTTTACACTAGAGTTGAACTAGCTCTATAGCCTAGTACAAATAATTTTACAATAGAGTTGAACCAGCTCTATAAGCTAGTTCAAATGATTTTACACTAGAGTTGAACTAGCTCTATAGCCTAGTATAAATAATTTTACACTAGAGTTGAACTAGCTCTATAAGCTAGTTCAAATAATTTTACACTAGAGTTGAACTAGCTCTATAGCCTAGTACAAATAATTTTACACTAGAGTTGAACTAGCACTATAAACTAGTTCTAATAATTTTACACTAGAGTTGAACTAGCTCTATAGCCTAGTACAAATAAGTTTACACTAGAGTTGAACTAGCTCTATAAGCTAGTTCAAATAATTTTACACTAGAGTTGAACCAGCTCTATAGCCTAGTATAAATAATTTTACACTAGAGTTGAACTAGCTCTATAAGCTAGTACAAATAATTTTACAATAGAGTTTAGCTAGCTCTATCGCCTTGTACAAATAATTTTACACTAGAGTTGAACTAGGTCTATAGCCTAGTACAAATAATTTTACACTAGAGTTGACCTAGCTCTATAAGCTAGTTCAAATAATTTTACACTAGAGTTGAACTAGCTCTATAGCCTAGTACAAATAATTTTACACTAGAGTTGAACTAGCTCTATAAGCTAGTTCAAATAATTTTTCACTAGAGTTGAACTAGCTCTATAGCCTAGTACAAATAATTTTACACTAGAGTTGAACTAGCTCTATAAGCTAGTTCAAATAATTTTACACTAGAGTTGAACTAGCTCTATAGCCAAGTACAAATAATTTTACACTAGAGTTGAACTAGCTCTATAAGCTAGTTCAAATAATTTTACACTAGAGTTGAACTAGCTCTATAGCCTAGTACAAATAATTTTAGACTAGAGTTGAACTAGCTCTATAAGCTAGTACAAGTAATTTTGCACTATAGTTGAACTAGCTCTATAGCCTAGTACAAATAATTTTACACTAGAATTGAACTAGCTCTATAGCCAAGTACAAATAATTTTACACTAGAGTTGAACTAGCTCTATAAGCTAGTTCAAATAATTTTACACTAGAGTTGAACTAGCTGTATAGCCTAGTACAAATAATTTTACACTAGAGTTGAACTAGCTCTAAAGCTAGTTCAAATAATTTTACACTAGAGTTGAGCTAGCTCTATAGCCTAGTACAAATAAGTTTACACTAGAGTTGAACTAGCTCTATAAGCTAGTACAAATAATTTTACACTAGAGTGGAACTAGCTCTCTAAGCTAGTTCAAATAATTTTACACTATAGTTGAACTAGGTCTATAAGCTAGTTCAAATAATATTACACTAGAGTTGTACCAGCTATATAGCCTAGTACAAATAATTTTACACTAGAGTTGAACTAGCTCTATAGCCAAGTACAAATAACTTTACACTAGAGTTGAACTAGCTCTATAGCCTAGTACAAATAATTTTACACTAGAGTTAAACAAGGTCTATGGCCTAGTACAAATAATTTTACACTAGAGTTGAACTAGCTCTATAGCTTAGTACAAATAGCTTTACACTAGAGTTGAACTAGCTCTATAGCCTAGTACAAATAATTTTACACTAGAGTTGAACTAGCTCTATAGCCTAGTACAAATAATTTTACACTAGAGTTGAACTAGCTCTATAGCCTAGTACAAATAATTTTACACTAGAGTTGAACTAGCTCTATAGCCTAGTACAAATAATTTAATACAAGAGTTGAACTAGCTCTATAGCCTAGTACAAATAATTTTACAGTAGAGTTGAACTAGCTCTATAAGCTAGTACAAATAATTTTACACTAGAGTTGAACTAGCTCTATAGCCTAGTAAAAATTATTTTACACTAGAGTTGAACTAGCTTCATAGCGTAGTAGAAATAATTTTACACTAGAGTTGAACTAGTTGTATAGCCTAGTACAAATAATTTTACACTAGAGTTGAACTAGCTCTATAAGCTAGTACAAATAATTATACACTAGAGTTGAACTAGCTCTATAAGCTAGTACAAATAATTTTACACTAGTGTTGAACAAGGACTATAGCCTAGTACAAATAATTTTACACTAGAGTTGAACTAGCTCTATAAGCTAGTTCAAATAATTTTACACTAGAGTTGAGCTAGCTCTATAAGCTAGTTCAAATAATTTTACACTAGAGTTGAACTAGCTCTATAGCCTAGTACAAATAATTTTACAATAGAGTTGAACCAGCTCTATAAGCTTGTTCAAATAATTTTACACTAGAGTTGAACCAGCTCTATAGCCTAGTACAAATAAGTTTACACTAGAGTTGAACTAGCTCTATAGCCTAGTACAAATAATTTTACAATAGAGTTGAACCAGCTCTATAAGCTAGTTCAAATGATTTTACACTAGAGTTGAACTAGCTCTATAGCCTAGTATAAATAATTTTACACTAGAGTTGAACTAGCTCTATAAGCTAGTTCAAATAATTTTACACTAGAGTTGAACTAGCTCTATAGCCTAGTACAAATAATTTTACACTAGAGTTGAACTAGCACTATAAGCTAGTTCAAATAATTTTACACTAGAGTTGAACTAGCTCTATAGCCTAGTACAAATAAGTTTACACTAGAGTTGAACTAGCTCTATAAGCTAGTTCAAATAATTTTACACTAGAGTTGAACCAGCTCTATAGCCTAGTATAAATAATTTTACACTAGAGTTGAACTAGCTCTATAAGCTAGTACAAATAATTTTACAATAGAGTTTAGCTAGCTCTATCGCCTTGTACAAATAATTTTACACTAGAGTTGAACTAGGTCTATAGCCTAGTACAAATAATTTTACACTAGAGTTGACCTAGCTCTATAAGCTAGTTCAAATAATTTTACACTAGAGTTGAACTAGCTCTATAGCCTAGTACAAATAATTTTACACTAGAGTTGAACTAGCTCTATAAGCTAGTTCAAATAATTTTTCACTAGAGTTGAACTAGCTCTATAGCCTAGTACAAATAATTTTACACTAGAGTTGAACTAGCTCTATAAGCTAGTTCAAATAATTTTACACTAGAGTTGAACTAGCTCTATAGCCAAGTACAAATAATTTTACACTAGAGTTGAACTAGCTCTATAAGCTAGTTCAAATAATTTTACACTAGAGTTGAACTAGCTCTATAGCCTAGTACAAATAATTTTAGACTAGAGTTGAACTACCTCTATAAGCTAGTACAAGTAATTTTGCACTATAGTTGAACTAGCTCTATAGCCTAGTACAAATAATTTTACACTAGAGTTGAACTAGCTCTATAGCCAAGTACAAATAATTTTACACTAGAGTTGAACTAGCTCTATAAGCTAGTTCAAATAATTTTACACTAGAGTTGAACTAGCTCTATAGCCAAGTACAAATAATTTTACACTAGAGTTGAACTAGCTCTATAAGCTAGTTCAAATAATTTTACACTAGAGTTGAACTAGCTCTATAGCCTAGTACAAATAATTTTACACTAGAGTTGAACCAGCTCTATAAGCTAGTTCAAATAATTTTACACTAGAGTTGAACCAGCTCTATAGCCTAATACAAATAAGTTTACACTAGAGTTGAACTAGCTCTATAAGCTAGTACAAATAATTTTACACTAGAGTGGAACTAGCTCTCTAAGCTAGTTCAAATAATTTTACACTACAGTTGAACTAGGTCTATAAGCTAGTTCAAATAATTTTACACTAGAGTTGTACCAGCTATATAGCCTAGTACAAATAATTTTACACTAGAGTTGAACTAGCTCTATAGCCAAGTACAAATAACTTTACACTAGAGTTGAACTAGCTCTATAGCCTAGTACAAATAATTTTACACTAGAGTTAAACAAGGTCTATGGCCTAGTACAAATAATTTTACACTAGAGTTGAACTAGCTCTATAGCTTAGTACAAATAGCTTTACACTAGAGTTGAACTAGCTCTATAGCCTAGTACAAATAATTTTACACTAGAGTTGAACTAGCTCTATAGCCTAGTACAAATAATTTTACACTAGAGTTGAACTAGCTCTATAGCCTAGTACAAATAATTTTACACTAGAGTTGAACTAGCTCTATAGCCTAGTACAAATAATTTAATACAAGAGTTGAACTAGCTCTATAGCCTAGTACAAATAATTTTACACTAGAGTTGAACTAGCTCTATAAGCTAGTACAAATAATTTTACACTAGAGTTGAACTAGCTCTATAGCCTAGTAAAAATTATTTTACACTAGAGTTGAACTAGCTTCATAGCGTAGTAGAAATAATTTTACACTAGAGTTGAACTAGTTGTATAGCCTAGTACAAATAATTTTACACTAGAGTTGAACTAGCTCTATAAGCTAGTACAAATAATTTTACACTAGAGTTGAACTAGCTCTATAAGCTAGTACAAATAATTTTACACTAGTGTTGAACAAGGACTATAGCCTAGTACAAATAATTTTACACTAGAGTTGAACTAGCTCTATAAGCTAGTTCAAATAATTTTACACTAGAGTTGAACTAGCTCTATAGCCTAGTACAAATAATTTTACGCTAGAGTTGAACTAGCTCTATAAGCTAGTTCAAATCATTTTACACTAGAGTTGAACTAGCTCTATAGCCTAGTACAAATAATTTTACACTAGAGTTGAACTAGCTCTATAAGCTAGTTCAAATAATTTTTCACTAGAGTTGAACTAGCTCTATAGCCTAGTACAAATAATTTTACACTAGAGTTGAACTAGCTCTATAAGCTAGTTCAAATAATTTTACACTAGAGTTGAACTAGCTCTATAGCCAAGTACAAATAATTTTACACTAGAGTTGAACTAGCTCTATAAGCTAGTTCAGATAATTTTACACTAGAGTTGAACTAGCTCTATAGCCTAGTACAAATAATTTTAGACTAGAGTTGAACTAGCTCTATAAGCTAGTACAAGTAATTTTGCACTATAGTTGAACTAACTCTATAGCCTAGTACAAATAATTTTACACTAGAGTTGAACTAGCTCTATAGCCAAGTACAAATAATTTTACACTAGAGTTGAACTAGCTCTATAAGCTAGTTCAAATAATTTTACACTAGAGTTGAACTAGCTGTATAGCCTAGTACAAATAAGTTTACAATAGAGTTGAACTAGCTCTATAAGCTAGTACAAATAATTTTACACTAGAGTGGAACTAGCTCTCTAATCTAGTTCAAATAATTTTACACTACAGTTGAACTAGGTCTATAAGGTAGTTCAAATAATTTTACACTAGAGTTGTACCAGCTATACAGCCTAGTACAAATAATTTTACACTAGAGTTGAACTAGCTCTATAGCCAAGTACAAATAACTTTACACTAGAGTTGAACTAGCTCTATAGCCTAGTACAAATAATTTTACACTAGAGTTAAACAAGGTCTATAGCCTAGTACAAATAATTTTACACTAGAGTTGAACTAGCTCTATAGCTTAGTACAAATAGCTTTCCACTAGAGTTGAACTAGCTCTATTGCCTAGTACAAATAATTTTACACTAGAGTTGAACTAGCTCTATAGCCTAGTACAAATAATTTTACACTAGAGTTGAACTAGCTCTATAGCCTAGTACAAATAATTTTACACTAGAGTTGAACTAGCTCTATAGCCTAGTACAAATAATTTAATACTAGAGTTGAACTAGCTCTATAGCCTAGTACAAATAATTTTACACTAGAGTTGAACTAGCTCTATAAGCTAGTACAAATAATTTTACACTAGAGTTGAACTAGCTCTATAGCCTAGTAAAAATTATTTTACACTAGAGTTGAACTAGCTTCATAGCATAGTAGAAATAATTTTACACTAGAGTTGAACTAGTTGTATAGCCTAGTACAAATAATTTTACACTAGAGTTGAACTAGCTCTATAAGCTAGTACAAATAATTATACACTAGAGTTGAACTAGCTCTATAAGCTAGTACAAATAATTTTACACTAGTGTTGAACAAGGACTATAGCCTAGTACAAATAATTTTACACTAGAGTTGAACTAGCTCTATAAGCTAGTTCAAATAATTTTACACTAGAGTTGAACTAGCTCTATAGCCTAGTACAAATAATTTTACGCTAGAGTTGAACTAGCTCTATAAGCTAGTTCTAATAATTTTACACTAGAGTTGAACTAGCTCTATAGCCTAGTACAAATAATTTTACACTAGAGTTGAACCAGCTCTATAAGCTAGTTCAAATAATTTTACACTAGAGTTGAACCAGCTCTATAGCCTACTACAAATAAGTTTACACTAGAGTTGAACTAGCTCTATAGCCTAGTACAAATAATTTTACACTAGAGTTGAACTAGCTCTATAGCCTAGTACAAATAATTTTACACTAGAGTTGAACTAGCTCTATAGCCTAGTACAAATAATTTTACACTAGAGTTGAACTAGCTCTATAAGCTAGTTCAAATAATTTTACACTAGAGTTGAACTACCTCTATAGCCAAGTACAAATAATTTTACACTAGAGTTGAACTAGCTCTATAAGCTAGTTCAGATAATTTTACACTAGAGTTGAACTAGCTCTATAGCCTAGTACAAATAATTTTAGACTAGAGTTGAACTAGCTCTATAAGCTAGTACAAGTAATTTTGCACTATAGTTGAACTAGCTCTATAGCCTAGTACAAATAATTTTACACTAGAGTTGAACTAGCTCTATAGCCAAGTACAAATAATTTTACACTAGAGTTGAACTAGCTCTATAAGCTAGTTCAAATAATTTTACACTAGAGTTGAACTAGCTGTATAGCCTAGTACAAATAATTTTACACTAGAGTTGAACTAGCTCTATAAGCTAGTTCAAATAATTTTGCACTAGAGTTGCACTAGCTCTATAGCCTAGTACAAATAAGTTTACAATAGAGTTGAACTAGCTCTATAAGCTAGTACAAATAATTTTACACTAGAGTGGAACTAGCTCTCTAATCTAGTTCAAATAATTTTACACTACAGTTGAACTAGGTCTATAAGGTAGTTCAAATAATTTTACACTAGAGTTGTACCAGCTATACAGCCTAGTACAAATAATTTTACACTAGAGTTGAACTAGCTCTATAGCCAAGTACAAATAACTTTACACTAGAGTTGAACTAGCTCTATAGCCTAGTACAAATAATTTTACACTAGAGTTAAACAAGGTCTATAGCCTAGTACAAATAATTTTACACTAGAGTTGAACTAGCTCTATAGCTTAGTACAAATAGCTTTACACTAGAGTTGAACTAGCTCTATTGCCTAGTACAAATAATTTTACACTAGAGTTGAACTAGCTCTATAGCCTAGTACAAATAATTTTACACTAGAGTTGAACTAGCTCTATAGCCTAGTACAAATAATTTTACACTAGAGTTGAACTAGCTCTATAGCCTAGTACAAATAATTTAATACTAGAGTTGAACTAGCTCTATAGCCTAGTACAAATAATTTTACACTAGAGTTGAACTAGCTCTATAAGCTAGTACAAATAATTTTACACTAGAGTTGAACTAGCTCTATAGCCTAGTAAAAATTATTTTACACTAGAGTTGAACTAGCTTCATAGCATAGTAGAAATAATTTTACACTAGAGTCGAACTAGTTGTATAGCCTAGTACAAATAATTTTACACTAGAGTTGAACTAGCTCTATAAGCTAGTACAAATAATTATACACTAGAGTTGAACTAGCTCTATAAGCTAGTACAAATAATTTTACACTAGTGTTGAACAAGGACTATAGCCTAGTACAAATAATTTTACACTAGAGTTGAACTAGCTCTATAAGCTAGTTCAAATAATTTTACACTAGAGTTGAACTAGCTCTATAGCCTAGTACAAATAATTTTACGCTAGAGTTGAACTAGCTCTATAAGCTAGTTCTAATAATTTTACACTAGAGTTGAACTAGCTCTATAGCCTAGTACAAATAATTTTACACTAGAGTTGAACCAGCTCTATAAGCTAGTTCAAATAATTTTACACTAGAGTTGAACCAGCTCTATAGCCTACTACAAATAAGTTTACACTAGAGTTGAACTAGCTCTATAGCCTAGTACAAATAATTTTACACTAGAGTTGAACTAGCTCTATAGCCTAGTACAAATAATTTTACACTAGAGTTGAACTAGCTCTATAGCCTAGTACAAATAATTTTACACTAGAGTTGAACTAGCTCTATAAGCTAGTTCAAATAATTTTACACTAGAGTTGAACTAGCTCTATAGCCTAGTACAAATAATTTTACAATAGAGTTGAACCAGCTCTATATGCTAGTTCAAATAATTTTACACTAGAGTTGAACCAGCTCTATAGCCTAGTACAAATAAGTTTACACTAGAGTTGAACTAGCTCTATAGCCTAGTACAAATAATTTTACAATAGAGTTGAACCAGCTCTATAAGCTAGTTCAAATAATTTTACACTAGAGTTGAACTAGCTCTATAGCCTAGTATAAATAATTTTACACTAGAGTTGAACTAGCTCTATAAGCTAGTTCAAATAATTTTACACTAGAGTTGAACTAGCTCTATAGCCTAGTACAAATAATTTTACAATAGAGTTGAACCAGCTCTATAAACTAGTTCAAATAATTTTACACTAGAGTTGAACCAGCTCTATAGCCTAGTACAAATAAGTTTACACTAGAGTTGAACTAGCTCTATAGCCTAGTACAAATAATTTTACAATAGAGTTGAACCAGCTCTATAAGCTAGTTCAAATGATTTTACACTAGAGTTGAACTAGCTCTATAGCCTAGTATAAATAATTTTACACTAGAGTTGAACTAGCTCTATAAGCTAGTTCAAATAATTTTACACTAGAGTTGAACTAGCTCTATAGCCTAGTACAAATAATTTTACACTAGAGTTGAACTAGCACTATAAGCTAGTTCAAATAATTTTACACTAGAGTTGAACTAGCTCTATAGCCTAGTACAAATAAGTTTACACTAGAGTTGAACTAGCTCTATAAGCTAGTTCAAATAATTTTACACTAGAGTTGAGCCAGCTCTATAGCCTAGTACAAATAAGTTTACACTAGAGTTGAACTAGCTCTATAAGCTAGTTCAAATAATTTTACACTAGAGTTGAACTAGCTCTATAGCCTAGTACAAATAATTTTAGACTAGAGTTGAACTAGCTCTATAAGCTAGTACAAGTAATTTTGCACTATAGTTGAACTAGCTCTATAGCCTAGTACAAATAATTTTACACTAGAGTTGAACTAGCTCTATAAGCTAGTTCAAATAATTTTACACTAGAGTTGAACTAGCTCTATAGCCAAGTACAAATAATTTTACACTAGAGTTGAACTAGCTCTATAAGCTAGTTCAAATGATTTTACACTAGAGTTGAACTAGCTCTATAGCCTAGTATAAATAATTTTACACTAGAGTTGAACTAGCTCTATAAGCTAGTTCAAATAATTTTACACTAGAGTTGAACTAGCTCTATAGCCTAGTACAAATAATTTTACACTAGAGTTGAACTAGCTCTATAAGCTAGTACAAATAATTTTACAATAGAGTTTAGCTAGCTCTATCGCCTTGTACAAATAATTTTACACTAGAGTTGAACTAGGTCTATAGCCTAGTACAAATAATTTTACACTAGAGTTGAACTAGCTCTATAGCCAAGTACAAATAATTTTACACTAGAGTTGAACTAGCTCTATAAGCTAGTTCAAATAATTTTACACTAGAGTTGAACTAGCTGTATAGCCTAGTACAAATAATTTTACACTAGAGTTGAACTAGCTCTATAAGCTAGTTCAAATAATTTTACACTAGAGTTGAGCTAGCTCTATAGCCTAGTACAAATAAGTTTACACTAGAGTTGAACTAGCTCTATAAGCTAGTACAAATAATTTTACACTAGAGTGGAACTAGCTCTCTAAGCTAGTTCAAATAATTTTACACTACAGTTGAACTAGGTCTATAAGCTAGTTCAAATAATTTTACACTAGAGTTGTACCAGCTATATAGCCTAGTACAAATAATTTTACACTAGAGTTGAACTAGCTCTATAGCCAAGTACAAATAACTTTACACTAGAGTTGAACTAGCTCTATAGCCTAGTACAAATAATTTTACACTAGAGTTAAACAAGGTCTATGGCCTAGTACAAATAATTTTACACTAGAGTTGAACTAGCTCTATAGCTTAGTACAAATAGCTTTACACTAGAGTTGAACTAGCTCTATAGCCTAGTACAAATAATTTTACACTAGAGTTGAACTAGCTCTATAGCCTAGTACAAATAATTTTACACTAGAGTTGAACTAGCTCTATAGCCTAGTACAAATAATTTTACACTAGAGTTGAACTAGCTCTATAGCCTAGTACAAATAATTTAATACTAGAGTTGAACTAGCTCTATAGCCTAGTACAAATAATTTTACACTAGAGTTGAACTAGCTCTATAAGCTAGTACAAATAATTTTACACTAGAGTTGAACTAGCTCTATAGCCTAGTAAAAATTATTTTACACTAGAGTTGAACTAGCTTCATAGCGTAGTAGAAATAATTTTACACTAGAGTTGAACTAGTTGTATAGCCTAGTACAAATAATTTTACACTAGAGTTGAACTAGCTCTATAAGCTAGTACAAATAATTATACACTAGAGTTGAACTAGCTCTATAAGCTAGTACAAATAATTTTACACTAGTGTTGAACAAGGACTATAGCCTAGTACAAATAATTTTACACTAGAGTTGAACTAGCTCTATAAGCTAGTTCAAATAATTTTACACTAGAGTTGAACTAGCTCTATAGCCTAGTACAAATAATTTTACGCTAGAGTTGAACTAGCTCTATAAGCTAGTTCTAATAATTTTACACTAGAGTTGAACTAGCTCTATAGCCTAGTACAAATAATTTTACACTAGAGTTGAACCAGCTCTATAAGCTAGTTCAAATAATTTTACACTAGAGTTGAACCAGCTCTATAGCCTACTACAAATAAGTTTACACTAGAGTTGAACTAGCTCTATAGCCTACTACAAATAATTTTACACTAGAGTTGAACTAGCTCTATAGCCTAGTACAAATAATTTTACACTAGAGTTGAACTAGCTCTATAGCCTAGTACAAATAATTTTACACTAGAGTTGAACTAGCTCTATAAGCTAGTTCAAATAATTTTTCACTAGAGTTGAACTAGCTCTATAGCCTAGTACAAATAATTTTACAATAGAGTTGAACCAGCTCTATAAGCTAGTTCAAATAATTTTACACTAGAGTTGAACCAGCTCTATAGCCTAGTACAAATAAGTTTACACTAGAGTTGAACTCGCTCTATAGCCTAGTACAAATAATTTTACAATAGAGTTGAACCAGCTCTATAAGCTAGTTCAAATAATTTTACACTAGAGTTGAACTAGCTCTATAGCCTAGTATAAATAATTTTACACTAGAGTTGAACTAGCTCTATAAGCTAGTTCAAATAATTTTACACTAGAGTTGAACTAGCTCTATAGCCAAGTACAAATAACTTTACACTAGAGTTGAACTAGCTCTATAGCCTAGTACAAATAATTTTACACTAGAGTTAAACAAGGTCTATAGCCTAGTAAAAATAATTTTACACTAGAGTTGAACTAGCTCTATAGCTTAGTACAAATAGCTTTACACTAGAGTTGAACTAGCTCTATAGCCTAGTACAAATAATTTTACACTAGAGTTGAACTAGCTCTATAAGCTAGTACAAATAATTTTACACTAGAGTTGAACTAGCTCTATAGCCTAGTAAAAATTATTTTACACTAGAGTTGAACTAGCTTCATAGCGTAGTAGAAATAATTTTACACTAGAGTTGAACTAGTTGTATAGCCTAGTACAAATAATTTTACACTAGAGTTGAACTAGCTCTATAAGCTAGTACAAATAATTATACACTAGAGTTGAACTAGTTCTATAAGCTAGTACAAATAATTTTACACTAGTGTTGAACAAGGACTATAGCCTAGTACAAATAATTTTACACTAGAGTTGAACTAGCTCTATAAGCTAGTTCAAATAATTTTACACTAGAGTTGAACTAGCTCTATAGCCTAGTACAAATAATTTTACGCTAGAGTTGAACTAGCTCTATAAGCTAGTTCTAATAATTTTACACTAGAGTTGAACTAGCTCTATAGCCTAGTACAAATAATTTTACACTAGAGTTGAACCAGCTCTATAAGCTAGTTCAAATAATTTTACACTAGAGTTGAACCAGCTCTATAGCCTACTACAAATAAGTTTACACTAGAGTCGAACTAGCTCTATAGCCTAGTACAAATAATTTTACACTAGAGTTGAACTAGCTCTATAAGCTAGTTCAAATAATTTTTCACTGGAGTTGAACTAGCTCTATAGCCTAGTACAAATAATTTTACAATAGAGTTGAACCAGCTCTATAAGCTAGTTCAAATAATTTTACACTAGAGTTGAACCAGCTCTATAGCCTAGTACAAATAAGTTTACACTAGAGTTGAACTAGCTCTATAGCCTAGTACAAATAATTTTACAATAGAGTTGAACCAGCTCTATAAGCTAGTTCAAATAATTTTACACTAGAGTTGAACTAGCTCTATAGCCTAGTATAAATAATTTTACACTAGAGTTGAACTAGCTCTATAAGCTAGTTCAAATAATTTTACACTAGAGTTGAACTAGCTCTATAGCCAAGTACAAATAACTTTACACTAGAGTTGAACTAGCTCTATAGCCTAGTACAAATAATTTTACACTAGAGTTAAACAAGGTCTATAGCCTAGTAAAAATAATTTTACACTAGAGTTGAACTAGCTCTATAGCTTAGTACAAATAGCTTTACACTAGAGTTGAACTAGCTCTATAGCCTAGTACAAATAATTTTACACTAGAGTTGAACTAGCTCTATAAGCTAGTACAAATAATTTTACACTAGAGTTGAACTAGCTCTATAGCCTAGTAAAAATTATTTTACACTAGAGTTGAACTAGCTTCATAGCGTAGTAGAAATAATTTTACACTAGAGTTGAACTAGTTGTATAGCCTAGTACAAATAATTTTACACTAGAGTTGAACTAGCTCTATAAGCTAGTACAAATAATTATACACTAGAGTTGAACTAGCTCTATAAGCTAGTACAAATAATTTTACACTAGTGTTGAACAAGGACTATAAGCTAGTACAAATAATTTTACACTAGAGTTGAACTAGCTCTATAAGCTAGTTCAAATAATTTTACACTAGAGTTGAACTAGCTCTATAGCCTAGTACAAATAATTTTACGCTAGAGTTGAACTAGCTCTATAAGCTAGTTCTAATAATTTTACACTAGAGTTGAACTAGCTATATAGCCTAGTACAAATAATTTTACACTAGAGTTGAACCAGCTCTATAAGCTAGTTCAAATAATTTTACACTAGAGTTGAACCAGCTCTATAGCCTACTACAAATAAGTTTACACTAGAGTTGAACTAGCTCTATAAGCTAGTTCAAATAATTTTACACTAGAGTTGAACTAGCTCTATAGCCTAGTACAAATAATTTTACACTAGAGTTGAACTAGCTCTATAGCCTAGTACAAATAATTTTACACTAGAGTTGAACTAGCTCTATAGCCTAGTACAAATAATTTTACACTAGAGTTGAACTAGCTCTATAAGCTAGTTCAAATAATTTTACACTAGAGTTGAACTAGCTCTATAGCCTAGTACAAATAATTTTACACTAGAGTTGAACTAGCTCTATAAGCTAGTTCAAATAATTTTACACTAGAGTTGAACTAGCTCTATAGCCTAGTACAAATAATTTTACAATAGAGTTGAACCAGCTCTATAAGCTAGTTCAAATAATTTTACACTAGAGTTGAACCAGCTCTATAGCCTAGTACAAATAAGTTTACACTAGAGTTGAACTAGCTCTATAGCCTAGTACAAATAATTTTACAATAGAGTTGAACCAGCTCTATAAGCTAGTTCAAATAATTTTACACTAGAGTTGAACTAGCTCTATAGCCTATTATAAATAATTTTACACTAGAGTTGAACTAGCTCTATAAGATAGTTCAAATAATTTTACACTAGAGTTGAAATAGCTCTATAGCCAAGTACAAATAACTTTACACTAGAGTTGAACTAGCTCTATAGCCTAGTACAAATAATTTTACACTAGAGTTAAACAAGGTCTATAGCCTAGTACAAATAATATTACACTAGAGTAGAACTAGCTCTATAGCTTAGTACAAATAGCTTTACACTAGAGTTGAACTAGCTCTATAGCCTAGTACAAATAATTTTACACTAGAGTTGAACTAGCTCTATAAGCTAGTACAAATAATTTTACACTAGAGTTGAACTAGCTCTATAGCCTAGTAAAAATTATTTTACACTAGAGTTGAACTAGCTTCATAGCGTAGTAGAAATAATTTTACACTAGAGTTGAACTAGTTGTATAGCCTAGTACAAATAATTTTACACTAGAGTTGAACTAGCTCTATAAGCTAGTACAAATAATTATACACTAGAGTTGAACTAGCTCTATAAGCTAGTACAAATAATTTTACACTAGTGTTGAACAAGGACTATAGCCTAGTACAAATAATTTTACACTAGAGTTGAACTAGCTCTCTAAGCTAGTTCAAATAATTTTACACTAGATTTGAACTAGCTCTATAGCCTAGTACAAATAATTTTACGCTAGAGTTGAGCTAGCTCTATAAGCTAGTTCTAATAATTTTACACTAGAGTTGAACTAGCTCTATAGCCTAGTACAAATAATTTTACACTAGAGTTGAACCAGCTCTATAAGCTAGTTCAAATAATTTTACACTAGAGTTGAACCAGCTCTATAGCCTACTACAAATAAGTTTACACTAGAGTTGAACTAGCTCTATAATCTAGTTCAAATAATTTTACACTAGAGTTGAACTAGCTCTATAGCCTAGTACAAATAATTTTACACTAGAGTTGAACTTGCTCTATAGCCTAGTACAAATAATTTTACACTAGAGTTGAACTAGCTCTATAGCCTAGCACAAATAATTTTACACTAGAGTTGAACTAGCTCTATAAGCTAGTTCAAATAATTTTACACTAGAGTTGAACTAGCTCTATAGCCTTGTACAAATAATTTTACAATAGAGTTGAACCAGCTCTATAAGCTAGTTCAAATAATTTTACACTAGAGTTGAACCAGCTCTATAGCCTAGTACAAATAATTTTACACTAGAGTTTAACTAGCTCTATAGCCTAGTACAAATAATTTTACACTAGAGTTGAACTAGCTCTATAAGCTAGTTCAAATAATTTTACACTAGAGTTGAACTAGCTCTATAGCCTAGTACAAATAATTTTACAATAGAGTTGAACCAGCTCTATAAGCTAGTTCAAATAATTTTACACTAGAGTTGAACCAGCTCTATAGCCTAGTACAAATAAGTTTACACTAGAGTTGAACTAGCTCTATAGCCTAGTACAAATAATTTTACAATAGAGTTGAACCAGCTCTATAAGCTAGTTCAAATAATTTTACACTAGAGTTGAACTAGCTCTATAGCCTATTATAAATAATTTTACACTAGAGTTGAACTAGCTCTATAAGATAGTTCAAATAATTTTACACTAGAGTTGAAATAGCTCTATAGCCAAGTACAAATAACTTTACACTAGAGTTGAACTAGCTCTATAGCCTAGTACAAATAATTTTACACTAGAGTTAAACAAGGTCTATAGCCTAGTACAAATAATATTACACTAGAGTAGAACTAGCTCTATAGCTTAGTACAAATAGCTTTACACTAGAGTTGAACTAGCTCTATAGCCTAGTACAAATAATTTTACACTAGAGTTGAACTAGCTCTATAAGCTAGTACAAATAATTTTACACTAGAGTTGAACTAGCTCTATAGCCTAGTAAAAATTATTTTACACTAGAGTTGAACTAGCTTCATAGCGTAGTAGAAATAATTTTACACTAGAGTTGAACTAGTTGTATAGCCTAGTACAAATAATTTTACACTAGAGTTGAACTAGCTCTATAAGCTAGTACAAATAATTATACACTAGAGTTGAACTAGCTCTATAAGCTAGTACAAATAATTTTACACTAGTGTTGAACAAGGACTATAGCCTAGTACAAATAATTTTACACTAGAGTTGAACTAGCTCTCTAAGCTAGTTCAAATAATTTTACACTAGATTTGAACTAGCTCTATAGCCTAGTACAAATAATTTTACGCTAGAGTTGAGCTAGCTCTATAAGCTAGTTCTAATAATTTTACACTAGAGTTGAACTAGCTCTATAGCCTAGTACAAATAATTTTACACTAGAGTTGAACCAGCTCTATAAGCTAGTTCAAATAATTTTACACTAGAGTTGAACCAGCTCTATAGCCTACTACAAATAAGTTTACACTAGAGTTGAACTAGCTCTATAATCTAGTTCAAATAATTTTACACTAGAGTTGAACTAGCTCTATAGCCTAGTACAAATAATTTTACACTAGAGTTGAACTTGCTCTATAGCCTAGTACAAATAATTTTACACTAGAGTTGAACTAGCTCTATAGCCTAGCACAAATAATTTTACACTAGAGTTGAACTAGCTCTATAAGCTAGTTCAAATAATTTTACACTAGAGTTGAACTAGCTCTATAGCCTTGTACAAATAATTTTACAATAGAGTTGAACCAGCTCTATAAGCTAGTTCAAATAATTTTACACTAGAGTTGAACCAGCTCTATAGCCTAGTACAAATAATTTTACACTAGAGTTTAACTAGCTCTATAGCCTAGTACAAATAATTTTACAATAGAGTTGAACCAGCTCTATAAGCTAGTTCAAATAATTTTACACTAGAGTTGAACTAGCTCTATAGCCTAGTATAAATAATTTTACACTAGAGTTGAACTAGCTCTATAAGCTAGTTCAAATAATTTTACACTAGAGTTGAACTAGCTCTCTAAGCTAGTTCAAATAATTTTACACTACAGTTGAACTAGGTCTATAAGCTAGTTCAAATAATTTTACTAGAGTTGTACCAGCTATATAGCGTAGTACAAATAATTTTACACTAGAGTTGAACTAGCTCTATAGCCAAGTACAAATAACTTTACACTAGAGTTGAACTAGCTCTATAGCCTAGTACAAATAATTTTACACTAGAGTTGAACTAGCTCTATAGCCTAGTACAAATAATTTTACACTAGAGTTGAACTAGCTCTATAGCCTAGTACAAATAATTTTACACTAGAGTTGAACTAGCTCTATAGCCTAGTACAAATAATTTAATACTAGAGTTGAACTAGCTCTATAGCCTAGTACAAATAATTTTACACTAGAGTTGAACTAGCTCTATAAGCTAGTACAAATAATTTTACACTAGAGTTGAACTAGCTCCATAGCGTAGTACAAATAATTTTACACTAGAGTTGAACTAGTTGTATAGCCTAGTACAAATAATTTTACACTAGAGTTGAACTAGCTCTGTAAGCAAGTACAAATAATTATACACTAGAGTTGAACTAGCTCTATAAGCTAGTACAAATAATTTTACACTAGAGTTGAACAAGGACTATAGCCTAGTACAAATAATTTTACACTAGAGTTGAACTAGCTCTATAGCCTAGTACAAATAATTTTACGCTAGAGTTGAACTAGCTCTATAAGCTAGTTCAAATAATTTTACACTAGAGTTGAACTAGCTCTATAGCCTAGTACAAATAATTTTACACTAGAGTTGAACTAGCTCTATAGCCTAGTACAAATAATTTTACAATAGAGTTGAACCAGCTCTATAAGCTAGTTCAAATAATTTTACACTAGAGTTGAACTAGCTCTATAAGCTAGTACAAATAATTTTACACTAGAGTTGAACAAGGACTATAGCCTAGTACAAATAATTTTACACTAGAGTTGAACTAGCTCTATAAGCTAGTTCAAATAATTTTACACTAGAGTTGAACTAGCTCTATAGCCTAGTACAAATAATTTTACGCTAGAGTTGAACTAGCTCTATAAGCTAGTTCTAATAATTTTACACTAGAGTTGAACTAGCTCCATAGCGTAGTACAAATAATTTTACACTAGAGTTGAACTAGTTGTATAGCCTAGTACAAATAATTTTACACTAGAGTTGAACTAGCTCTGTAAGCTAGTACAAATAATTATACACTAGAGTTGAACTAGCTCTATAAGCTAGTACAAATAATTTTACACTAGAGTTGAACAAGGACTATAGCCTAGTACAAATAATTTTACACTAGAGTTGAACTAGCTCTATAAGCTAGTTCAAATAATTTTACACTAGAGTTGAACTAGCTCTATTGCCTAGTACAAATAATTTTACGCTAGAGTTGAACTAGCTCTATAAGCTAGTTCTAATAATTTTACACTAGAGTTGAACTAGCTCTATAGCCTAGTACAAATAATTTTACACTAGAGTTGAACCAGCTCTATAAGCTAGTTCAAATAATTTTACACTAGAGTTGAACCAGCTCTATAGCCTACTACAAATAAGTTTACACTAGAGTTGAACTAGATCTATAAGCTAGTTCAAATAATTTTACACTAGAGTTGAACTAGCTCTATAGCCTAGTACAAATAATTTTACACTAGAGTTGAACTAGCTCTATAGCCTAGTACAAATAATTTTACACTAGAGTTGAACTAGCTCTATAGCCTAGTACAAATAATTTTACACTAGAGTTGAACTAGCTCTATAGCCTAGTACAAATAATTTTACACTAGAGTTGAACTAGCTCTATAGCCTAGTACAAATAATTTAATACTAGAGTTGAACTAGCTCTATAGCCTAGTACAAATAATTTTACACTAGAGTTGAACTAGCTCTATAAGCTAGTACAAATAATTTTACACTAGAGTTGAACTAGCTCCATAGCGTAGTACAAATAATTTTACACTAGAGTTGAACTAGTTGTATAGCCTAGTACAAATAATTTTACACTAGAGTTGAACTAGCTCTCTAAGCTAGTACAAATAATTATACACTAGAGTTGAACTAGCTCTATAAGCTAGTACAAATAATTTTACACTAGAGTTGAACAAGGACTGTAGCCTAGTACAAATAATTTTACACTAGAGTTGAACTAGCTCTATAAGCTAGTTCAAATCATTTTACACTAGAGTTGAACTAGCTCTATAGCCTAGTACAAATAATTTTACGCTAGAGTTGAACTAGCTCTATAAGCTAGTTCAAATAATTTTACACTAGAGTTGAACTAGCTCTATAGCCTAGTACAAATAATTTTACACTAGAGTTGAACTAGCTCTATAGCCTAGTACAAATAATTTTACAATAGAGTTGAACTAGCTCTATAAGCTAGTTCAAATAATTTTACACTAGAGTTGAACTAGCTCTATAAGCTAGTACAAATAATTTTACACTAGAGTTGAACAAGGACTATAGCCTAGTACAAATAATTTTACACTAGAGTTGAACTAGCTCTATAAGCTAGTTCAAATAATTTTACACTAGAGTTGAACTAGCTCTATAGCCTAGTACAAATAATTTTACAATAGAGTTGAACTAGCTCTATAAGCTAGTTCAAATAATTTTACACTAGAGTTGAACTAGCTCTATAAGCTAGTTCAAATAATTTTACACTAGAGTTGAACTAGCTCTATAGCCTAGTACAAATAATTTTACACTAGAGTTGAACTAGCTCTATAGCCTAGTACAAATAATTTTACACTAGAGTTGAACCAGCTCTATAGCCTACTACAAATAAGTTTACACTAGAGTTGAACTAGCTCTATAATCTAGTTCAAATAATTTTACACTAGAGTTGAACTAGCTCTATAGCCTAGTACAAATAATTTTACACTAGAGTTGAACTTGCTCTATAGCCTAGTACAAATAATTTTACACTAGAGTTGAACTAGCTCTATAGCCTAGCACAAATAATTTTACACTAGAGTTGAACTAGCTCTATAAGCTAGTTCAAATAATTTTACACTAGAGTTGAACTAGCTCTATAGCCTTGTACAAATAATTTTACAATAGAGTTGAACCAGCTCTATAAGCTAGTTCAAATAATTTTACACTAGAGTTGAACCAGCTCTATAGCCTAGTACAAATAATTTTACACTAGAGTTTAACTAGCTCTATAGCCTAGTACAAATAATTTTACAATAGAGTTGAACCAGCTCTATAAGCTAGTTCAAATAATTTTACACTAGAGTTGAACTAGCTCTATAGCCTAGTATAAATAATTTTACACTAGAGTTGAACTAGCTCTATAAGCTAGTTCAAATAATTTTACACTAGAGTTGAACTAGCTCTCTAAGCTAGTTCAAATAATTTTACACTACAGTTGAACTAGGTCTATAAGCTAGTTCAAATAATTTTACTAGAGTTGTACCAGCTATATAGCGTAGTACAAATAATTTTACACTAGAGTTGAACTAGCTCTATAGCCAAGTAAAAATAACTTTACACTAGAGTTGAACTAGCTCTATAGCCTAGTACAAATAATTTTACACTAGAGTTGAACTAGCTCTATAGCCTAGTACAAATAATTTTACACTAGAGTTGAACTAGCTCTATAGCCTAGTACAAATAATTTTACACTAGAGTTGAACTAGCTCTATAGCCTAGTACAAATAATTTAATACTAGAGTTGAACTAGCTCTATAGCCTAGTACAAATAATTTTACACTAGAGTTGAACTAGCTCTATAAGCTAGTACAAATAATTTTACACTAGAGTTGAACTAGCTCTATAGCCTAGTACAAATAATTTTACAATAGAGTTGAACTAGCTCTATAAGCTAGTTCAAATAATTTTACACTAGAGTTGAACTAGCTCTATAAGCTAGTACAAATAATTTTACACTAGAGTTGAACAAGGACTATAGCCTAGTACAAATAATTTTACACTAGAGTTGAACTAGCTCTATAAGCTAGTTCAAATAATTTTACACTAGAGTTGAACTAGCTCTATAGCCTAGTACAAATAATTTTACAATAGAGTTGAACTAGCTCTATAAGCTAGTTCAAATAATTTTACACTAGAGTTGAACTAGCTCTATAAGCTAGTTCAAATAATTTTACACTAGAGTTGAACTAGCTCTATAGCCTAGTACAAATAATTTTACACTAGAGTTGAACTAGCTCTATAGCCTAGTACAAATAATTTTACACTAGAGTTGAACCAGCTCTATAGCCTACTACAAATAAGTTTACACTAGAGTTGAACTAGCTCTATAATCTAGTTCAAATAATTTTACACTAGAGTTGAACTAGCTCTATAGCCTAGTACAAATAATTTTACACTAGAGTTGAACTTGCTCTATAGCCTAGTACAAATAATTTTACACTAGAGTTGAACTAGCTCTATAGCCTAGCACAAATAATTTTACACTAGAGTTGAACTAGCTCTATAAGCTAGTTCAAATAATTTTACACTAGAGTTGAACTAGCTCTATAGCCTTGTACAAATAATTTTACAATAGAGTTGAACCAGCTCTATAAGCTAGTTCAAATAATTTTACACTAGAGTTGAACCAGCTCTATAGCCTAGTACAAATAATTTTACACTAGAGTTTAACTAGCTCTATAGCCTAGTACAAATAATTTTACAATAGAGTTGAACCAGCTCTATAAGCTAGTTCAAATAATTTTACACTAGAGTTGAACTAGCTCTATAGCCTAGTATAAATAATTTTACACTAGAGTTGAACTAGCTCTATAAGCTAGTTCAAATAATTTTACACTAGAGTTGAACTAGCTCTCTAAGCTAGTTCAAATAATTTTACACTACAGTTGAACTAGGTCTATAAGCTAGTTCAAATAATTTTACTAGAGTTGTACCAGCTATATAGCGTAGTACAAATAATTTTACACTAGAGTTGAACTAGCTCTATAGCCAAGTAAAAATAACTTTACACTAGAGTTGAACTAGCTCTATAGCCTAGTACAAATAATTTTACACTAGAGTTGAACTAGCTCTATAGCCTAGTACAAATAATTTTACACTAGAGTTGAACTAGCTCTATAGCCTAGTACAAATAATTTTACACTAGAGTTGAACTAGCTCTATAGCCTAGTACAAATAATTTAATACTAGAGTTGAACTAGCTCTATAGCCTAGTACAAATAATTTTACACTAGAGTTGAACTAGCTCTATAAGCTAGTACAAATAATTTTACACTAGAGTTGAACTAGCTCCATAGCGTAGTACAAATAATTTTACACTAGAGTTGAACTAGTTGTATAGCCTAGTACAAATAATTTTACACTAGAGTTGAACTAGCTCTGTAAGCTAGTACAAATAATTATACACTAGAGTTGAACTAGCTCTATAAGCTAGTACAAATAATTTTACACTAGAGTTGAACAAGGACTATAGCCTAGTACAAATAATTTTACACTAGAGTTGAACTAGCTCTATAGCCTAGTACAAATAATTTTACGCTAGAGTTGAACTAGCTCTATAAGCTAGTTCAAATAATTTTACACTAGAGTTGAACTAGCTCTATAGCCTAGTACAAATAATTTTACACTAGAGTTGAACTAGCTCTATAGCCTAGTACAAATAATTTTACAATAGAGTTGAACCAGCTCTATAAGCTAGTTCAAATAATTTTACACTAGAGTTGAACTAGCTCTATAAGCTAGTACAAATAATTTTACACTAGAGTTGAACAAGGACTATAGCCTAGTACAAATAATTTTACACTAGAGTTGAACTAGCTCTATAAGCTAGTTCAAATAATTTTACACTAGAGTTGAACTAGCTCTATAGCCTAGTACAAATAATTTTACGCTAGAGTTGAACTAGCTCTATAAGCTAGTTCTAATAATTTTACACTAGAGTTGAACTAGCTCCATAGCGTAGTACAAATAATTTTACACTAGAGTTGAACTAGTTGTATAGCCTAGTACAAATAATTTTACACTAGAGTTGAACTAGCTCTGTAAGCTAGTACAAATAATTATACACTAGAGTTGAACTAGCTCTATAAGCTAGTACAAATAATTTTACACTAGAGTTGAACAAGGACTATAGCCTAGTACAAATAATTTTACACTAGAGTTGAACTAGCTCTATAAGCTAGTTCAAATAATTTTACACTAGAGTTGAACTAGCTCTATAGCCTAGTACAAATAATTTTACGCTAGAGTTGAACTAGCTCTATAAGCTAGTTCTAATAATTTTACACTAGAGTTGAACTAGCTCTATAGCCTAGTACAAATAATTTTACACTAGAGTTGAACCAGCTCTATAAGCTAGTTCAAATAATTTTACACTAGAGTTGAACCAGCTCTATAGCCTACTACAAATAAGTTTACACTAGAGTTGAACTAGATCTATAAGCTAGTTCAAATAATTTTACACTAGAGTTGAACTAGCTCTATAGCCTAGTACAAATAATTTTACACTAGAGTTGAACTAGCTCTATAGCCTAGTACAAATAATTTTACACTAGAGTTGAACTAGCTCTATAGCCTAGTACAAATAATTTTACACTAGAGTTGAACTAGCTCTATAGCCTAGTACAAATAATTTTACACTAGAGTTGAACTAGCTCTATAGCCTAGTACAAATAATTTAATACTAGAGTTGAACTAGCTCTATAGCCTAGTACAAATAATTTTACACTAGAGTTGAACTAGCTCTATAAGCTAGTACAAATAATTTTACACTAGAGTTGAACTAGCTCCATAGCGTAGTACAAATAATTTTACACTAGAGTTGAACTAGTTGTATAGCCTAGTACAAATAATTTTACACTAGAGTTGAACTAGCTCTGTAAGCTAGTACAAATAATTATACACTAGAGTTGAACTAGCTCTATAAGCTAGTACAAATAATTTTACACTAGAGTTGAACAAGGACTATAGCCTAGTACAAATAATTTTACACTAGAGTTGAACTAGCTCTATAAGCTAGTTCAAATCATTTTACACTAGAGTTGAACTAGCTCTATAGCCTAGTACAAATAATTTTACGCTAGAGTTGAACTAGCTCTATAAGCTAGTTCAAATAATTTTACACTAGAGTTGAACTAGCTCTATAGCCTAGTACAAATAATTTTACACTAGAGTTGAACTAGCTCTATAGCCTAGTACAAATAATTTTACAATAGAGTTGAACTAGCTCTATAAGCTAGTTCAAATAATTTTACACTAGAGTTGAACTAGCTCTATAAGCTAGTACAAATAATTTTACACTAGAGTTGAACAAGGACTATAGCCTAGTACAAATAATTTTACACTAGAGTTGAACTAGCTCTATAAGCTAGTTCAAATAATTTTACACTAGAGTTGAACTAGCTCTATAGCCTAGTACAAATAATTTTACAATAGAGTTGAACTAGCTCTATAAGCTAGTTCAAATAATTTTACACTAGAGTTGAACTAGCTCTATAAGCTAGTTCAAATAATTTTACACTAGAGTTGAACTAGCTCTATAGCCTAGTACAAATAATTTTACACTAGAGTTGAACTAGCTCTATAGCCTAGTACAAATAATTTTACACTAGAGTTGAACTAGCTCTATAGCCTAGTACAAATAATTTTACACTAGAGTTGAACTAGGTCTATAAGCTAGTTCAAATAATTTTACACTAGAGTTGATCTAGCTCTATAGCCTAGTACAAATAATTTTACACTAGAGTTGAACTAGTTGTATAGCCTAGTACAAATAATTTTACACTAGAGTTGAACTAGCTCTGTAAGCTAGTACAAATAATTATACACTAGAGTTGAACTAGCTCTATAAGCTAGTACAAATAATTTTACACTAGAGTTGAACAAGGACTATAGCCTAGTACAAATAATTTTACACTAGAGTTGAACTAGCTCTATAAGCTAGTTCAAATAATTTTACACTAGAGTTGAACTAGCTCTATAGCCTAGTACAAATAATTTTACGCTAGAGTTGAACTAGCTCTATAAGCTAGTTCTAATAATTTTACACTAGAGTTGAACTAGCTCTATAGCCTAGTACAAATAATTTTACACTAGAGTTGAACCAGCTCTATAAGCTAGTTCAAATAATTTTACACTAGAGTTGAACCAGCTCTATAGCCTACTACAAATAAGTTTACACTAGAGTTGAACTAGATCTATAAGCTAGTTCAAATAATTTTACACTAGAGTTGAACTAGCTCTATAGCCTAGTACAAATAATTTTACACTAGAGTTGAACTAGCTCTATAGCCTAGTACAAATAATTTTACACTAGAGTTGAACTAGCTCTATAGCCTAGTACAAATAATTTTACACTAGAGTTGAACTAGCTCTATAGCCTAGTACAAATAATTTTACACTAGAGTTGAACTAGCTCTATAGCCTAGTACAAATAATTTAATACTAGAGTTGAACTAGCTCTATAGCCTAGTACAAATAATTTTACACTAGAGTTGAACTAGCTCTATAAGCTAGTACAAATAATTTTACACTAGAGTTGAACTAGCTCCATAGCGTAGTACAAATAATTTTACACTAGAGTTGAACTAGTTGTATAGCCTAGTACAAATAATTTTACACTAGAGTTGAACTAGCTCTGTAAGCTAGTACAAATAATTATACACTAGAGTTGAACTAGCTCTATAAGCTAGTACAAATAATTTTACACTAGAGTTGAACAAGGACTATAGCCTAGTACAAATAATTTTACACTAGAGTTGAACTAGCTCTATAAGCTAGTTCAAATCATTTTACACTAGAGTTGAACTAGCTCTATAGCCTAGTACAAATAATTTTACGCTAGAGTTGAACTAGCTCTATAAGCTAGTTCAAATAATTTTACACTAGAGTTGAACTAGCTCTATAGCCTAGTACAAATAATTTTACACTAGAGTTGAACTAGCTCTATAGCCTAGTACAAATAATTTTACAATAGAGTTGAACTAGCTCTATAAGCTAGTTCAAATAATTTTACACTAGAGTTGAACTAGCTCTATAAGCTAGTACAAATAATTTTACACTAGAGTTGAACAAGGACTATAGCCTAGTACAAATAATTTTACACTAGAGTTGAACTAGCTCTATAAGCTAGTTCAAATAATTTTACACTAGAGTTGAACTAGCTCTATAGCCTAGTACAAATAATTTTACAATAGAGTTGAACTAGCTCTATAAGCTAGTTCAAATAATTTTACACTAGAGTTGAACTAGCTCTATAAGCTAGTTCAAATAATTTTACACTAGAGTTGAACTAGCTCTATAGCCTAGTACAAATAATTTTACACTAGAGTTGAACTAGCTCTATAGCCTAGTACAAATAATTTTACACTAGAGTTGAACTAGCTCTATAGCCTAGTACAAATAATTTAATACTAGAGTTGAACTAGCTCTATAGCCTAGTACAAATAATTTTACACTAGAGTTGAACTAGCTCTATAAGCTAGTACAAATAATTTTACACTAGAGTTGAACTAGCTCCATAGCGTAGTACAAATAATTTTACACTAGAGTTGAACTAGTTGTATAGCCTAGTACAAATAATTTTACACTAGAGTTGAACTAGCTCTGTAAGCTAGTACAAATAATTATACACTAGAGTTGAACTAGCTCTATAAGCTAGTACAAATAATTTTACACTAGAGTTGAACAAGGACTATAGCCTAGTACAAATAATTTTACACTAGAGTTGAACTAGCTCTATAAGCTAGTTCAAATAATTTTACACTAGAGTTGAACTAGCTCTATAGCCTAGTACAAATAATTTTACGCTAGAGATGAACTAGCTCTATAAGCTAGTTCAAATAATTTTACACTAGAGTTGAACTAGCTCTATAGCCTAGTACAAATAATTTTACACTAGAGTTGAACTAGCTCTATAGCCTAGTACAAATAATTTTACAATAGAGTTGAACCAGCTCTATAAGCTAGTTCAAATAATTTTACACTAGAGTTGAACTAGCTCTATAAGCTAGTACAAATAATTTTACACTAGAGTTGAACAAGGACTATAGCCTAGTACAAATAATTTTACACTAGAGTTGAACTAGCTCTATAAGCTAGTTCAAATAATTTTACACTAGAGTTGAACTAGCTCTATAGCCTAGTACAAATAATTTTACGCTAGAGTTGAACTAGCTCTATAAGCTAGTTCTAATAATTTTACACTAGAGTTGAACTAGCTCCATAGCGTAGTACAAATAATTTTACACTAGAGTTGAACTAGTTGTATAGCCTAGTACAAATAATTTTACACTAGAGTTGAACTAGCTCTGTAAGCTAGTACAAATAATTATACACTAGAGTTGAACTAGCTCTATAAGCTAGTACAAATAATTTTACACTAGAGTTGAACAAGGACTATAGCCTAGTACAAATAATTTTACACTAGAGTTGAACTAGCTCTATAAGCTAGTTCAAATAATTTTACACTAGAGTTGAACTAGCTCTATAGCCTAGTACAAATAATTTTACGCTAGAGTTGAACTAGCTCTATAAGCTAGTTCTAATAATTTTACACTAGAGTTGAACTAGCTCTATAGCCTAGTACAAATAATTTTACACTAGAGTTGAACCAGCTCTATAAGCTAGTTCAAATAATTTTACACTAGAGTTGAACCAGCTCTATAGCCTACTACAAATAAGTTTACACTAGAGTTGAACTAGATCTATAAGCTAGTTCAAATAATTTTACACTAGAGTTGAACTAGCTCTATAGCCTAGTACAAATAATTTTACACTAGAGTTGAACTAGCTCTATAGCCTAGTACAAATAATTTTACACTAGAGTTGAACTAGCTCTATAGCCTAGTACAAATAATTTTACACTAGAGTTGAACTAGCTCTATAGCCTAGTACAAATAATTTTACACTAGAGTTGAACTAGCTCTATAGCCTAGTACAAATAATTTAATACTAGAGTTGAACTAGCTCTATAGCCTAGTACAAATAATTTTACACTAGAGTTGAACTAGCTCTATAAGCTAGTACAAATAATTTTACACTAGAGTTGAACTAGCTCCATAGCGTAGTACAAATAATTTTACACTAGAGTTGAACTAGTTGTATAGCCTAGTACAAATAATTTTACACTAGAGTTGAACTAGCTCTGTAAGCTAGTACAAATAATTATACACTAGAGTTGAACTAGCTCTATAAGCTAGTACAAATAATTTTACACTAGAGTTGAACAAGGACTATAGCCTAGTACAAATAATTTTACACTAGAGTTGAACTAGCTCTATAAGCTAGTTCAAATCATTTTACACTAGAGTTGAACTAGCTCTATAGCCTAGTACAAATAATTTTACGCTAGAGTTGAACTAGCTCTATAAGCTAGTTCAAATAATTTTACACTAGAGTTGAACTAGCTCTATAGCCTAGTACAAATAATTTTACACTAGAGTTGAACTAGCTCTATAGCCTAGTACAAATAATTTTACAATAGAGTTGAACTAGCTCTATAAGCTAGTTCAAATAATTTTACACTAGAGTTGAACTAGCTCTATAAGCTAGTACAAATAATTTTACACTAGAGTTGAACAAGGACTATAGCCTAGTACAAATAATTTTACACTAGAGTTGAACTAGCTCTATAAGCTAGTTCAAATAATTTTACACTAGAGTTGAACTAGCTCTATAGCCTAGTACAAATAATTTTACAATAGAGTTGAACTAGCTCTATAAGCTAGTTCAAATAATTTTACACTAGAGTTGAACTAGCTCTATAAGCTAGTTCAAATAATTTTACACTAGAGTTGAACTAGCTCTATAGCCTAGTACAAATAATTTTACACTAGAGTTGAACTAGCTCTATAGCCTAGTACAAATAATTTTACACTAGAGTTGAACTAGCTCTATAGCCTAGTACAAATAATTTAATACTAGAGTTGAACTAGCTCTATAGCCTAGTACAAATAATTTTACACTAGAGTTGAACTAGCTCTATAAGCTAGTACAAATAATTTTACACTAGAGTTGAACTAGCTCCATAGCGTAGTACAAATAATTTTACACTAGAGTTGAACTAGTTGTATAGCCTAGTACAAATAATTTTACACTAGAGTTGAACTAGCTCTGTAAGCTAGTACAAATAATTATACACTAGAGTTGAACTAGCTCTATAAGCTAGTACAAATAATTTTACACTAGAGTTGAACAAGGACTATAGCCTAGTACAAATAATTTTACACTAGAGTTGAACTAGCTCTATAAGCTAGTTCAAATCATTTTACACTAGAGTTGAACTAGCTCTATAGCCTAGTACAAATAATTTTACGCTAGAGTTGAACTAGCTCTATAAGCTAGTTCAAATAATTTTACACTAGAGTTGAACTAGCTCTATAGCCTAGTACAAATAATTTTACACTAGAGTTGAACTAGCTCTATAGCCTAGTACAAATAATTTTACAATAGAGTTGAACCAGCTCTATAAGCTAGTTCAAATAATTTTACACTAGAGTTGAACTAGCTCTATAAGCTAGTACAAATAATTTTACACTAGAGTTGAACAAGGACTATAGCCTAGTACAAATAATTTTACACTAGAGTTGAACTAGCTCTATAAGCTAGTTCAAATAATTTTACACTAGAGTTGAACTAGCTCTATAGCCTAGTACAAATAATTTTACGCTAGAGTTGAACTAGCTCTATAAGCTAGTTCTAATAATTTTACACTAGAGTTGAACTAGCTCCATAGCGTAGTACAAATAATTTTACACTAGAGTTGAACTAGTTGTATAGCCTAGTACAAATAATTTTACACTAGAGTTGAACTAGCTCTGTAAGCTAGTACAAATAATTATACACTAGAGTTGAACTAGCTCTATAAGCTAGTACAAATAATTTTACACTAGAGTTGAACAAGGACTATAGCCTAGTACAAATAATTTTACACTAGAGTTGAACTAGCTCTATAAGCTAGTTCAAATAATTTTACACTAGAGTTGAACTAGCTCTATAGCCTAGTACAAATAATTTTACGGTAGAGTTGAACTAGCTCTATAAGCTAGTTCTAATAATTTTACACTAGAGTTGAACTAGCTCTATAGCCTAGTACAAATAATTTTACACTAGAGTTGAACCAGCTCTATAAGCTAGTTCAAATAATTTTACACTAGAGTTGAACCAGCTCTATAGCCTACTACAAATAAGTTTACACTAGAGTTGAACTAGATCTATAAGCTAGTTCAAATAATTTTACACTAGAGTTCAACTAGCTCTATAGCC
Organism: Triticum urartu; assembly: GCF_056163025.1. Classification (NCBI taxonomy): domain Eukaryota; kingdom Viridiplantae; phylum Streptophyta; class Magnoliopsida; order Poales; family Poaceae; genus Triticum; species Triticum urartu. Next base: position 701,951,124 of record NC_141879.1, read on the forward strand.
TAGTACAAATAATTTTACACTAGAGTTGAACTAGCTCTATAGCCTAGTACAAATAATTTTACACTAGAGTTGAACTAGCTCTATAGCCTAGTACAAATAATTTTACACTAGAGTTGAACTAGCTCTATAGCCTAGTACAAATAATTTTACACTAGAGTTGAACTAGCTCTATAGCCTAGTACAAATAATTTAATACTAGAGTTGAACTAGCTCTATAGCCTAGTACAAATAATTTTACACTAGAGTTGAACTAGCTCTATAAGCTAGTACAAATAATTTTACACTAGAGTTGAACTAGCTCCATAGCGTAGTACAAATAATTTTACACTAGAGTTGAACTAGTTGTATAGCCTAGTACAAATAATTTTACACTAGAGTTGAACTAGCTCTGTAAGCTAGTACAAATAATTATACACTAGAGTTGAACTAGCTCTATAAGCTAGTACAAATAATTTTACACTAGAGTTGAACAAGGACTATAGCCTAGTACAAATAATTTTACACTAGAGTTGAACTAGCTCTATAAGCTAGTTCAAATCATTTTACACTAGAGTTGAACTAGCTCTATAGCCTAGTACAAATAATTTTACGCTAGAGTTGAACTAGCTCTATAAGCTAGTTCAAATAATTTTACACTAGAGTTGAACTAGCTCTATAGCCTAGTACAAATAATTTTACACTAGAGTTGAACTAGCTCTATAGCCTAGTACAAATAATTTTACAATAGAGTTGAACTAGCTCTATAAGCTAGTTCAAATAATTTTACACTAGAGTTGAACTAGCTCTATAAGCTAGTACAAATAATTTTACACTAGAGTTGAACAAGGACTATAGCCTAGTACAAATAATTTTACACTAGAGTTGAACTAGCTCTATAAGCTAGTTCAAATAATTTTACACTAGAGTTGAACTCGCTCTATAGCCTAGTACAAATAATTTTACGCTAGAGTTGAACTAGCTCTATAAGCTAGTTTAATAATTTTACACTAGAGTTGAACTAGCTCCATAGCGTAGTACAAATAATTTTACACTAGAGTTGAACTAGTTGTATAGCCTAGTACAAATAATTTTACACTAGAGTTGAACTAGCTCTGTAAGCTAGTACAAATAATTATACACTAGAGTTGAACTAGCTCTATAAGCTAGTACAAATAATTTTACACTAGAGTTGAACAAGGACTATAGCCTAGTACAAATAATTTTACACTAGGGTTGAACTAGCTCTATAAGCTAGTTCAAATAATTTTACACTAGAGTTGAACTAGCTCTATAGCCTAGTACAAATAATTTTACGCTAGAGTTGAACTAGCTCTATAAGCTAGTTCTACTAATTTTACACTAGAGTTGAACTAGCTCTATAGCCTAGTACAAATAATTTTACACTAGAGTTGAACTTGCTCTATAAGCTAGTTCAAATAATTTTACACTAGAGTTGAACTAGCTCTATAGCCTAGTACAAATAATTTTACAATAGAGTTGAACCAGCTCTATAAGCTAGTTCAAATAATTTTACACTAGAGTTGAACCAGCTCTATAGCCTAGTACAAATAAGTTTACACTAGAGTTGAACTAGCTCTATAGCCTAGTACAAATAATTTTACAATAGAGTTGAACCAGCTCTATAAGCTAGTTCAAATAATTTTACACTAGAGTTGAACTAGCTCTATAGCCTAGTATAAATAATTTTACACTAGAGTTGAACTAGCTCCATAAGCTAGTTCAAATAATTTTACACTAGAGTTGAACTAGCTCTATAGCCTAGTAGAAATAATTTTACACTAGAGTTGAACTAGCTCTATAAGCTAGTTCAAATAATTTTACACTAGAGTTGAACTAGCTCTATAGCCTAGTACAAATAATTTTACACTAGAGTTGAACTAGCTCTATAAGCTAGTTCAAATAATTTTTCACTAGAGTTGAACTAGCTCTATAGCCTAGTACAAATAATTTTACACTAGAGTTGAACTAGCTCTATAAGCTAGTTCAAATAATTTTACACTAGAGTTGACTAGCTCTATAGCCTAGTATAAATAATTTTACAATAGAGTTGAACCAGCTCTATAAGCTAGTTCAAATAATTTTACACTAGAGTTGAACAAGCTCTATAGCCTAGTACAAATAATTTTACACTAGAGTTGAACTAGCTCTATAGCCTAGTACAAATAATTTTACACTAGAGTTGAACTAGCTCTGTAAGCTAGTACAAATAATTATACACTAGAGTTGAACTAGCTCTATAAGCTAGTACAAATAATTTTACACTAGAGTTGAACAAGGACTATAGCCTAGTACAAATAATTTTACACTAGAGTTGAACTAGCTCTATAAGCTAGTTCAAATAATTTTACACTAGAGTTGAACTAGCTCTATAGCCTAGTACAAATAATTTTACGCTAGAGTTGAAATAGCTCTATAAGCTAGTTCTAATAATTTTACACTAGAGTTGAACTAGCTCTATAGCCTAGTACAAATAATTTTACACTAGAGTTGAACCAGCTCTATAAGCTAGTTCAAATAATTTTACACTAGAGTTGAACCAGCTCTATAGCCTACTACAAATAAGTTTACACTAGAGTTGAACTAGATCTATAAGCTAGTTCAAATAATTTTACACTAGAGTTGAACTAGCTCTATAGCCTAGTACAAATAATTTTACACTAGAGTTGAACTAGCTCTATAGCCTAGTACAAATAATTTTACACTAGAGTTGAACTAGCTCTATAGCCTAGTACAAATAATTTTACACTAGAGTTGAACTAGCTCTATAGCCTAGTACAAATAATTTTACACTAGAGTTGAACTAGCTCTATAGCCTAGTACAAATAATTTAATACTAGAGTTGAACTAGCTCTATAGCCTAGTACAAATAATTTTACACTAGAGTTGAACTAGCTCTATAAGCTAGTACAAATAATTTTACACTAGAGTTGAACTAGCTCCATAGCGTAGTACAAATAATTTTACACTAGAGTTGAACTAGTTGTATAGCCTAGTACAAATAATTTTACACTAGAGTTGAACTAGCTCTGTAAGCTAGTACAAATAATTATACACTAGAGTTGAACTAGCTCTATAAGCTAGTACAAATAATTTTACACTAGAGTTGAACAAGGACTATAGCCTAGTACAAATAATTTTACACTAGAGTTGAACTAGCTCTATAGCCTAGTACAAATAATTTTACGCTAGAGTTGAACTAGCTCTATAAGCTAGTTCAAATAATTTTACACTAGAGTTGAACTAGCTCTATAGCCTAGTACAAATAATTTTACACTAGAGTTGAACTAGCTCTATAGCCTAGTACAAATAATTTTACAATAGAGTTGAACCAGCTCTATAAGCTAGTTCAAATAATTTTACACTAGAGTTGAACCAGCTCTATAGCCTAGTACAAATAAGTTTACACTAGAGTTGAACTAGCTCTATAGCCTAGTACAAATAATTTTACAATAGAGTTGAACCAGCTCTATAAGCTAGTTCAAATAATTTTACACTAGAGTTGAACTAGCTCTATAGCCTAGTATAAATAATTTTACGCTAGAGTTGAACTAGCTCTATAAGCTAGTTCAAATAATTTTACACTAGAGTTGAACTAGCTCTATAGCCTAGTACAAATAATTTTACACTAGAGTTGAACTAGCTCTATAAGCTAGTTCAAATAATTTTACACTAGAGTTGAACTAGCTCTATAGCCTAGTACAAATAATTTTACACTAGAGTTGAACTAGCTCTATAGCCTAGTACAAATAATTTTACACTAGAGTTGAACTAGCTCTATAGCCTAGTACAAATAATTTTACACTAGAGTTGAACTAGCTCTATAGCCTAGTACAAATAATTTTACACTAGAGTTGAACTAGCTCTATAGCCTAGTACAAATAATTTAATACTAGAGTTGAACTAGCTCTATAGCCTAGTACAAATAATTTTACACTAGAGTTGAACTAGCTCTATAAGCTAGTACAAATAATTTTACACTAGAGTTGAACTAGCTCCATAGCGTAGTACAAATAATTTTACACTAGAGTTGAACTAGTTGTATAGCCTAGTACAAATAATTTTACACTAGAGTTGAACTAGCTCTGTAAGCTAGTACAAATAATTATAGACTAGAGTTGAACTAGCTCTATAAGCTAGTACAAATAATTTTACACTAGAGTTGAACAAGGACTATAGCCTAGTACAAATAATTTTACACTAGAGTTGAACTAGCTCTATAGCCTAGTACAAATAATTTTACGCTAGAGTTGAACTAGCTCTATAAGCTAGTTCAAATAATTTTACACTAGAGTTGAACTAGCTCTATAGCCTAGTACAAATAATTTTACACTAGAGTTGAACTAGCTCTATAGCCTAGTACAAATAATTTTACAATAGAGTTGAACCAGCTCTATAAGCTAGTTCAAATAATTTTACACTAGAGTTGAACCAGCTCTATAGCCTAGTACAAATAAGTTTACACTAGAGTTGAACTAGCTCTATAGCCTAGTACAAATAATTTTACAATAGAGTTGAACCAGCTCTATAAGCTAGTTCAAATAATTTTACACTAGAGTTGAACTAGCTCTATAGCCTAGTATAAATAATTTTACGCTAGAGTTGAACTAGCTCCATAAGCTAGTTCAAATAATTTTACACTAGAGTTGAACTAGCTCTATAGCCTAGTACAAATAATTTTACACTAGAGTTGAACTAGCTCTATAAGCTAGTTCAAATAATTTTACACTAGAGTTGAACTAGCTCTATAGCCTAGTACAAATAATTTTACACTAGAGTTGAACTAGCTCTATAAGCTAGTTCAAATAATTTTTCACTAGAGTTGAACTAGCTCTATAGCCTAGTACAAATAATTTTACACTAGAGTTGAACTAGCTCTATAAGCTAGTTCAAATAATTTTACACTAGAGTTGACTAGCTCTATAGCCTAGTACAAATAATTTTACAATAGAGTTGAACCAGCTCTATAAGCTAGTTCAAATAATTTTACACTAGAGTTGAACCAGCTCTATAGCCTAGTACAAATAATTTTACACTAGAGTTGAACTAGCTCTATAGCCTAGTACAAATAATTTTACACTAGAGTTGAACTAGCTCTGTAAGCTAGTACAAATAATTATACACTAGAGTTGAACTAGCTCTATAAGCTAGTACAAATAATTTTCCACTAGAGTTGAACAAGGACTATAGCCTAGTACAAATAATTTTACACTAGAGTTGAACTAGCTCTATAAGCTAGTTCAAATAATTTTACACTAGAGTTGAACTAGCTCTATAGCCTAGTACAAATAATTTTACGCTAGAGTTGAAATAGCTCTATAAGCTAGTTCTAATAATTTTACACTAGAGTTGAACTAGCTCTATAGCCTAGTACAAATAATTTTACACTAGAGTTGAACCAGCTCTATAAGCTAGTTCAAATAATTTTACACTAGAGTTGAACCAGCTCTATAGCCTACTACAAATAAGTTTACACTAGAGTTGAACTAGATCTATAAGCTAGTTCAAATAATTTTACACTAGAGTTGAACTAGCTCTATAGCCTAGTACAAATAATTTTACACTAGAGTTGAACTAGCTCTATAGCCTAGTACAAATAATTTTACACTAGAGTTGAACTAGCTCTATAGCCTAGTACAAATAATTTTACACTAGAGTTGAACCAGCTCTATAGCCTACTACAAATAATTTTACACTAGAGTTGAACTAGCTCTATAAGCTAGTTCAAATAATTTTACACTAGAGTTGAACTAGCTCTATAGCCTAGTACAAATAATTTTACGCTAGAGTTGAAATAGCTCTATAAGCTAGTTCTAATAATTTTACACTAGAGTTGAACTAGCTCTATAGCCTAGTACAAATAATTTTACACTAGAGTTGAACCAGCTCTATAAGCTAGTTCAAATAATTTTACACTAGAGTTGAACCAGCTCTATAGCCTACTACAAATAATTTTACACTAGAGTTGAACTAGCTCTATAGCCTAGTACAAATAATTTTACACTAGAGTTGAACTAGCTCTGTAAGCTAGTACAAATAATTATACACTAGAGTTGAACTAGCTCTATAAGCTAGTACAAATAAGTTTACACTAGAGTTGAACAAGGACTATAGCCTAGTACAAATAATTTTACACTAGAGTTGAACTAGCTCTATAAGCTAGTTCAAATAATTTTACACTAGAGTTGAACTAGCTCTATAGCCTAGTACAAATAATTTTACGCTAGAGTTGAAATAGCTCTATAAGCTAGTTCTAATAATTTTACACTAGAGTTGAACTAGCTCTATAGCCTAGTACAAATAATTTTACACTAGAGTTGAACCAGCTCTATAAGCTAGTTCAAATAATTTTACACTAGAGTTGAACCAGCTGTATAAGCTAGTTCAAATAATTTTACACTAGAGTTGAACTAGCTCTATAGCCTAGTATAAATAATTTTACGCTAGAGTTGAACTAGCTCCATAAGCTAGTTCAAATAATTTTACACTAGAGTTGAACTAGCTCTATAGCCTAGTACAAATAATTTTACACTAGAGTTGAACTAGCTCTATAAGCTAGTTCAAATAATTTTACACTAGAGTTGAACTAGCTCTATAGCCTAGTACAAATAATTTTACACTAGAGTTGAACTAGCTCTATAAGCTAGTTCAAATAATTTTTCACTAGAGTTGAACTAGCTCTATAGCCTAGTACAAATAATTTTACACTAGAGTTGAACTAGCTCTATAAGCTAGTTCAAATAATTTTACACTAGAGTTGACTAGCTCTATAGCCTAGTACAAATAATTTTACAATAGAGTTGAACCAGCTCTATAAGCTAGTTCAAATAATTTTACACTAGAGTTGAACCAGGACTATAGCCTAGTACAAATAATTTTACACTAGAGTTGAACTAGCTCTATAAGCTAGTACAAATAATTTTACACTAGAGTTGAACTAGCTCCATAGCGTAGTACAAATAATTTTACACTAGAGTTGAACTAGTTGTATAGCCTAGTACAAATAATTTTACACTAGAGTTGAACTAGCTCTGTAAGCTAGTACAAATAATTATACACTAGAGTTGAACTAGCTCTATAAGCTAGTACAAATAATTTTACACTAGAGTTGAACAAGGACTATAGCCTAGTACAAATAATTTTACACTAGAGTTGAACTAGCTCTATAGCCTAGTACAAATAATTTTACGCTAGAGTTGAACTAGCTCTATAAGCTAGTTCAAATAATTTTACACTAGAGTTGAACTAGCTCTATAGCCTAGTACAAATAATTTTACACTAGAGTTGAACTAGCTCTATAGCCTAGTACAAATAATTTTACAATAGAGTTGAACCAGCTCTATAAGCTAGTTCAAATAATTTTACACTAGAGTTGAACCAGCTCTATAGCCTAGTACAAATAAGTTTACACTAGAGTTGAACTAGCTCTATAGCCTAGTAAAAATAATTTTACAATAGAGTTGAACCAGCTCTATAAGCTAGTTCAAATAATTTTACACTAGAGTTGAACTAGCTCTATAGCCTAGTATAAATAATTTTACGCTAGAGTTGAACTAGCTCCATAAGCTAGTTCAAATAATTTTACACTAGAGTTGAACTAGCTCTATAGCCTAGTACAAATAATTTTACACTAGAGTTGAACTAGCTCTATAAGCTAGTTCAAATAATTTTACACTAGAGTTGAACTAGCTCTATAGCCTAGTACAAATAATTTTACACTAGAGTTGAACTAGCTCTATAAGCTAGTTCAAATAATTTTTCACTAGAGTTGAACTAGCTCTATAGCCTAGTACAAATAATTTTACACTAGAGTTGAACTAGCTCTATAAGCTAGTTCAAATAATTTTACACTAGAGTTGACTAGCTCTATAGCCTAGTACAAATAATTTTACAATAGAGTTGAACCAGCTCTATAAGCTAGTTCAAATAATTTTACACCAGAGTTGAACCAGCTCTATAGCCTAGTACAAATAATTTTACACTAGAGTTGAACTAGCTCTATAGCCTAGTACAAATAATTTTACACTAGAGTTGAACTAGCTCTGTAAGCTAGTACAAATAATTATACACTAGAGTTGAACTAGCTCTATAAGCTAGTACAAATAATTTTACACTAGAGTTGAACAAGGACTATAGCCTAGTACAAATAATTTTACACTAGAGTTGAACTAGCTCTATAAGCTAGTTCAAATAATTTTACACTAGAGTTGAACTAGCTCTATAGCCTAGTACAAATAATTTTACGCTAGAGTTGAAATAGCTCTATAAGCTAGTTCTAATAATTTTACACTAGAGTTGAACTAGCTCTATAGCCTAGTACAAATAATTTTACACTAGAGTTGAACCAGCTCTATAAGCTAGTTCAAATAATTTTACACTAGAGTTGAACCAGCTCTATAGCCTACTACAAATAAGTTTACACTAGAGTTGAACTAGATCTATAAGCTAGTTCAAATAATTTTACACTAGAGTTGAACTAGCTCTATAGCCTAGTACAAATAATTTTACACTAGAGTTGAACTAGCTCTATAGCCTAGTACAAATAATTTTACACTAGAGTTGAACTAGCTCTATAGCCTAGTACAAATAATTTTACACTAGAGTTGAACCAGCTCTATAGCCTACTACAAATAATTTTACACTAGAGTTGAACTAGCTCTATAAGCTAGTTCAAATAATTTTACACTAGAGTTGAACTAGCTCTATAGCCTAGTACAAATAATTTTACGCTAGAGTTGAAATAGCTCTATAAGCTAGTTCTAATAATTTTACACTAGAGTTGAACGAGCTCTATAGCCTAGTACAAATAATTTTACACTAGAGTTGAACCAGCTCTATAAGCTAGTTCAAATAATTTTACACTAGAGTTGAACCAGCTCTATAGCCTACTACAAATAATTTTACACTAGAGTTGAACTAGCTCTATAGCCTAGTACAAATAATTTTACACTAGAGTTGAACTAGCTCTGTAAGCTAGTACAAATAATTATACACTAGAGTTGAACTAGCTCTATAAGCTAGTACAAATAAGTTTACACTAGAGTTGAACAAGGACTATAGCCTAGTACAAATAATTTTACACTAGAGTTGAACTAGCTCTATAAGCTAGTTCAAATAATTTTACACTAGAGTTGAACTAGCTCTATAGCCTAGTACAAATAATTTTACGCTAGAGTTGAAATAGCTCTATAAGCTAGTTCTAATAATTTTACACTAGAGTTGAACTAGCTCTATAGCCTAGTACAAATAATTTTACACTAGAGTTGAACCAGCTCTATAAGCTAGTTCAAATAATTTTACACTAGAGTTGAACCAGCTCTATAAGCTAGTTCAAATAATTTTACACTAGAGTTGAACTAGCTCTATAGCCTAGTATAAATAATTTTACGCTAGAGTTGAACTAGCTCCATAAGCTAGTTCAAATAATTTTACACTAGAGTTGAACTAGCTCTATAGCCTAGTACAAATAATTTTACACTAGAGTTGAACTAGCTCTATAAGCTAGTTCAAATAATTTTACACTAGAGTTGAACTAGCTCTATAGCCTAGTACAAATAATTTTACACTACAGTTGAACTAGCTCTATAAGCTAGTTCAAATAATTTTTCACTAGAGTTGAACTAGCTCTATAGCCTAGTACAAATAATTTTACACTAGAGTTGAACTAGCTCTATAAGCTAGTTCAAATAATTTTACACTAGAGTTGACTAGCTCTATAGCCTAGTACAAATAATTTTACAATAGAGTTGAACCAGCTCTATAAGCTAGTTCAAATAATTTTACACTAGAGTTGAACCAGGACTATAGCCTAGTACAAATAATTTTACACTAGAGTTGAACTAGCTCTATAGCCTAGTACAAATAACTTAATACTAGAGTTGAACTAGCTCTATAGCCTAGTACAAATAATTTTACACTAGAGTTGAACTAGCTCTATAAGCTAGTACTAATAATTTTACACTAGAGTTGAACTAGCTCCATAGCGTAGTACAAATAATTTTACACTAGAGTTGAACTAGTTGTATAGCCTAGTACAAATAATTTTACACTAGAGTTGAACTAGCTCTGTAAGCTAGTACAAATAATTATACACTAGAGTTGAACTAGCTCTATAAGCTAGTACAAATAATTTTACACTAGAGTTGAACAAGGACTATAGCCTAGTACAAATAATTTTACACTAGAGTTGAACTAGCTCTATAGCCTAGTACAAATAATTTTACGCTAGAGTTGAACTAGCTCTATAAGCTAGTTCAAATAATTTTACACTAGAGTTGAACTAGCTCTATAGCCTAGTACAAATAATTTTACACTAGAGTTGAACTAGCTCTATAGCCTAGTACAAATAATTTTACAATAGAGTTGAACCAGCTCTATAAGCTAGTTCAAATAATTTTACACTAGAGTTGAACTAGCTCTATAAGCTAGTACAAATAATTTTACACTAGAGTTGAACAAGGACTATAGCCTAGTACAAATAATTTTACACTAGAGTTGAACTAGCTCTATAAGCTAGTTCAAATAATTTTACACTAGAGTTGAACTAGCTCTATAGCCTAGTACAAATAATTTTACGCTAGAGTTGAACTAGCTCTATAAGCTAGTTCTAATAATTTTACACTAGAGTTGAACTAGCTCCATAGCGTAGTACAAATAATTTTACACTAGAGTTGAACTAGTTGTATAGCCTAGTACAAATAATTTTACACTAGAGTTGAACTAGCTCTGTAAGCTAGTACAAATAATTATACACTAGAGTTGAACTAGCTCTATAAGCTAGTACAAATAATTTTACACTAGAGTTGAACAAGGACTATAGCCTAGTACAAATAATTTTACACTAGAGTTGAACTAGCTCTATAAGCTAGTTCAAATAATTTTACACTAGAGTTGAACTAGCTCTATAGCCTAGTACAAATAATTTTATGCTAGAGTTGAACTAGCTCTATAAGCTAGTTCTAATAATTTTACACTAGAGTTGAACTAGCTCTATAGCCTAGTACAAATAATTTTACACTAGAGTTGAACTTGCTCTATAAGCTAGTTCAAATAATTTTACACTAGAGTTGAACTAGCTCTATAGCCTAGTACAAATAATTTTACAATAGAGTTGAACCAGCTCTATAAGCTAGTTCAAATAATTTTACACTAGAGTTGAACCAGCTCTATAGCCTAGTACAAATAAGTTTACACTAGAGTTGAACTAGCTCTATAGCCTAGTACAAATAATTTTACAATAGAGTTGAACCAGCTCTATAAGCTAGTTCAAATAATTTTACACTAGAGTTGAACTAGCTCTATAGCCTAGTATAAATAATTTTACACTAGAGTTGAACTAGCTCCATAAGCTAGTTCAAATAATTTTACACTAGAGTTGAACTAGCTCTATAGCCTAGTACAAATAATTTTACACTAGAGTTGAACTAGCTCTATAAGCTAGTTCAAATAATTTTACACTAGAGTTGAACTAGCTCTATAGCCTAGTACAAATAATTTTACACTAGAGTTGAACTAGCTCTATAAGCTAGTTCAAATCATTTTACACTAGAGTTGAACTAGCTCTATAGCCTAGTACAAATAATTTTACGCTAGAGTTGAACTAGCTCTATAAGCTAGTTCAAATAATTTTACACTAGAGTTGAACTAGCTCTATAGCCTAGTACAAATAATTTTACGCTAGAGTTGAACTAGCTCTATAAGCTAGTTCAAATAATTTTACACTAGAGTTGAACTAGCTCTATAGCCTAGTACAAATAATTTTACGCTAGAGTTGAACTAGCTCTATAAGCTAGTTCAAATAATTTTACACTAGAGTTGAACTAGCTCTATAGCCTAGTACAAATAATTTTACACTAGAGTTGAACTAGCTCTATAAGCTAGTTCAAATAATTTTACACTAGAGTTGAACTAGCTCTATAGCCTAGTACAAATAATTTTACACTAGAGTTGAACTAGCTCTATAAGCTAGTTCAAATCATTTTACACTAGAGTTGAACTAGCTCTATAGCCTAGTACAAATAATTTTACGCTAGAGTTGAACTAGCTCTATAAGCTAGTTCAAATAATTTTACACTAGAGTTGAACTAGCTCTATAGCCTAGTACAAATAATTTTACGCTAGAGTTGAACTAGCTCTATAAGCTAGTTCAAATAATTTTACACTAGAGTTGAACTAGCTCTATAGCCTAGTACAAATAATTTTACGCTAGAGTTGAACTAGCTCTATAAGCTAGTTCAAATAATTTTACACTAGAGTTGAACTAGCTCTATAGCCTAGTACAAATAATTTTACGCTAGAGTTGAACTAGCTCTATAAGCTAGTTCAAATAATTTTACACTAGAGTTGAACTAGCTCTATAGCCTAGTACAAATAATTTTACACTAGAGTTGAACTTGCTCTATAAGCTAGTTCAAATCATTTTACACTAGAGTTGAACTAGCTCTATAGCCTAGTACAAATAATTTTACGCTAGAGTTGAACTAGCTCTATAAGCTAGTTCAAATAATTTTACACTAGAGTTGAACTAGCTCTGTAAGCTAGTACAAATAATTATACACTAGAGTTGAACTAGCTCTATAAGCTAGTACAAATAATTTTACACTAGAGTTGAACAAGGACTATAGCCTAGTACAAATAATTTTACACTAGAGTTGAACTAGCTCTATAAGCTAGTTCAAATCATTTTACACTAGAGTTGAACTAGCTCTATAGCCTAGTACAAATAATTATACACTAGAGTTGAACTAGCTCTATAAGCTAGTACAAATAATTTTACACTAGAGTTGAACAAGGACTATAGCCTAGTACAAATAATTTTACACTAGAGTTGAACTAGCTCTATAGCGTAGTACAAATAATTTTACACTAGAGTTGAACTAGTTGTATAGCCTAGTACAAATAATTTTACACTAGAGTTGAACTAGCTCTATAGCCTAGTACACATAATTATACGCTAGAGTTGAACTAGCTCTATAAGCTAGTTCAAATCATTTTACACTAGAGTTGAACTAGCTCTATAGCCTAGTACAAATAATTTTACGCTAGAGTTGAACTAGCTTTATAAGCTAGTTCAAATAATTTTACACTAGAGTTGAACTAGCTCTGTAAGCTAGTACAAATAATTATACACTAGAGTTGAACTAGCTCTATAAGCTAGTACAAATAATTTTACACTAGAGTTGAACAAGGACTATAGCCTAGTACAAATAATTTTACACTAGAGTTGAACTAGCTCTATAAGCTAGTTGAAATAATTTTACACTAGAGTTGAACTAGCTCTATAGCCTAGTACAAATAATTTTACGCTAGAGTTGAACTAGCTCTATAAGCTAGTTCTAATAATTTTACACTAGAGTTGAACTAGCTCTATAGCCTAGTACAAATAATTTTACACTAGAGTTGAACTTGCTCTATAAGCTAGTTCAAATAATTTTACACTAGAGTTGAACTAGCTCTATAGCCTAGTACAAATAATTTTACAATAGAGTTGAACCAGCTCTATAAGCTAGTTCAAATAATTTTACACTAGAGTTGAACCAGCTCTATAGCCTAGTACAAATAAGTTTACACTAGAGTTGAACTAGCTCTATAGCCTAGTACAAATAATTTTACAATAGAGTTGAACCAGCTCTATAAGCTAGTTCAAATAATTTTACACTAGAGTTGAACTAGCTCTATAGCCTAGTATAAATAATTTTACACTAGAGTTGAACTAGCTCCATAAGCTAGTTCAAATAATTTTACACTAGAGTTGAACTAGCTCTATAGCCTAGTACAAATAATTTTACACTAGAGTTGAACTAGCTCTATAAGCTAGTTCAAATAATTTTACACTAGAGTTGAACTAGCTCTATAGCCTAGTACAAATAATTTTACACTAGAGTTGAACTAGCTCTATAAGCTAGTTCAAATCATTTTACACTAGAGTTGAACTAGCTCTATAGCCTAGTACAAATAATTTTACGCTAGAGTTGAACTAGCTCTATAAGCTAGTTCAAATAATTTTACACTAGAGTTGAACTAGCTCTATAGCCTAGTACAAATAATTTTACGCTAGAGTTGAACTAGCTCTATAAGCTAGTTCAAATAATTTTACACTAGAGTTGAACTAGCTCTATAGCCTAGTACAAATAATTTTACGCTAGAGTTGAACTAGCTGTATAAGCTAGTTCAAATAATTTTACACTAGAGTTGAACTAGCTCTATAGCCTAGTACAAATAATTTTACACTAGAGTTGAACTAGCTCTATAAGCTAGTTCAAATAATTTTACACTAGAGTTGAACTAGCTCTATAGCCTAGTACAAATAATTTTACGCTAGAGTTGAACTAGCTCTATAAGCTAGTTCAAATCATTTTACACTAGAGTTGAACTAGCTCTATAGCCTAGTACAAATAATTTTACGCTAGAGTTGAACTAGCTCTATAAGCTAGTTCAAATAATTTTACACTAGAGTTGAACTAGCTCTATAGCCTAGTACAAATAATTTTACGCTAGAGTTGAACTAGCTCTATAAGCTAGTTCAAATAATTTTACACTAGAGTTGAACTAGCTCTATAGCCTAGTACAAATAATTTTACGCTAGAGTTGAACTAGCTCTATAAGCTAGTTCAAATAATTTTACACTAGAGTTGAACTAGCTCTATAGCCTAGTACAAATAATTTTACGCTAGAGTTGAACTAGCTCTATAAGCTAGTTCAAATAATTTTACACTAGAGTTGAACTAGCTCTATAGCCTAGTACAAATAATTTTACGCTAGAGTTGAACTAGCTCTATAAGCTAGTTCAAATAATTTTACACTAGAGTTGAACTAGCTCTATAGCCTAGTACAAATAATTTTACGCTAGAGTTGAACTAGCTCTATAAGCTAGTTCTAATAATTTTACACTAGAGTTGAACTAGCTCCATAACGTAGTACAAATAATTTTACACTAGAGTTGAACTAGTTGTATAGCCTAGTACAAATAATTTTACACTAGAGTTGAACTAGCTCTGTAAGCTAGTACAAATAATTATACACAAGAGTTGAACTAGCTCTATAAGCTAGTACAAATAATTTTACACTAGAGTTGAACAAGGACTATAGCCTAGTACAAATAATTTTACACTAGGGTTGAACTAGCTCTATAAGCTAGTTCAAATAATTTTACACTAGAGTTGAACTAGCTCTATAGCCTAGTACAAATAATTTTACGCTAGAGTTGAACTAGCTCTATAAGCTAGTTCTAATAATTTTACACTAGAGTTGAACTAGCTCTATAGCCTAGTACAAATAATTTTACACTAGAGTTGAACTTGCTCTATAAGCTAGTTCAAATAATTTTACACTAGAGTTGAACTAGCTCTATAGCCTAGTACAAATAATTTTACAATAGAGTTGAACCAGCTCTATAAGCTAGTTCAAATAATTTTACACTAGAGTTGAACCAGCTCTATAGCCTAGTACAAATAAGTTTACACTAGAGTTGAACTAGCTCTATAGCCTAGTACAAATAATTTTACAATAGAGTTGAACCAGCTCTATAAGCTAGTTCAAATAATTTTACACTAGAGTTGAACCAGCTCTATAGCCTAGTACAAATAAGTTTACACTAGAGTTGAACTAGCTCTATAGCCTAGTACAAATAATTTTACAATAGAGTTGAACCAGCTCTATAAGCTAGTTCAAATAATTTTACACTAGAGTTGAACTAGCTCTATAGCCTAGTATAAATAATTTTACACTAGAGTTGAACTAGCTCCATAAGCTAGTTCAAATAATTTTACACTAGAGTTGAACTAGCTCTATAGCCTAGTACAAATAATTTTACACTAGAGTTGAACTAGCTCTATAAGCTAGTTCAAATAATTTTACACTTGAGTTGAACTAGCTCTATAGCCTAGTACAAATAATTTTACACTAGAGTTGAACTAGCTCTATAAGCTAGTTCAAATAATTTTTCACTAGAGTTGAACTAGCTCTATAGCCTAGTACAAATAATTTTACACTAGAGTTGAACTAGCTCTATAAGCTAGTTCAAATAATTTTACACTAGAGTTGACTAGCTCTATAGCCTAGTACAAATAATTTTACAATAGAGTTGAACCAGCTCTATAAGCTAGTTCAAATAATTTTACACTAGAGTTGAACCAGCTCTTTAGCCTAGTACAAATAATTTTACACTAGAGTTGAACTAGCTCTATAGCCTAGTACAAATAATTTTACACTAGAGTTGAACTAGCTCTATAAGCTAGTTCAAATAATTTTACACTAGAGTTGAACTAGCTCTATAGCCTAGTACAAATAATTTTACGCTAGAGTTGAACTAGCTCTATAAGCTAGTTCAAATAATTTTACACTAGAGTTGAACTAGCTCTATAGCCTAGTACAAATAATTTTACGCTAGAGTTGAACTAGCTCTATAAGCTAGTTCAAATAATTTTACACTAGAGTTGAACTAGCTCTATAGCCTAGTACAAATAATTTTACACTAGAGTTGAACAAGGACTATAGCCTAGTACAAATAATTTTACACTAGAGTTGAACTAGCTCTATAAGCTAGTTCAAATAATTTTACACTAGAGTTGAACTAGCTCTATAGCCTAGTACAAATAATTTTACGCTAGAGTTGAACTAGCTCTATAAGCTAGTTCAAATAATTTTACACTAGAGTTGAACTAGCTCTATAGCCTAGTACAAATAATTTTACACTAGAGTTGAACTAGCTCTATAAGCTAGTTCAAATAATTTTACACTAGAGTTGAACTAGCTCTATAGCCTAGTACAAATAATTTTACACTAGAGTTGAACTAGCTCTATAAGCTAGTTCAAATCATTTTACACTAGAGTTGAACTAGCTCTATAGCCTAGTACAAATAATTTTACGCTAGAGTTGAACTAGCTCTATAAGCTAGTTCAAATAATTTTACACTAGAGTTGAACTAGCTCTATAGCCTAGTACAAATAATTTTACACTAGAGTTGAACTAGCTCTATAGCCTAGTACAAATAATTTTACGCTAGAGTTGAACTAGCTCTATAAGCTAGTTCAAATAATTTTACACTAGAGTTGAACTAGCTCTATAGCCTAGTACAAATAATTTTACCCTAGAGTTGAACTTGCTCTATAAGCTAGTTCAAATCATTTTACACTAGAGTTGAACTAGTTGTATAGCCTAGTACAAATAATTATACACTAGAGTTGAACTAGCTCCATAGCGTAGTACAAATAATTTGACACTAGAGTTTAACTAGTTGTATAGCCTAGTACAAATAATTTTACACTAGAGTTGAACTAGCTCTATAGCCTAGTACAAATAATTATACCCTAGAGTTGAACTAGCTCTATAAGCTAGTACAAATAATTTTACACTAGAGTTGAACAAGGACTATAGCCTAGTACAAATAATTTTACCCTAGGGTTGAACTAGCTCTATAAGCTAGTTCAAATAATTTTACACTAGAGTTGAACTAGCTCTATAGCCTAGTACAAATAATTTTACACTAGAGTTGAACTAGCGCTATAAGCTAGTTCTAATAATTTTACACTAGAGTTGAACTAGCTCTATAGCCTAGTACAAATAATTTTACACTAGAGTTGAACTTGCTCTATAAGCTAGTTCAAATAATTTTACACTAGAGTTGAACTAGCTCTATAGCCTAGTACAAATAATTTTACAATAGAGTTGAACCAGCTCTATAAGCTAGTTCAAATAATTTTACACTAGAGTTGAACCAGCTCTATAGCCTAGTACAAATAAGTTTACACTAGAGTTGAACTAGCTCTATAGCCTAGTACAAATAATTTTACAATAGAGTTGAACCAGCTCTATAAGCTAGTTCAAATAATTTTACACTAGAGTTGAACTAGCTCTATAGCCTAGTATAAATAATTTTACACTAGAGTTGAACTAGCTCCATAAGCTAGTTCAAATAATTTTACACTAGAGTTGAACTAGCTCTATAGCCTAGTACAAATAATTTTACACTAGAGTTGAACTAGCTCTATAAGCTAGTTCAAATAATTTTACACTAGAGTTGAACTAGCTCTATAGCCTAGTACAAATAATTTTACACTAGAGTTGAACTAGCTCTATAAGCTAGTTCAAATAATTTTTCACTAGAGTTGAACTAGCTCTATAGCCTAGTACAAATAATTTTACACTAGAGTTGAACTAGCTCTATAAGCTAGTTCAAATAATTTTACACTAGAGTTGACTAGCTCTATAGCCTAGTACAAATAATTTTACAATAGAGTTGAACAAGCTCTATAGCCTAGTACAAATAATTTTACACTAGAGTTGAACTAGCTTTTTAAGCTAGTACAAATAATTTTACACTAGAGTTGAACTAGCTCTATAAGCTAGTTCAAATAATTTTACACCAGAGTTGAACTATAGCTCTATAGCCTAGTACAAATAATTTTACACTAGAGTTGAACTAGCTCTATAAGCTAGTTCAAATAATTTTACACTAGAGTTGAACTATAGCTCTATAGCCTAGTACAAATAATTTTACGCTAGAGTTGAACTAGCTCTATAAGCTAGTTCAAATAATTTTACACTAGAGTTGAACTAGCTCTATAGCCTAGTACAAATAATTTTACACTAGAGTTGAACTAGCTCTATAGCCTAGTACAAATAATTTTACAATAGAGTTGAACTAGCTCTATAAGCTAGTTCAAATAATTTTACACTAGAGTTGAACTAGCTCTATAAGCTAGTACAAATAATTTTACACTAGAGTTGAACAAGGACTATAGCCTAGTACAAATAATTTTACACTAGAGTTGAACTAGCTCTATAAGCTAGTTCAAATAATTTTACACTAGAGTTGAACTAGCTCTATAGCCTAGTACAAATAATTTTACGCTAGAGTTGAACTAGCTCTATAAGCTAGTTCTAATAATTTTACACTAGAGTTGAACTAGCTCTATAGCGTAGTACAAATAATTTTACACTAGAGTTGAACTAGTTGTATAGCCTAGTACAAATAATTTTACACTAGAGTTGAACTAGCTCTATAGCCTAGTACAAATAATTATACACTAGAGTTGAACTAGCTCTATAGCCAAGTACAAATAATTTTACACTAGAGTTGAACTAGCTCTATAACCTAGTACAAATAATTTTACACTAGAGTTGAACAAGCTCTATAGCCTAGTACAAATAATTTTACACTAGAGTTGAACTAGCTTTTTAAGCTAGTACAAATAATTTTACACTAGAGTTGAACTAGCTCTATAAGCTAGTTCAAATAATTTTACACCAGAGTTGAACTATAGCTCTATAGCCTAGTACAAATAATTTTACACTAGAGTTGAACTAGCTCTATAAGCTAGTTCAAATAATTTTACACTAGAGTTGAACTATAGCTCTATAGCCTAGTACAAATAATTTTACGCTAGAGATGAACTAGCTCTATAAGCTAGTTCAAATAATTTTACACTAGAGTTGAACTAGCTCTATAGCCTAGTACAAATAATTTTACACTAGAGTTGAACTAGCTCTATAGCCTAGTACAAATAATTTTACAATAGAGTTGAACTAGCTCTATAAGCTAGTTCAAATAATTTTACACTAGAGTTGAACTAGCTCTATAAGCTAGTACAAATAATTTTACACTAGAGTTGAACAAGGACTATAGCCTAGTACAAATAATTTTACACTAGAGTTGAACTAGCTCTATAAGCTAGTTCAAATAATTTTACACTAGAGTTGAACTAGCTCTATAGCCTAGTACAAATAATTTTACGCTAGAGTTGAACTAGCTCTATAAGCTAGTTCTAATAATTTTACACTAGAGTTGAACTAGCTCCATAGCGTAGTACAAATAATTTTACACTAGAGTTGAACTAGTTGTATAGCCTAGTACAAATAATTTTACACTAGAGTTGAACTAGCTCTGTAAGCTAGTACAAATAATTATACACTAGAGTTGAACTAGCTCTATAAGCTAGTACAAATAATTTTACACTAGAGTTGAACAAGGACTATAGCCTAGTACAAATAATTTTACACTAGGGTTGAACTAGCTCTATAAGCTAGTTCAAATAATTTTACACTAGAGTTGAACTAGCTCTATAGCCTAGTACAAATAATTTTACGCTAGAGTTGAACTAGCTCTATAAGCTAGATCTAATAATTTTACACTAGAGTTGAACTAGCTCTATAGCCTAGTACAAATAATTTTACACTAGAGTTGCACTTGCTCTATAAGCTAGTTCAAATAATTTTACAGTAGAGTTGAACTAGCTCTATAGCCTAGTACAAATAATTTTACAATAGAGTTGAACAAGCTCTATAAGCTAGTTCAAATAATTTTACACTAGAGTTGAACCAGCTCTATAGCCTAGTACAAATAAGTTTACACTAGAGTTGAACTAGCTCTATAGCCTAGTACAAATAATTTTACAATAGAGTTGAACCAGCTCTATAAGCTAGTTCAAATAATTTTACACTAGAGTTGAACTAGCTCTATAGCCTAGTATAAATAATTTTACACTAGAGTTGAACTAGCTCCATAAGCTAGTTCAAATAATTTTACACTAGAGTTGAACTAGCTCTATAGCCTAGTACAAATAATTTTACACTAGAGTTGAACTAGCTCTATAAGCTAGTTCAAATAATTTTACACTAGAGTTGAACTAGCTCTATAAGCTAGTTCAAATAATTTCTCACTAGAGTTGAACTAGCTCTATAGCCTAGTACAAATAATTTTACACTAGAGTTGAACTAGCTCTATAGCCTAGTACAAATAATTTTACACTAGAGTTGAACTAGCTCTATAAGCTAGTTCAAATAATTTTACACTAGAGTTGACTAGCTCTATAGCCTAGTACAAATAATTTTACAATAGAGTTGAACCAGCTCTATAAGCTAGTTCAAATAATTTTACACTAGAGTTGAACCAGCTCTATAGCCTAGTACAAATAATTTTACACTAGAGTTGAACTAGCTCTATAGACTAGTACAAATAATTTTACACTAGAGTTGAACTAGCTCTGTAAGCTAGTACAAATAATTATACACTAGAGTTGAACTAGCTCTATAAGCTAGTACAAATAATTTTACACTAGAGTTGAACAAGGACTATAGCCTAGTACAAACAATTTTACACTAGAGTTGAACTAGCTCTATAAGCTAGTTCAAATAATTTTACACTAGAGTTGAACTAGCTCTATAGCCTAGTACAAATAATTTTACGCTAGAGTTGAAATAGCTCTATAAGCTAGTTCTAATAATTTTACACTAGAGTTGAACTAGCTCTATAGCCTAGTACAAATAATTTTACACTAGAGTTGAACCAGCTCTATAAGCTAGTTCAAATAATTTTACACTAGAGTTGAACCAGCTCTATAGCCTACTACAAATAAGTTTACACTAGAGTTGAACTAGATCTATAAGCTAGTTCAAATAATTTTACACTAGAGTAGAACTAGCTCTATAGCCTAGTACAAATAATTTTACACTAGAGTTGAACTAGCTCTATAGCCTAGTACAAATAATTTTACACTAGAGCTGAACTAGCTCTATAGCCTAGTACAAATAATTTTACACTAGAGTTGAACTAGCTCTATAGCCTAGTACAAATAATTTTACACTAGAGTTGAACTAGCTCTATAGCCTAGTACAAATAATTTAATACT
This sequence comes from Triticum urartu, assembly GCF_056163025.1. Classification (NCBI taxonomy): domain Eukaryota; kingdom Viridiplantae; phylum Streptophyta; class Magnoliopsida; order Poales; family Poaceae; genus Triticum; species Triticum urartu. The sequence goes on from NC_141879.1 coordinate 701,972,748, forward strand.
AGAGTTGAACTAGCTCTATAGCCTAGTACAAATAATTTTACACTAGAGTTGAAGTAGCTCTATAAGCTAGTACAAATAATTTTACACTAGAGTTGAACTAGCTCCATAGCGTAGTACAAATAATTTTACACTAGAGTTGAACTAGTTGTATAGCCTAGTACAAATAATTTTACACTAGAGTTGAACTAGCTCTGTAAGCTAGTACAAATAATTATACACTAGAGTTGAACTAGCTCTATAAGCTAGTACAAATAATTTTACACTAGAGTTGAACAAGGACTATAGCCTAGTACAAATAATTTTACACTAGAGTTGAACTAGCTCTATAGCCTAGTACAAATAATTTTACGCTAGAGTTGAACTAGCTCTATAAGCTAGTTCAAATAATTTTACACTACAGTTGAACTAGCTCTATAGCCTAGTACAAATAATTTTACACTAGAGTTGAACTAGCTCTATAGCCTAGTACAAATAATTTTACAATAGAGTTGAACCAGCTCTATAAGCTAGTTCAAATAATTTTACACTAGAGTTGAACTAGCTCTATAAGCTAGTACAAATAATTTTACACTAGAGTTGAACAAGGACTATAGCCTAGTACAAATAATTTTACACTAGAGTTGAACTAGCTCTATAAGCTAGTTCAAATAATTTTACACTAGAGTTGAACTAGCTCTATAGCCTAGTACAAATAATTTTACGCTAGAGTTGAACTAGCTCTATAAGCTAGTTCTAATAATTTTACACTAGAGTTGAACTAGCTCCATAGCGTAGTACAAATAATTTTACACTAGAGTTGAACTAGTTGTATAGCCTAGTACAAATAATTTTACACTAGAGTTGAACTAGCTCTGTAAGCTAGTACAAATAATTATACACTAGAGTTGAACTAGCTCTATAAGCTAGTACAAATAATTTTACACTAGAGTTGAACAAGGACTATAGCCTAGTACAAATAATTTTACACTAGAGTTGAACTAGCTCTATAAGCTAGTTCAAATAATTTTACACTAGAGTTGAACTAGCTCTATAGCCTAGTACAAATAATTTTACGCTAGAGTTGAACTAGCTCTATAAGCTAGTTCTAATAATTTTACACTAGAGTTGAACTAGCTCTATAGCCTAGTACAAATAATTTTACACTAGAGTTGAACTTGCTCTATAAGCTAGTTCAAATAATTTTACACTAGAGTTGAACTAGCTCTATAGCCTAGTACAAATAATTTTACAATAGAGTTGAACCAGCTCTATAAGCTAGTTCAAATAATTTTACACTAGAGTTGAACCAGCTCTATAGCCTAGTACAAATAAGTTTACACTAGAGTTGAACTAGCTCTATAGCCTAGTACAAATAATTTTACAATAGAGTTGAACCAGCTCTATAAGCTAGTTCAAATAATTTTACACTAGAGTTGAACTAGCTCTATAGCCTAGTATAAATAATTTTACACTAGAGTTGAACTAGCTCCATAAGCTAGTTCAAATAATTTTACACTAGAGTTGAACTAGCTCTATAGCCTAGTACAAATAAATTTACACTAGAGTTGAACTAGCTCTATAAGCTAGTTCAAATAATTTTACACTAGAGTTGAACTAGCTCTATAGCCTAGTACAAATAATTTTACACTAGAGTTGAACTAGCTCTATAAGCTAGTTCAAATAATTTCTCACTAGAGTTGAACTAGCTCTATAGCCTAGTACAAATAATTTTACACTAGAGTTGAACTAGCTCTATAAGCTAGTTCAAATAATTTTACACTAGAGTTGACTAGCTCTATAGCCTTGTACAAATAATTTTACAATAGAGTTGAACCAGCTCTATAAGCTAGTTCAAATAATTTTACACTAGAGTTGAACCAGCTCTATAGCCTAGTACAAATAATTTTACACTAGAGTTGAACTAGCTCTATAGCCTAGTACAAATAATTTTACAATAGAGTTGAACCAGCTCTATAAGCTAGTTCAAATAATTTTACACTAGAGTTGAACTAGCTCTATAAGCTAGTACAAATAATTTTACACTAGAGTTGAACAAGGACTATAGCCTAGTACAAATAATTTTACACTAGAGTTGAACTAGCTTAGTTCAAATAATTTTACACTAGAGTTGAACTAGCTCTATAGCCTAGTACAAATAATTTTACGCTAGAGTTGAACTAGCTCTATAAGCTAGTTCTAATAATTTTACACTAGAGTTGAACTAGCTCCATAGCGTAGTACAAATAATTTTACACTAGAGTTGAACTAGTTGTATAGCCTAGTACAAATAATTTTACACTAGAGTTGAACTAGTTGTATAGCCTAGTACAAATAATTTTACACTAGAGTTGAACTAGCTCTGTAAGCTAGTACAAATAATTATACACTATAGTTGAACTAGCTCTATAGCCTAGTACAAATAATTTTACACTAGAGTTGAACAAGGTCTATAGCCTAGTACAAATAATTTTACACTAGAGTTGAACTAGCTCTATAGCTTCGTACAAATAGCTTTACACTAGAGTTAAACTAGCTCTATAGCCTAGTACAAATAATTTTACACTAGAGTTGAACTAGCTCTATAGCCTAGTACAAATAATTTTACACTAGAGTTGAACTAGCTCTATAGCCTAGTACAAATAATTTTACACTAGAGTTGAACTAGCTCTATAGCCTAGTACAAATAATTTTACACTAGAGTTGAACTAGCTCTATAAGCTAGTTCAAATAATTTTACACTAGAGTTGAACTAGCTCTATAGCCTAGTACAAATAATTTTACACTAGAGTTGAACTAGCTCTATAAGCTAGTTCAAATAATTTTTCACTAGAGTTGAACTAGCTCTATAGCCTAGTACAAATAATTTTACACTAGAGTTGAACTAGCTCTATAAGCTAGTTCAAATAATTTTACACTAGAGTTGAACTAGCTCTATAGCCTTGTACAAATAATTTTACAATAGAGTTGAACCAGCTCTATAAGCTAGTTCAAATAATTTTACACTAGAGTTGAACCAGCTCTATAAGCTAGTTCAAATAATTTTACACTAGAGTTGAACTAGCTCTATAGCCTAGTACAAATAATTTTACACTAGAGTTGAACTAGCTCTATAGCCTAGTACAAATAATTTTACAATAGAGTTGAACCAGCTCTATAAGCTAGTTCAAATAATTTTACACTAGAGTTGAACTAGCTCTATAAGCTAGTACAAATAATTTTACACTAGAGTTGAACAAGGACTATAGCCTAGTACAAATAATTTTACACTAGAGTTGAACTAGCTCTATAAGCTAGTTCAAATAATTTTACACTAGAGTTGAACTAGGTCTATAGCCTAGTACAAATAATTTTACGCTAGAGTTGAACTAGCTCTATAAGCTAGTTCTAATAATTTTACACTAGAGTTGAACTAGCTCCATAGCGTAGTACAAATAATTTTACACTAGAGTTGAACTAGTTGTATAGCCTAGTACAAATAATTTTACACTAGAGTTGAACTAGCTCTGTAAGCTAGTACAAATAATTATACACTAGAGTTGAACTAGCTCTATAAGCTAGTACAAATAATTTTACACTAGAGTTGAACAAGGACTATAGCCTAGTACAAATAATTTTACACTAGAGTTGAACTAGCTCTATAAGCTAGTTCAAATAATTTTACACTAGAGTTGAACTAGCTCTATAGCCTAGTACAAATAATTTTACGCTAGAGTTGAACTAGCTCTATAAGCTAGTTCTAATAATTTTACACTAGAGTTGAACTAGCTCTATATCCTAGTACAAATAATTTTACACTAGAGTTGAACTTGCTCTATAAGCTAGTTCAAATAATTTTACACTAGAGTTGAACTAGCTCTATAGCCTAGTACAAATAATTTTACAATAGAGTTGAACCAGCTCTATAAGCTAGTTCAAATAATTTTACACTAGAGTTGAACCAGCTCTATAGCCTAGTACAAATAAGTTTACACTAGAGTTGAACTAGCTCTATAGCCTAGTACAAATAATTTTACAATAGAGTTGAACCAGCTCTATAAGCTAGTTCAAATAATTTTACACTAGAGTTGAACTAGCTCTATAGCCTAGTATAAATAAGTTTACACTAGAGTTGAACTAGCTCCATAAGCTAGTTCAAATAATTTTACACTAGAGTTGAACTAGCTCTATAGCCTAGTACAAATAATTTTACACTAGAGTTGAACTAGCTCTGTAAGCTAGTACAAATAATTATACACTAGAGTTGAACTAGCTCTATAAGCTAGTACAAATAATTTTACACTAGAGTTGAACAAGGACTATAGCCTAGTACAAATAATTTTACACTAGAGTTGAACTAGCTCTATAAGCTAGTTCAAATAATTTTACACTAGAGTTGAACTAGCTCTATAGCCTAGTACAAATAATTTTACGCTAGAGTTGAACTAGCTCTATAAGCTAGTTCTAATAATTTTACACTAGAGTTGAACTAGCTCTATAGCCTAGTACAAATAATTTTACACTAGAGTTGAACTTGCTCTATAAGCTAGTTCAAATAATTTTACACTAGAGTTGAACTAGCTCTATAGCCTAGTACAAATAATTTTACAATAGAGTTGAACCAGCTCTATAAGCTAGTTCAAATAATTTTACACTAGAGTTGAACCAGCTCTATAGCCTAGTACAAATAAGTTTACACTAGAGTTGAACTAGCTCTATAGCCTAGTACAAATAATTTTACAATAGAGTTGAACCAGCTCTATAAGCTAGTTCAAATAATTTTACACTAGAGTTGAACTAGCTCTATAGCCTAGTATAAATAAGTTTACACTAGAGTTGAACTAGCTCCATAAGCTAGTTCAAATAATTTTACACTAGAGTTGAACTAGCTCTATAGCCTAGTACAAATAATTTTACACTAGAGTTGAACTAGCTCTATAAGCTAGCTCAAATAATTTTACACTAGAGTTGAACTAGCTCTATATCCTAGTACAAATAATTTTACACTAGAGTTGAACTAGCTCTATAAGCTAGTTCAAATAATTTCTCACTAGAGTTGAACTAGCTCTATAGCCTAGTACAAATAATTTTACACTAGAGTTGAACTAGCTCTATAAGCTAGTTCAAATAATTTTACACTAGAGTTGACTAGGTCTATAGCCTTGTACAAATAATTTTACAATAGAGTTGAACCAGCTCTATAATCTAGTTCAAATAATTTTACACTAGAGTTGAACCAGCTCTATAGCCTAGTACAAATAATTTTACACTAGAGTTGAACTAGCTCTATAGCCTAGTACAAATAATTTTACAATAGAGTTGAACCAGCTCTATAAGCTAGTTCAAATAATTTTACACTAGAGTTGAACTAGCTCTATAAGCTAGTACAAATAATTTTACACTAGAGTTGAACAAGGACTATAGCCTAGTACAAATAATTTTACACTAGAGTTGAACTAGCTCTATAAGCTAGTTCAAATAATTTTACACTAGAGTTGAACTAGCTCTATAGCCTAGTACAAATAATTTTACGCTAGAGTTGAACTAGCTCTATAAGCTAGTTCTAATAATTTTACACTAGAGTTGAACTAGCTCCATAGCGTAGTACAAATAATTTTACACTAGAGTTGAACTAGTTGTATAGCCTAGTACAAATAATTTTACACTAGAGTTGAACTAGTTGTATAGCCTAGTACAAATAATTTTACACTAGAGTTTAACTAGCTCTGTAAGCTAGTACAAATAATTATACACTAGAGTTGAACTAGCTCTATAGCCTAGTACAAAGAATTTTACACTAGAGTTGAACAAGGTCTATAGCCTAGTACAAATAATTTTACACTAGAGTTGAACTAGCTCTATAGCTTCGTACAAATAGCTTTACACTAGAGTTGAACTAGCTCTATAGCCTAGTACAAATAATTTTACACTAGAGTTGAACTAGCTCTATAGCCTAGTACAAATAATTTTACACTAGAGTTGAACTAGCTCTATAGCCTAGTACAAATAATTTTACACTAGAGTTGAACTAGCTCTATAGCCTAGTACAAATAATTTTACACTAGAGTTGAACTAGCTCTATAAGCTAGTTCAAATAATTTTACACTAGAGTTGACCTAGCTCTATAGCCTAGTACAAATAATTTTACACTAGAGTTGAACTAGCTCTATAAGCTAGTTCAAATAATTTTTCACTAGAGTTGAACTAGCTCTATAGCCTAGTACAAATAATTTTACACTAGAGTTGAACTAGCTCTATAAGCTAGTTCAAATAATTTTACACTAGAGTTGAACTAGCTCTATAGCCTTGTACAAATAATTTTACAATAGAGTTGAACCAGCTCTATAAGCTAGTTCAAATAATTTTACACTAGAGTTGAACTAGCTCTCTAAGCTAGTTCAAATAATTTTACACTACAGTTGAACTAGGTCTATAAGCTAGTTCAAATAATTTTACACTAGAGTTGTACCAGCTATATAGCCTAGTACAAATAATTTTACACTAGAGTTGAACTAGCTCTATAGCCAAGTACAAATAACTTTACACTAGAGTTGAACTAGCTGTATAGCCTAGTACAAATAATTTTACACTAGAGTTAAACAAGGTCTATAGCCTAGTACAAATAATTTTACACTAGAGTTGAACTAGCTCTATAGCTTAGTACAAATAGCTTTACACTAGAGTTGAACTAGCTCTATAGCCTAGTACAAATAATTTTACACTAGAGTTGAACTAGCTCTATAGCCTAAGTACAAATAATTTTACACTAGAGTTGAACTAGCTCTATAGCCTAGTACAAATAATTTTACACTAGAGTTGAACTAGCTCTATAGCCTAGTACCAATAATTTTATACTAGAGTTGAACTAGCTCTATAGCCTAGTACAAATAATTTTACACTAGAGTTGAACTAGCTCTATAAGCTAGTACAAATAATTTTACACTAGAGTTGAACTAGCTCTATAGCCTAGTAAAAATTATTTTACACTAGAGTTGAACTAGCTCCATAGCGTAGTACAAATAATTTTACACTAGAGTTGAACTAGTTGTATAGCCTAGTATAAATAATTTTACACTAGAGTTGAACTAGCTCTGTAAGCTAGTACATATAATTATACACTAGAGTTGAACTAGCTCTATAAGCTAGTACAAATAATTTTACACTAGAGTTGAACAAGGACTATAGCCTAGTACAAATAATTTTACACTAGAGTTGAACTAGCTCTATAAGCTAGTTCAAATAATTTTACACTAGAGTTGAACTAGCTCTATAGCCTAGTACAAATAATTTTACGCTAGAGTTGAACTAGCTCTATAAGCTAGTTCAAATAATTTTACACTAGAGTTGAACTAGCTCTATAGCCTAGTACAAATAATTTTACACTAGAGTTGAACTAGCTCTATAGCCTAGTACAAATAATTTTACAATAGAGTTGAACCAGCTCTATAAGCTAGTTCAAATAATTTTACACTAGAGTTGAACTAGCTCTATAAGCTAGTACAAATAATTTTACACTAGAGTTGAACAAGGACTATAGCCTAGTACAAATAATTTTACACTAGAGTTGAACTAGCTCTATAAGCTAGTTCAAATAATTTTACACTAGAGTTTAACTAGCTCTATAGCCTAGTACAAATAATTTTACACTAGAGTTGAACTAGCTCTATAAGCTAGTTCTAATAATTTTACACTAGAGTTGAACTAGCTCCATAGCGTAGTACAAATAATTTTACACTAGAGTTGAACTAGTTGTATAGCCTAGTACAAATAATTTTACACTAGAGTTGAACTAGCTCTGTAAGCTAGTACAAATAATTATACACTAGAGTTGAACTAGCTTTATAAGCTAGTACAAATAATTTTACACTAGAGTTGAACAAGGACTATAGCCTAGTACAAATAATTTTACACTAGAGTTGAACTAGCTCTATAAGCTAGTTCAAATAATTTTACACTAGAGTTGAACTAGCTCTATAGCCTAGTACAAATAATTTAACGCTAGAGTTGAACTAGCTCTATAAGCTAGTTCTAATAATTTTACACTAGAGTTGAACTAGCTCTATAGCCTAGTACAAATAATTTTACACTAGAGTTGAACCAGCTCTATAAGCTAGTTCAAATAATTTTACACTAGAGTTGAACCAGCTCTATAGCCTACTACAAATAAGTTTACACTAGAGTTGAACTAGCTCTATAAGCTAGTTCAAATAATTTTACACTAGAGTTGAACTAGCTCTATAGCCTAGTACAAATAATTTTACACTAGAGTTGAACTAGCTCTATAGCCTAGTACAAATAATTTTACACTAGAGTTGAACTAGCTCTATAGCCTAGTACAAATAATTTTACACTAGATTTGAACTAGCTCTATAGCCTAGTTCAAATAATTTTACACTAGAGTTGAACTAGCTCTATAGCCTAGTAGAAATAATTTATACTAGAGTTGAACTAGCTCTATAGCCTAGTACAAATAATTTTACACTAGAGTTGAACTAGCTCTATAAGCTAGATCAAATAAATTTACACTAGAGTTCAACTAGCTGTATAGCCTAGTACAAATAATTTTACACTAGAGTTGAACTAGCTCTATGGCCTAGTACAAATAATTTTACACTAGAGTTGAACTAGCTCTATAAGCTAGTACAAATAAGTTTACACTTGAGTTGAACTAGCTCTATAAGCTAGTTCAAATAATTTTACACTAGAGTTGAACTGGCTCTATAGCCTAGTACAAATAATTTTACACTAGAGTTGAACTAGCTCTATAAGCTAGTTCAAATAATTTTTCACTAGAGTTGAACTAGGTCTATAGCCTAGTACAAATAATTTTACACTAGAGTTGAACAAGCTCTATAAGCTAGTTCAAATAATTTTACACTAGAGTTGAACTAGCTCTATAGCCTAGTACAAATAATTTTACCCTAGAGTTGAACTAGCTCTATAAGCTAGTTCAAATAATTTTACACTAGAGTTGAACTAGCTCTATAGCCTAGTACAAATAATTTTACACTAGAGTTGAACTAGCTCTATAAGCTAGTACAAGTAATTTTGCACTATAGTTGAACTAGCTCTATAGCCTAGTACAAATAATTTTACACTAGAGTTGAACTAGCTCTATAGCCATGTACAAATAATTTTACACTAGAGTTGAACTAGCTCTATAAGCTAGTTCAAATAATTTTACACTAGAGTTGAACTAGCTGTATAGCCTAGTACAAATAATTTTACACTAGAGTTGAACTAGCTCTATAAGCTAGTTCAAATAATTTTACACTAGAGTTGAACTAGCTCTATAGCCTAGTACAAATAAGTTTACACTAGAGTTGAACTAGCTCTATAAGCTACTACAAATAATTTTACACTAGAGTGGAACTAGCTCTCTAAGCTAGTTCAAATAATTTTACACTACAGTTGAACTAGGTCTATAAGCTAGTTCAAATAATTTTACACTAGAGTTGTACCAGCTATATATTCTAGTACAAATAATTTTACACTAGAGTTGAACTAGCTCTATAGCCAAGTACAAATAACTTTACACTAGAGTTGAACTAGCTCTATAGCCTAGTATAAATAATTTTACACTAGAGTTGAACAAGTTCTATAGCCTAGTACAAATAATTTTACACTAGAGTTGAACTAGCTCTATAGCTTAGTACAAATAGCTTTACACTAGAGTTGAACTAGCTCTATAGCCTAGTACAAATAATTTTACACTAGAGTTGAACTAGCTCTATAGCCTAGTACAAATAATTTTACACTAGAGTTGAACTAGCTCTATAGCCTAGTACAAATAATTTTACACTAGAGTTGAACTAGCTCTATAGCCTAGTACAAATAATTTTACACTAGAGTTGAACTAGCTCTATAGCCTAGTACCAATAATTTTATACTAGAGTTGAACTAGCTCTATAGCCTAGTACAAATAATTTTACACTAGAGTTGAATTAGCTCTATAAGCTAGTACAAATAATTTTACACTAGAGTTGAACTAGCTCTATAGCCTATTAAAATTATTTTACACTAGAGTTGAACTAGCTCCATAGCGTAGTACAAATAATTTTACACTAGAGTTGAACTAGCTCCATAAGCTAGTTCAAATAATTTTACACTAGAATTGAACTAGCTCTATAGCCTAGTTAAAATAATTTTACACTAGAGTTGAACTAGCTCTATAAGCTAGATCAAATAAATTTACACTAGAGTTCAACTAGCTGTATAGCCTAGTACAAATAATTTTACACTAGAGTTGAACTATCTCTATAAGCTAGTTCAAATAATTTTACACTAGAGTTGAACTAGCTCTATAGCCTAGTACAAATAAGTTTACACTAGAGTTGAACTAGCTCTATAAGCTAGTTCAAATAATTTTACACTAGAGTTGAACCAGCTCTATAGCCTAGTATAAATAATTTTACACTAGAGTTGAACTAGGAGTATAAGCTAGTTCAAATAATTTTACACTAGAGTTTAGCTAGCTCTATAGCCTAGTACAACTAATTTTACACTAGAGTTGAACTAGCTCTATAGCCTAGTACAAATAATTTTACACTAGAGTTGAACTAGCTCTATAATCTAGTTCAAATAATTTTACACTAGAGTTGAACTAGCTCTATAGCCTAGTACAAATAATTTTACACTAGAGTTGAACTAGCTCTATAAGCTAGTTCAAATAATTTTTCACTAGAGTTGAACTAGCTCTATAGCCTAGTACAAATAATTTTACACTAGAGTTGAACTAGCTCTATAAGCTAGTTCAAATAATTTTACACTAGAGTTGAACTAGCTCTATAGCCTAGTACAAATAATTTAACACTAGAGTTGAACTAGCTCTATAAGCTAGTTCAAATAGTTTTACACTAGAGTTTAACTAGCTCTATAGCCTAGTACAAATAATTTTACACTAGAGTTGAACTAGCTCTATAAGCTAGTACAAGTAATTTTGCACTATAGTTGAACTAGCTCTATAGCCTAGTACAAATAATTTTACACTAGAGTTGAACTAGCTCTATAGCCAAGTACAAATAATTTTACACTAGAGTTGAACTAGCTCTATAAGCTAGTTCAAATAATTTTACACCTAGAGTTGAACTAGCTGTATAGCCTAGTACAAATAATTTTACACTAGAGTTGAACTAGCTCTATAAGCTAGTTCAAATAATTTTACACTAGAGTTGAACTAGCTCTATAGCCAAGTACAAATAACTTTACACTAGAGTTGAACTAGCTCTATAGCCTAGTACAAATAATTTTACACTAGAGTTGAACAAGGTCTATAGCCTAGTACAAATAATTTTACACTAGAGTTTAACTAGCTCTATAGCTTCGTACAAATAGCTTTACACTAGAGTTGAACTAGCTCTATAGCCTAGTACAAATAATTTTACACTAGAGTTGAACTAGCTCTATAGCCTAGTACAAATAATTTTACACTAGAGTTGAACTAGCTCTATAGCCTAGTACAAATAATTTTACACTAGAGTTGAACTAGCTCTATAGCCTAGTACAAATAATTTTACACTAGAGTTGAACTAGCTCTATAGCCTAGTACCAATAATTTTATACTAGAGTTGAACTAGCTCTATAGCCTAGTACAAATAATTTTACACTAGAGTTGAACTAGCTCTATAAGCTAGTACAAATAATTTTACACTAGAGTTGAACTAGCTCTATAGCCTATTAAAATTATTTTACACTAGAGTTGAACTAGCTCCATAGCCTAGTACAAATAATTTTACACTAGAGTTGAACTAGCTCTATAAGCTAGATCAAATAAATTTACACTAGAGTTCAACTAGCTGTATAGCCTAGTACAAATAATTTTACACAAGAGTTGAACTAGCTCTATAAGCTAGTTCAAATAATTTTACACTAGAGTTGAACTAGCTCTATAAGCTAGTTCAAATAATTTTACACTAGAGTTGAACCAGCTCTATAGCCTAGTATAAATAATTTTACACTAGAGTTGAACTAGCTGTATAAGCTAGTTCAAATAATTTTACACTAGAGTTTAGCTAGCTCTATAGCCTAGTACAAATAATTTTACACTAGAGTTGAACTAGCTCTATAGCCTAGTTCAAATAATTTTACACTAGAGTTGAACTAGCTCTATAAGCTAGTTCAAATAATTTTACACTAGAGTTGAACTAGCTCTATAGCCTAGTACAAATAATTTTACACTAGAGTTGAACTAGCTCTATAAGCTAGTTCAAATAATTTTACACTAGAGTTGAACTAGCTGTATAGCCTAGTACAAATAATTTTACACTAGAGTTGAACTAGCTCTATAAGCTAGTTCAAATAATTTTACACTAGAGTTGAACTAGCTCTATAGCTTAGTACAAATAAGTTTACACTAGAGTTGAACTAGCTCTATAAGCTACTACAAATAATTTTACACTAGAGTGGAACTAGCTCTCTAAGCTAGTTCAAATAATTTTACACTACAGTTGAACTAGGTCTATAAGCTAGTTCAAATAATTTTACACTAGAGTTGTACCAGCTATATATTCTAGTACAAATAATTTTACACTAGAGTTGAACTAGCTCTATAGCCAAGTACAAATAACTTTACACTAGAGTTGAACTAGCTCTATAGCCTAGTATAAATAAGTTTACACTAGAGTTGAACAAGGTCTATAGCCTAGTACAAATAATTTTACACTAGAGTTGAACTAGCTCTATAGCTTAGTACAAATAGCTTTACACTAGAGTTGAACTAGCTCTATAGCCTAGTACAAATAATTTTACACTAGAGTCGAACTAGCTCTATAGCCTAGTACAAATAATTTTACACTAGAGTTGAACTAGCTCTATAGCCTAGTACAAATAATTTTACACTAGAGTTGAACTAGCTCTATAGCCTAGTACAAATAATTTTACACTAGAGTTGAACTAGCTCTATAGCCTAGTACCAATAATTTTATACTAGAGTTGAACTAGCTCTATAGCCTAGTACAAATAATTTTACACTAGAGTTGAACTAGCTCTATAAGCTAGTACAAATAATTTTACACTAGAGTTGAACTAGCTCTATAGCCTATTAAAATTATTTTACACTAGAGTTGAACTAGCTCCATAGCCTAGTACACATAATTTTACACTAGAGTTGAACTAGCTCCATAAGCTAGTTAAAATAATTTTACACTAGAGTTCAACTAGCTCTATAGCCTAGTACAAATAATTTTACACTAGAGTTGAACTAGCTCTATAAGCTAGATCAAATAAATTTACACTAGAGTTCAACTAGCTCTATAGCCTAGTACAAATAAGTTTACACTAGAGTTGAACTAGCTCTATAAGCTAGTTCAAATAATTTTACACTAGAGTTGAACCAGCTCTATAGCCTAGTATAAATAATTTTACACTAGAGTTGAACTAGCTGTATAAGCTAGTTCAAATAATTTTACACTAGAGTTTAGCTAGCTCTATAGCCTAGTACAACTAATTTTACACTAGAGTTGAACTAGCTCTATAGCCTAGTACAAATAATTTTACACTAGATTTGAACTAGCTCTATAAGCTAGTTCAAATAATTTTACACTAGAGTTGAACTAGCTCTATAGCCTAGTACAAATAATTTTACACTAGAGTTGAACTAGCTCTATAAGCTAGTTCAAATAATTTTTCACTAGAGTTGAACTAGCTCTATAGCCTAGTACAAATAATTTTACACTAGAGTTGAACTAGCTCTATAAGCTAGTTCAAATAATTTTACACTAGAGTTGAACTAGCTCTATAGCCTAGTACAAATAATTTTACACTAGAGTTGAACTAGCTCTATAAGCTAGTTCAAATAATTTTACACTAGAGTTTAACTAGCTCTATAGCCTAGTACAAATAATTTTACACTAGAGTTGAACTAGCTCTATAAGCTAGTACAAGTAATTTTGCACTATAGTTGAACTAGCTCTATAGCCTAGTACAAATAATTTTACACTAGAGTTGAACTAGCTCTATAGCCAAGTACAAATAATTTTACACTAGAGTTGAACTAGCTTCATAGCCCAGTACAAATAATTTTACACTAGAGTTGAACTAGCTCTATAGCCTAGTACAAATAATTTTACACTAGAGTTGAATTAGCTCTATAGCCTAGTACAAATAATTTTACACTAGAGTTGAACTAGCTCTATAGCCTAGTACAAATAATTTTACACTAGAGTTGAACTAGCTCTATAGCCTAGTACCAATAATTTTATACTAGAGTTGAACTAGCTCTATAGCCTAGTACAAATAATTTTACACTAGAGTTGAACTAGCTCTATAGCCTAGTACAAATAATTTTACACTAGAGTTGAACTAGCTCTATAAGCTAGTTCAAATAATTTTACACTAGAGTTGAACTAGGTGTATATCCTAGTACAAATAATTTTACAGTAGAGTTGAACTAGCTCTATAAGCTAGTTCAAATAATTTTTCACTAGAGTTGAACTAGCTCTATAGCCTAGTACAAATAATTTTACACTAGAGTTGAACTAGCTCTATAAGCTAGTACAAATAATTTTACACTAGAGTTGAACTAGCTCTATAGCCTAGTACAAATAATTTCACACTAGAGTTGAACTAGCTCTATAAGCTAGTTCAAATAATTTTACACTAGAGTTTAACTAGCTCTATAGCCTAGTACAAATAATTTTACACTAGAGTTGAACTAGCTCTATAAGCTAGTACAAGTAATTTTGCACTATAGTTGAACTAGCTCTATAGCCTAGTACAAATAATTTTACACTAGAGTTGAACTAGCTCTATAGCCAAGTACAAATAATTTTACACTAGAGTTGAACTAGCTCTATAAGCTAGTTCAAATAATTTTACACTAGAGTTGAACTAGCTCTATAAGCTAGTTCAAATAATTTTACACTAGAGTTGAACTAGCTCTATAGCCTAGTACAAATAATTTTACACTAGAGTTGAACTAGCTCTATAAGCTAGTACAAGTAATTTTGCACTATAGTTGAACTAGCTCTATAGCCTAGTACAAATAATTTTACACTAGAGTTGAACTAGCTCTATAGCCATGTACAAATAATTTTACACTAGAGTTGAACTAGCTCTATAAGCTAGTTCAAATAAGTTTACACTAGAGTTGAACTAGCTGTATAGCCTAGTACAAATAATTTTACACTAGAGTTGAACTAGCTCTATAGCCTAGTACCAATAATTTTATACTAGAGTTGAACTAGCTCTATAGCCTAGTACAAATAATTTTACACTAGAGTTGAACTAGCTCTATAAGCTAGTACCAATAATTTTACACTAGAGTTGAACTAGCTCTATAGCCTATTAAAATTATTTTACACTAGAGTTGAACTAGCTCCATAGCCTAGTACAAATAATTTTACACTAGAGTTGAACTAGCTCTATAAGCTAGATCAAATAAATTTACACTAGAGTTCAACTAGCTGTATAGCCTAGTACAAATAATTTTACACAAGAGTTGAACTAGCTCTATAAGCTAGTTCAAATAATTTTACACTAGAGTTGAACTAGCTCTATAAGCTAGTTCAAATAATTTTACACTAGAGTTGAACCAGCTCTATAGCCTAGTATAAATAATTTTACACTAGAGTTGAACTAGCTGTATAAGCTAGTTCAAATAATTTTACACTAGAGTTTAGCTAGCTCTATAGCCTAGTACAAATAATTTTACACTAGAGTTGAACTAGCTCTATAGCCTAGTACAAATAATTTTACACTAGAGTTGAACTAGCTCTATAAGCTAGTTCAAATAATTTTACACTAGAGTTGAACTAGCTCTATAGCCTAGTACAAATAATTTTACACTAGAGTTGAACTAGCTCTATAAGCTAGTTCAAATAATTTTACACTAGAGTTGAACTAGCTGTATAGCCTAGTACAAATAATTTTACACTAGAGTTGAACTAGCTCTATAAGCTAGTTCAAATAATTTTACACTAGAGTTGAACTAGCTCTATAGCTTAGTACAAATAAGTTTACACTAGAGTTGAACTAGCTCTATAAGCTACTACAAATAATTTTACACTAGAGTGGAACTAGCTCTCTAAGCTAGTTCAAATAATTTTACACTACAGTTGAAATAGGTCTATAAGCTAGTTCAAATAATTTTACACTAGAGTTGTACCAGCTATATATTCTAGTACAAATAATTTTACACTAGAGTTGAACTAGCTCTATAGCCAAGTACAAATAACTTTACACTAGAGTTGAACTAGCTCTATAGCCTAGTATAAATAAGTTTACACTAGAGTTGAACAAGGTCTATAGCCTAGTACAAATAATTTTACACTAGAGTTGAACTAGCTCTATAGCTTAGTACAAATAGCTTTACACTAGAGTTGAACTAGCTCTATAGCCTAGTACAAATAATTTTACACTAGAGTCGAACTAGCTCTATAGCCTAGTACAAATAATTTTACACTAGAGTTGAACTAGCTCTATAGCCTAGTACAAATAATTTTACACTAGAGTTGAACTAGCTCTATAGCCTAGTACAAATAATTTTACACTAGAGTTGAACTAGCTCTATAGCCTAGTACCAATAATTTTATACTAGAGTTGAACTAGCTCTATAGCCTAGTACAAATAATTTTACACTAGAGTTGAACTAGCTCTATAAGCTAGTACAAATAATTTTACACTAGAGTTGAACTAGCTCTATAGCCTATTAAAATTATTTTACACTAGAGTTGAACTAGCTCCATAGCCTAGTACACATAATTTTACACTAGAGTTGAACTAGCTCCATAAGCTAGTTAAAATAATTTTACACTAGAGTTCAACTAGCTCTATAGCCTAGTACAAATAATTTTACACTAGAGTTGAACTAGCTCTATAAGCTAGATCAAATAAATTTACACTAGAGTTCAACTAGCTCTATAGCCTAGTACAAATAAGTTTACACTAGAGTTGAACTAGCTCTATAAGCTAGTTCAAATAATTTTACACTAGAGTTGAACCAGCTCTATAGCCTAGTATAAATAATTTTACACTAGAGTTGAACTAGCTGTATAAGCTAGTTCAAATAATTTTACACTAGAGTTTAGCTAGCTCTATAGCCTAGTACAACTAATTTTACACTAGAGTTGAACTAGCTCTATAGCCTAGTACAAATAATTTTACACTAGATTTGAACTAGCTCTATAAGCTAGTTCAAATAATTTTACACTAGAGTTGAACTAGCTCTATAGCCTAGTACAAATAATTTTACACTAGAGTTGAACTAGCTCTATAAGCTAGTTCAAATAATTTTTCACTAGAGTTGAACTAGCTCTATAGCCTAGTACAAATAATTTTACACTAGAGTTGAACTAGCTCTATAAGCTAGTTCAAATAATTTTACACTAGAGTTGAACTAGCTCTATAGCCTAGTACAAATAATTTTACACTAGAGTTGAACTAGCTCTATAAGCTAGTTCAAATAATTTTACACTAGAGTTTAACTAGCTCTATAGCCTAGTACAAATAATTTTACACTAGAGTTGAACTAGCTCTATAAGCTAGTACAAGTAATTTTGCACTATAGTTGAACTAGCTCTATAGCCTAGTACAAATAATTTTACACTAGAGTTGAACTAGCTCTATAGCCAAGTACAAATAATTTTACACTAGAGTTGAACTAGCTTCATAGCCCAGTACAAATAATTTTACACTAGAGTTGAACTAGCTCTATAGCCTAGTACAAATAATTTTACACTAGAGTTGAATTAGCTCTATAGCCTAGTACAAATAATTTTACACTAGAGTTGAACTAGCTCTATAGCCTAGTACAAATAATTTTACACTAGAGTTGAACTAGCTCTATAGCCTAGTACCAATAATTTTATACTAGAGTTGAACTAGCTCTATAGCCTAGTACAAATAATTTTACACTAGAGTTGAACTAGCTCTATAGCCTAGTACAAATAATTTTACACTAGAGTTGAACTAGCTCTATAAGCTAGTTCAAATAATTTTACACTAGAGTTGAACTAGGTGTATATCCTAGTACAAATAATTTTACAGTAGAGTTGAACTAGCTCTATAAGCTAGTTCAAATAATTTTTCACTAGAGTTGAACTAGCTCTATAGCCTAGTACAAATAATTTTACACTAGAGTTGAACTAGCTCTATAAGCTAGTTCAAATAATTTTACACTAGAGTTGAACTAGCTCTATAGCCTAGTACAAATAATTTTACACTAGAGTTGAACTAGCTCTATAAGCTAGTTCAAATAATTTTACACTAGAGTTTAACTAGCTCTATAGCCTAGTACAAATAATTTTACACTAGAGTTGAACTAGCTCTATAAGCTAGTACAAGTAATTTTGCACTATAGTTGAACTAGCTCTATAGCCTAGTACAAATAATTTTACACTAGAGTTGAACTAGCTCTATAGCCAAGTACAAATAATTTTACACTAGAGTTGAACTAGCTCTATAAGCTAGTTCAAATAATTTTACACTAGAGTTGAACTAGCTCTATAAGCTAGTTCAAATAATTTTACACTAGAGTTGAACTAGCTCTATAGCCTAGTACAAATAATTTTACACTAGAGTTGAACTAGCTCTATAAGCTAGTACAAGTAATTTTGCACTATAGTTGAACTAGCTCTATAGCCTAGTACAAATAATTTTACACTAGAGTTGAACTAGCTCTATAGCCATGTACAAATAATTTTACACTAGAGTTGAACTAGCTCTATAAGCTAGTTCAAATAATTTTACACTAGAGTTGAACTAGCTGTATAGCCTAGTACAAATAATTTTACACTAGAGTTGAACTAGCTCTATAAGCTAGTTCAAATAATTTTACACTAGAGTTGAACTAGCTCTATAGCCAAGTACAAATAACTTTACACTAGAGTTGAACTAGCTCTATAGCCTAGTACAAATAATTTTACACTAGAGTTGAACAAGGTCTATAGCCTAGTACAAATAATTTTACACTAGAGTTTAACTAGCTCTATAGCTTCGTACAAATAGCTTTACACTAGAGTTGAACTAGCTCTATAGCCTAGTACAAATAATTTTACACTAGAGTTGAACTAGCTCTATAGCCTAGTACAAATAATTTTACACTAGAGTTGAACTAGCTCTATAGCCTAGTACAAATAATTTTACACTAGAGTTGAACTAGCTCTATAGCCTAGTACAAATAATTTTACACTAGAGTTGAACTAGCTCTATAGCCTAGTACCAATAATTTTATACTAGAGTTGAACTAGCTCTATAGCCTAGTACAAATAATTTTACACTAGAGTTGAACTAGCTCTATAAGCTAGTACAAATAATTTTACACTAGAGTTGAACTAGCTCTATAGCCTATTAAAATTATTTTACACTAGAGTTGAACTAGCTCCATAGCCTAGTACAAATAATTTTACACTAGAGTTGAACTAGCTCTATAAGCTAGATCAAATAAATTTACACTAGAGTTCAACTAGCTGTATAGCCTAGTACAAATAATTTTACACAAGAGTTGAACTAGCTCTATAAGCTAGTTCAAATAATTTTACACTAGAGTTGAACTAGCTCTATAAGCTAGTTCAAATAATTTTACACTAGAGTTGAACCAGCTCTATAGCCTAGTATAAATAATTTTACACTAGAGTTGAACTAGCTGTATAAGCTAGTTCAAATAATTTTACACTAGAGTTTAGCTAGCTCTATAGCCTAGTACAAATAATTTTACACTAGAGTTGAACTAGCTCTATAGCCTAGTACAAATAATTTTACACTAGAGTTGAACTAGCTCTATAAGCTAGTTCAAATAATTTTACACTAGAGTTGAACTAGCTCAATAGCCTAGTACAAATAATTTTACACTAGAGTTGAACTAGCTCTATAAGCTAGTTCAAATAAATTTACACTAGAGTTGAACTAGTTGTATAGCCTAGTACAAATAATTTTACACTAGAGTTGAACTAGCTCTATAAGCTAGTTCAAATAATTTTACACTAGAGTTGAACTAGCTCTATAGCTTAGTACAAATAAGTTTACACTAGAGTTGAACTAGCTCTATAAGCTACTACAAATAATTTTACACTAGAGTGGAACTAGCTCTCTAAGCTAGTTCAAATAATTGTACACTACAGTTGAACTAGGTCTATAAGCTAGTTCAAATAATTTTACACTAGAGTTGTACCAGCTATATATTCTAGTACAAATAATTTTACAATAGAGTTGAACTAGCTCTATAGCCAAGTACAAATAACTTTACACTAGAGTTGAACTAGCTCTATAGCCTAGTATAAATAAGTTTACACTAGAGTTGAACAAGGTCTATAGCCTAGTACAAATAATTTTACACTAGAGTTGAACTAGCTCTATAGCTTAGTACAAATAGCTTTACACTAGAGTTGAACTAGCTCTATAGCCTAGTACAAATAATTTTACACTAGAGTCGAACTAGCTCTATAGCCTAGTACAAATAATTTTACACTAGAGTTGAACTAGCTCTATAGCCTAGTACAAATAATTTTACACTAGAGTTGAACTAGCTCTATAGCCTAGTACAAATAATTTTACACTAGAGTTGAACTAGCTCTATAGCCTAGTACCAATAATTTTATACTAGAGTTGAACTAGCTCTATAGCCTAGTACAAATAATTTTACACTAGAGTTGAACTAGCTCTATAAGCTAGTACAAATAATTTTACACTAGAGTTGAACTAGCTCTATAGCCTATTAAAATTATTTTACACTAGAGTTGAACTAGCTCCATAGCCTAGTACACATAATTTTACACTAGAGTTGAACTAGCTCCATAAGCTAGTTAAAATAATTTTACACTAGAGTTCAACTAGCTCTATAGCCTAGTACAAATAATTTTACACTAGAGTTGAACTAGCTCTATAAGCTAGATCAAATAAATTTACACTAGAGTTCAACTAGCTCTATAGCCTAGTACAAATAAGTTTACACTAGAGTTGAACTAGCTCTATAAGCTAGTTCAAATAATTTTACACTAGAGTTGAACTAGCTCTATAGCCTAGTACCAATAATTTTATACTAGAGTTGAACTAGCTCTATATCCTAGTACAAATAATTTTACACTAGAGTTGAACTATCTCTATAAGCTAGTACAAATAATTTTACACTAGAGTTGAACTAGCTCTATAGCCTATTAAAATTATTTTACACTAGAGTTGAACTAGCTCCATAGCCTAGTACAAATAATTTTACACTAGAGTTGAACTAGCTCTATAAGCTAGATCAAATAAATTTACACTAGAGTTCAACTAGCTGTATAGCCTACTACAAATAATTTTACACAAGAGTTGAACTAGCTCTATAAGCTAGTTCAAATAATTTTACACTAGAGTTGAACTAGCTCTATAGCCTAGTAAAAATAAGTTTACACTAGAGTTGAACTAGCTCTATAAGCTAGTTCAAATAATTTTTCACTAGAGTTGAACTAGCTCTATAGCCTAGTACAAATAATTTTACACTAGAGTTGAACTAGCTCTATAAGCTAGTTCAAATAATTTTACACTACAGTTTAACTAGCTCTATAGCCTAGTACAAATAATTTTACACTAGAGTTGAACTAGCTCTGTAAGCTAATACAAGTAATTTTGCACTATAGTTGAACTAGCTCTATAGCCTAGTACAAATAATTTTACACTAGAGTTGAACTAGCTCTATAAGCTAGTACAAATAATTTTACACTAGAGTTGAACTAGCTCTATAGCCTATTAAAATTATTTTACACTAGAGTTGAACTAGCTCCATAGCCTAGTACACATAATTTTACACTAGAGTTGAACTAGCTCCATAAGCTAGTTAAAATAATTTTACACTAGAGTTCAACTAGCTCTATAGCCTAGTACAAATAATTTTACACTAGAGTTGAACTAGCTCTATAGCCTAGTACCAATAATTTTATACTAGAGTTGAACTAGCTCTATAGCCTAGTACAAATAATTTTACACTAGAGTTGAACTAGCTCTATAGCCTAGTACAAATAATTTTACACTAGAGTTGAACTAGCTCTATAAGCTAGTTCAAATAATTTTACACTAGAGTTGAACTAGGTGTATATCCTAGTACAAATAATTTTACAGTAGAGTTGAACTAGCTCTATAAGCTAGTTCAAATAATTTTTCACTAGAGTTGAACTAGCTCTATAGCCTAGTACAAATAATTTTACACTAGAGTTGAACTAGCTCTATAAGCTAGTTCAAATAATTTTACACTAGAGTTGAACTAGCTCTATAGCCTAGTACAAATAATTTTACACTAGAGTTGAACTAGCTCTATAAGCTAGTTCAAATAATTTTACACTAGAGTTTAACTAGCTCTATAGCCTAGTACAAATAATTTTACACTAGAGTTGAACTAGCTCTATAAGCTAGTACAAGTAATTTTGCACTATAGTTGAACTAGCTCTATAGCCTAGTACAAATAATTTTACACTAGAGTTGAACTAGCTCTATAGCCAAGTACAAATAATTTTACACTAGAGTTGAACTAGCTCTATAAGCTAGTTCAAATAATTTTACACTAGAGTTGAACTAGCTCTATAAGCTAGTTCAAATAATTTTACACTAGAGTTGAACTAGCTCTATAGCCTAGTACAAATAATTTTACACTAGAGTTGAACTAGCTCTATAAGCTAGTACAAGTAATTTTGCACTATAGTTGAACTAGCTCTATAGCCTAGTACAAATAATTTTACACTAGAGTTGAACTAGCTCTATAGCCATGTACAAATAATTTTACACTAGAGTTGAACTAGCTCTATAAGCTAGTTCAAATAATTTTACACTAGAGTTGAACTAGCTGTATAGCCTAGTACAAATAATTTTACACTAGAGTTGAACTAGCTTTATAAGCTAGTTCAAATAATTTTACACTAGAGTTGAACTAGCTCTATAGCCTAGTACAAATAAGTTTACACTAGAGTTGAACTAGCTCTATAAGCTAGTACAAATAATTTTACACTAGAGTGGAACTAGCTCTCTAAGCTAGTTCAAATAATTTTACACTACAGTTGAACTAGGTCTATAAGCTAGTTCAAATAATTTTACACTAGAGTTGTACCAGCTATATAGCCTAGTACAAATAATTTTACACTAGAGTTGAACTAGCTCTATAGCCAAGTATAAATAACTTTACACTAGAGTTGAAGTAGCTCTATAGCCTAGTACAAATAATTTTACACTAGAGTTGAACAAGGTCTATAGCCTAGTACAACTAATTTTACACTAGAGTTGAACTAGCTCTATAGCTTCGTACAAATAGCTTTACACGAGAGTTGAACTAGCTCTATAGCCTAGTACAAATAATTTTACACTAGAGTTGAACTAGCTCTATAGCCTAGTACAAATAATTTTACACTAGAGTTGAACTAGCTCTATAGCCTAGTACAAATAATTTTACACTAGAGTTGAACTAGCTCTATAGCCTAGTACAAATAATTTTACACTAGAGTTGAACTAGCTCTATAGCCTAGTACCAATAATTTTATACTAGAGTTGAACTAGCTCTATATCCTAGTACAAATAATTTTACACTAGAGTTGAACTATCTCTATAAGCTAGTACAAATAATTTTACACTAGAGTTGAACTAGCTCTATAGCCTATTAAAATTATTTTACACTAGAGTTGAACTAGCTCCATAGCCTAGTACAAATAATTTTACACTAGAGTTGAACTAGCTCTATAAGCTAGATCAAATAAATTTACACTAGAGTTCAACTAGCTGTATAGCCTAGTACAAATAATTTTACACAAGAGTTGAACTAGCTCTATAAGCTAGTTCAAATAATTTTACACTAGAGTTGAACTAGCTCTATAGCCTAGTAAAAATAAGTTTACACTAGAGTTGAACTAGCTCTATAAGCTAGTTCAAATAATTTTACACTAGAGTTGAACCAGCTCTATAGCCTAGTATAAATAATTTTACACTAGAGTTTAGCTAGCTCTATAGCCTAGTACAAATAATTTTACACTAGAGTTGAACTAGCTCTATAGCCTAGTACAAATAATTTTACACTAGAGTTGAACTAGCTCTATAAGCTAGTTCAAATAATTTTACACTAGAGTTGAACTAGCTCTATAGCCTAGTACAACTAATTTTACACTAGAGTTGAACTAGCTCTATAAGCTAGTTCAAATAATTTTTCACTAGAGTTGAACTAGCTCTATAGCCTAGTACAAATAATTTTACACTAGAGTTGAACTAGCTCTATAAGCAAGTTCAAATAATTTTACACTAGAGTTGAACTAGCTCTATAGCCTAGTACAAATAATTTTACACTAGAGTTGAACTAGCTCTATAAGCTAATACAAGTAATTTTGCACTAGAGTTGAACTAGCTCTATAGCCTAGTACAAATAATTTTACACTAGAGTTGAACTAGCTCTATAGCCTAGTACAAATAATTTTACACTAGAGTTGAACTAGCTCTATAAGCTAGTTCAAATAATTTTACACTAGAGTTTAACTAGCTCTATAGCCTAGTACAAATAATTTTACACTAGAGTTGAACTAGCTCTATAAGCTAGTACAAGTAATTTTGCACTATAGTTGAACTAGCTCTATAGCCTAGTACAAATAATTTTACACTAAAGTTGAACTAGCTCTATAGCCAAGTACAAATAATTTTACACTAGAGTTGAACTAGCTCTATAAGCTAGTTCAAATAATTTTACACTAGAGTTGAACTAGCTGTATAGCCTAGTACAAATAATTTTACACTAGAGTTGAACTAGCTCTATAAGCTAGTTCAAATAATTTTACACTAGAGTTGAACTAGCTCTATAGCCTAGTACAAATAAGTTTACACTAGAGTTGAACTAGCTCTATAAGCTAGTACAAATAATTTTACACTAGAGTGGAACTAGCTCTCTAAGCTAGTTCAAATAATTTTACACTACAGTTGAACTAGGTCTATAAGCTAGTTCAAATAATTTTACACTAGAGTTGTACCAGCTATATAGCCTAGTACAAATAATTTTACACTAGAGTTGAACTAGCTCTATAGCCAAGTATAAATAACTTTACACTAGAGTTGAAGTAGCTCTATAGCCTAGTACAAATAATTTTACACTAGAGTTGAACAAGGTCTATAGCCTAGTACAACTAATTTTACACTAGTGTTGAACTAGCTCTATAGCTTCGTACAAATAGCTTTACACGAGAGTTGAACTAGCTCTATAGCCTAGTACAAATAATTTTACACTAGAGTTGAACTAGCTCTATAACCTAGTACAAATAATTTTACACTAGAGTTGAACTAGCTCTATAGCCTAGTACAAATAATTTTACACTAGAGTTGAACTAGCTCTATAGCCTAGTACAAATAATTTTACACTAGAGTTGAACTAGCTCTATAGCCTAGTACCAATAATTTTATACTAGAGTTGAACTAGCTCTATATCCTAGTACAAATAATTTTACACTAGAGTTGAACTATCTCTATAAGCTAGTACAAATAATTTTACACTAGAGTTGAACTAGCTCTATAGCCTATTAAAATTATTTTACACTAGAGTTGAACTAGCTCCATAGCCTAGTACAAATAATTTTACACTAGAGTTGAACTAGCTCTATAAGCTAGATCAAATAAATTTACACTAGAGTTCAACTAGCTGTATAGACTAGTACAAATAATTTTACACAAGAGTTGAACTAGCTCTATAAGCTAGTTCAAATAATTTTACACTAGAGTTGAACTAGCTCTATAGCCTAGTACAAATAAGTTTACACTAGAGTTGAACTAGCTCTATAAGCTAGTTCAAATAATTTTACACTAGAGTTGAACCAGCTCTATAGCCTAGTATAAATAATTTTACACTAGAGTTGAACTAGCTGTATAAGCTAGTTCAAATAATTTTACACTAGAGTTTAGCTAGCTCTATAGCCTAGTACAAATAATTTTACACTAGAGTTGAACTAGCTCTATAGCCTAGTACAAATAATTTTACACTAGAGTTGTACTAGCTCTATAAGCTAGTTCAAATAATTTTACACTAGAGTTGAACTAGCTCTATAGCCTAGTACAACTAATTTTACACTAGAGTTGAACTAGCTCTATAAGCTAGTTCAAATAATTTTTCACTAGAGTTGAACTAGCTCTATAGCCTAGTATAAATAATTTTACACTAGAGTTGAACTAGCTCTATAGCCTAGTACAAATAATTTTACACTAGAGTTGAACTAGCTCTATAGCCTAGTACAAATAATTTTACACTAGAGTTGAACTAGCTCTATAGCCTAGTACCAATAATTTTATACTAGAGTTGAACTAGCTCTATATCCTAGTACAAATAATTTTACACTAGAGTTGAACTATCTCTATAAGCTAGTACAAATAATTTTACACTAGAGTTGAACTAGCTCTATAGCCTATTAAAATTATTTTACACTAGAGTTGAACTAGCTCCATAGCCTAGTACAAATAATTTTACACTAGAGTTGAACTAGCTCTATAAGCTAGATCAAATAAATTTACACTAGAGTTCAACTAGCTGTATAGCCTAGTACAAATAATTTTACACAAGAGTTGAACTAGCTCTATAAGCTAGTTCAAATAATTTTACACTAGAGTTGAACTAGCTCTATAGTCTAGTACAAATAAGTTTACACTAGAGTTGAACTAGCTCTATAAGCTAGTTCAAATAATTTTACACTAGAGTTGAACCAGCTCTATAGCCTAGTATAAATAATTTTACACTAGAGTTGAACTAGCTGTATAAGCTAGTTCAAATAATTTTACACTAGAGTTTAGCTAGCTCTATAGCCTAGTACAAATAATTTTACACTAGAGTTGAACTAGCTCTATAGCCTAGTACAAATAATTTTACACTAGAGTTGAACTAGCTCTATAAGCTAGTTCAAATAATTTTACACTAGAGTTGAACTAGCTCTATAGCCTAGTAAAACTAATTTTACACTAGAGTTGAACTAGCTCTATAAGCTATTTCAAATAATTTTTCACTAGAGTTGAACTAGCTCTATAGCCTAGTACAAATAATTTTACACTAGAGTTGAACTAGCTCTATAAGCTAGTTCAAATAATTTTACACTAGAGTTGAACTAGCTCTATAGCCTAGTACAAATAAGTTTACACTAGAGTTGAACTAGCTCTATAAGCTAGTACAAATAATTTTACACTAGAGTGGAACTAGCTCTCTAAGCTAGTTCAAATAATTTTACACTACAGTTGAACTAGGTCTATAAGCTAGTTCAAATAATTTTACACTAGAGTTGTACCAGCTATATAGCCTAGTACAAATAATTTTACACTAGAGTTGAACTAGCTCTATAGCCAAGTATAAATAACTTTACACTAGAGTTGAAGTAGCTCTATAGCCTAGTACAAATAATTTTACACTAGAGTTGAACAAGGTCTATAGCCTAGTACAACTAATTTTACACTAGTGTTGAACTAGCTCTATAGCTTCGTACAAATAGCTTTACACGAGAGTTGAACTAGCTCTATAGCCTAGTACAAATAATTTTACACTAGAGTTGAACTAGCTCTATAGCCTAGTACAAATAATTTTACACTAGAGTTGAACTAGCTCTATAGCCTAGTACAAATAATTTTACACTAGAGTTGAACTAGCTCTATAGCCTAGTACAAATAATTTTACACTAGAGTTGAACTAGCTCTATAGCCTAGTACCAATAATTTTATACTAGAGTTGAACTAGCTCTATATCCTAGTACAAATAATTTTACACTAGAGTTGAACTATCTCTATAAGCTAGTACAAATAATTTTACACTAGAGTTGAACTAGCTCTATAGCCTATTAAAATTATTTTACACTAGAGTTGAACTAGCTCCATAGCCTAGTACAAATAATTTTACACTAGAGTTGAACTAGCTCTATAAGCTAGATCAAATAAATTTACACTAGAGTTCAACTAGCTGTATAGCCTAGTACAAATAATTTTACACAAGTGTTGAACTAGCTCTATAAGCTAGTTCAAATAATTTTACACTAGAGTTGAACTAGCTCTATAGCCTAGTACAAATAAGTTTACACTAGAGTTGAACTAGCTCTATAAGCTAGTTCAAATAATTTTACACTAGAGTTGAACCAGCTCTATAGCCTAGTATAAATAATTTTACACTAGAGTTGAACTAGCTGTATAAGCTAGTTCAAATAATTTTACACTAGAGTTTAGCTAGCTCTATAGCCTAGTACAAATAATTTTACACTAGAGTTGAACTAGCTCTATAGCCTAGTCCAAATAATTTTACACTAGAGTTGAACTAGCTCTATAAGCTAGTTCAAATAATTTTACACTAGAGTTGAACTAGCTCTATAGCCTAGTACAACTAATTTTACACTAGAGTTGAACTAGCTCTATAAGCTAGTTCAAATAATTTTTCACTAGAGTTGAACTAGCTCTATAGCCTAGTATAAATAATTTTACACTAGAGTTGAACTAGCTCTATAGCCTAGTACAAATAATTTTACACTAGAGTTGAACTAGCTCTATAGCCTAGTACAAATAATTTTACACTAGAGTTGAACTAGCTCTATAGCCTAGTACCAATAATTTTATACTAGAGTTGAACTAGCTCTATATCCTAGTACAAATAATTTTACACTAGAGTTGAACTATCTCTATAAGCTAGTACAAATAATTTTACACTAGAGTTGAACTAGCTCTATAGCCTATTAAAATTATTTTACACTAGAGTTGAACTAGCTCCATAGCCTAGTACAAATAATTTTACACTAGAGTTGAACTAGCTCTATAAGCTAGATCAAATAAATTTACACTAGAGTTCAACTAGCTGTATAGCCTAGTACAAATAATTTTACACAAGAGTTGAACTAGCTCTATAAGCTAGTTCAAATAATTTTACACTAGAGTTGAACTAGCTCTATAGTCTAGTACAAATAAGTTTACACTAGAGTTGAACTAGCTCTATAAGCTAGTTCAAATAATTTTACACTAGAGTTGAACCAGCTCTATAGCCTAGTATAAATAATTTTACACTAGAGTTGAACTAGCTGTATAAGCTAGTTCAAATAATTTTACGCTAGAGTTTAGCTAGCTCTATAGCCTAGTACAAATAATTTTACACTAGAGTTGAACTAGCTCTATAGCCTAGTACAAATAATTTTACACTAGAGTTGAACTAGCTCTATAAGCTAGTTCAAATAATTTTACACTAGAGTTGAACTAGCTCTATAGCCTAGTACAACTAATTTTACACTAGAGTTGAACTAGCTCTATAAGCTAGTTCAAATAATTTTTCACTAGAGTTGAACTAGCTCTATAGCCTAGTACAAATAATTTTACACTAGAGTTGAACTAGCTCTATAAGCTAGTTCAAATAATTTTACACTAGAGTTGAACTAGCTCTATAGCCTAGTACAAATAATTTTACACTAGAGTTGAACTAGCTCTATAAGCTAATACAAGTAATTTTGCACTAGAGTTGAACTAGCTCTATAGCCTAGTACAAATAATTTTACACTAGAGTTGAACTAGCTCTATAGCCTAGTACAAATAATTTTACACTAGAGTTGAACTAGCTCTATAAGCTAGTTCAAATAATTTTACACTAGAGTTTAACTAGCTCTATAGCCTAGTACAAATAATTTTACACTAGAGTTGAACTAGCTCTATAAGCTAGTACAAGTAATTTTGCACTATAGTTGAACTAGCTCTATAGCCTAGTACAAATAATTTTACACTAGAGTTGAACTAGCTCTATAGCCAAGTACAAATAATTTTACACTAGAGTTGAACTAGCTCTATAAGCTAGTTCAAATAATTTTACACTAGAGTTGAACTAGCTGTATAGCGTAGTACAAATAATTTTACACTAGAGTTGAACTAGCTCTATAAGCTAGTTCAAATAATTTTACACTAGAGTTGAACTAGCTCTATAGCCTAGTACAAATAAGTTTACACTAGAGTTGAACTAGCTCTATAAGCTAGTACAAATAATTTTACACTAGAGTGGAACTAGCTCTCTAAGCTAGTTCAAATAATTTTACACTACAGTTGAACTAGGTCTATAAGCTAGTTCAAATAATTTTACACTAGAGTTGTACCAGCTATATAGCCTAGTACAAATAATTTTACACTAGAGTTGAACTAGCTCTATAGCCAAGTATAAATAACTTAACACTAGAGTTGAAGTAGCTCTATAGCCTAGTACAAATAATTTTACACTAGAGTTGAACAAGGTCTATAGCCTAGTACAACTAATTTTACACTAGAGTTGAACTAGCTCTATAGCTTCGTACAAATAGCTTTAAACGAGAGTTGAACTAGCTCTATAGCCTAGTAAAAATAATTTTACACTAGAGTTGAACTAGCTCTATAGCCTAGTACAAATAATTTTACACTAGAGTTGAACTAGCTCTATAGCCTAGTACAAATAATTTTACACTAGAGTTGAACTAGCTCTATAGCCTAGTACAAATAATTTTACACTAGAGTTGAACTAGCTCTATAGCCTAGTACCAATAATTTTATACTAGAGTTGAACTAGCTCTATATCCTAGTACAAATAATTTTACACTAGAGTTGAACTATCTCTATAAGCTAGTACAAATAATTTTACACTAGAGTTGAACTAGCTCTATAGCCTATTAAAATTATTTTACACTAGAGTTGAACTAGCTCCATAGCCTAGTACAAATAATTTTACACTAGAGTTGAACTAGCTCTATAAGCTAGATCAAATAAATTTACACTAGAGTTCAACTAGCTGTATAGCCTAGTACAAATAATTTTACACAAGAGTTGTACTAGCTCTATAAGCTAGTTCAAATAATTTTACACTAGAGTTGAACTAGCTCTATAGCCTAGTACAAATAAGTTTACACTAGAGTTGAACTAGCTCTATAAGCTAGTTCAAATAATTTTACACTAGAGTTGAACCAGCTCTATAGCCTAGTATAAATAATTTTACACTAGAGTTGAACTAGCTGTATAAGCTAGTTCAAATAATTTTACACTAGAGTTTAGCTAGCTCTATAGCCTAGTACAAATAATTTTACACTAGAGTTGAACTAGCTCTATAGCCTAGTACAAATAATTTTAGACTAGAGTTGAACTAGCTCTATAAGCTAGTTCAAATAATTTTACACTAGAGTTGAACTAGCTCTATAGCCTAGTACAACTAATTTTACACTAGAGTTGAACTAGCTCTATAAGCTAGTTCAAATAATTTTTCACTAGAGTTGAACTAGCTCTATAGCCTAGTACAAATAATTTTACACTAGAGTTGAACTAGCTCTATAAGCTAGTTCAAATAATTTTACACTAGAGTTGAACTAGCTCTATAGCCTAGTACAAATAATTTTACACTAGAGTTGAACTAGCTCTATAAGCTAATACAAGTAATTTTGCACTAGAGTTGAACTAGCTCTATAGCCTAGTACAAATAATTTTACACTAGAGTTGAACTAGCTCTATAGCCTAGTACAAATAATTTTACACTAGAGTTGAACTAGCTCTATAAGCTAGTTCAAATAATT